>NC_137772.1:1953353-2118353 GCF_963455305.1 Plecotus auritus
AATCTAAAACTCCCGTTTTTCTGTTCATTGTTGTTACTTTTTATAGTTGAAATTTTGAAAATTACATTTTATGAAATTACTCTTTACATATATATATATATATATATATATATGTGTATATATATATATATATATATATATATACACACACACACACACACACACACATATATATATATACACACACACACACCCCAATAGACACAGGTATAAAGGGAAACATACATTTATTATATGTTTAAATCTAGATTAAATATGTGTATATCACATATAAATACATATATATGTAAAGAGTAGTATACACATGCAATGTAGATTGATAAAGGAATTCTGCGAATTTGTTAACACTAGATAGTGGGTGATTTTTGTAGCAAATCATGCTTATGAATTATGAAGGCCAGTTTATGAGCCAGCGCGTTCTGTTGATCTATTTCATGGAAAATGCTGACCGACGAATTTAGGTTGTGTTGACTGCATTAGGAGATTTATAAAGCATGCACATTTTAGTCCTTCTTTCCCAGGTTTATTCATAACTGAAAATAATGACACACACATACACTCACACACACTCAGACACACACTCACATAGACACACACACACTAACATAGACACATACTCTCACACACATACACTCAGACACACACTCACATAGATACACACACACATAGATACACACACTCACACATACTCTCAGACACATACACAAACACACACACACTAACTCAGACACATGCACTCACATAGACACACACACACACATAGACACACACTCACACAGACACACACACACTAACATAGATACACATACTCTCACACGCACATACACACACTCACAAACTCAGACACGCTCACAAATACACAGACACACACAGCTCTGTCTGTAAGAAACACTCACCATCATATTGCCCCTAACTTTCTAGGTTTTAGTTGCTTCAGCTTTAAATCCATCTTTTTGAGAGACCCCCACACACACACATTAGTGATTATATATGTTGCTCTTGAACTGAATCTATTAAAGGTTGAAAAAGACACAAAAACTAGAAAGAAAACTGTTTTCTTTGACTTTCACAGTAATATAAAAACAGCAAAAAAAATAAATAAAGGAAAGCCCCTGAAATAATCGTGTGTCTGAATACAGTGACTGACAGCGACCAGACGTGGCTGGTGAACGTTAAGCAGCCTGACAGTCTGTCTTCCCTGAGCCCGTCATTGTTATTTGAGCTGTTCCCATGATTATCTCAGCCTCTGACAAAGGCTTAACGTGGCACTGTCTTCCTGCTAAGTGACCGCACTTCCATTCTAACTGGTGAGGCCTGTGTTCCTTTGCTCTGACTCCGGAGAGCAACGGGAAGTGGGCTTTGGATGGGAGCATCCTGGGCGTTTCAGGTGACACCCCGCTCCCTCCCTGACGGGGGCCGCGGCCTTGGGCCTGTCCTGGCGGCATCCTCCACGCACGTAATTCCGGTCGCTGTCCCTTCCAGCTCCCTGCGGCGGCCAGTACACGGGGTCCGAAGGCGTGGTGCTGTCCCCCAACTACCCCCAGAACTACACGGCCGGCCAGACGTGCCTCTACTCCATAACGGTGCCCAAGGAATTCGGTGAGAATGTCTGCACTTTCAACTCCTTGGCACACTGCTCGTCGGTGTTCATTGTTCCACCTTTGTCCACGCTGTATAACCGAGCACGCACACGCACACGCACACACACACACGCACCCACACGTGCGAGCTGACACAGGTAGGTTTGCCCCGTTGCCATCGCTCACCTCATTCTTCCATTAGAACCATGACGTGTGCGTTTGGCACCCACGCCTCCGTTTACTGCTCACCGTGCTGTGGAGTGGTTTTAGCTTCGCCCTGACACATCAATAAGGGTTAGTGCCAGGGGTGGGCAAACTTTTTGACTCGAGGGCCACAATGGGTTCTTAAACTGGAGGGCCGGAACAAAAGCATGGATGGAGTGTTTGTGTGAACTAATATAAATTCAAAGTAAAGGAGCGGAGGGGAGAGCAAGAGAACCCTCCGCTCTTTCGGCTCCGCGGGCCGGATAGAACAGCCGAATGGGCCGGATCCGGCCCGCGGGCCGTAGTTTGCCCACGGCTGGTTTAGTTGCTCATTGTTTGCCCGTTGGTGCTAAATCGCACGTTATTGTCAATAAGGCCCGAAACGCTATTGATTGAGTACAGACCTGACGAGGTGTGAAGTGGGGAAGTCCGCGGCTGGATCTCCGTGGAGGAGCTGAGTTCTAAGGCCCTCCGGCCGGGGCAGGACAGAATGCCCAGCGCAGGAACAGCGGCCGTGTCCACACTGTGTTGCTGAATCACGTGTACACGCCGCAAGCAAGTCACGGGAACTTGCCGTGAAAATAGCCAGCTCTTAAGGATTTCAAATCCCTTCCCAAATGAGCCGGCTTCCAAACGCAGCCAGGGTCTTGATCCCGTGCTCAGGGTCCCAGCTCTTACCAAGGCAGCTTTGCGATGACCCCCAGCACCCTGAAGTCTCATTAAAGGAAAACCAGCTTCATTAACGTCAGGCGACACAGAAAGGGACCCTCTCACGCCTTCCACTCAGTACCAGAAAGTCCAGGGACAAAACAGGAGTTCAGCCACTGAGAAGCTTTCGGAAGCTGAGGAACGAGTCCTCGGCCCCGGCCTTCGGGGAGCCAGTCGCTGTGGGGAACAGCCAGGACCCCCTTTCCTTCTCTAAGCATGTTGCGCCCCTTCGTCCGCAGTCGTGTTCGGGCAGTTTGCCTACTTCCAGACGGCGCTGAGCGACGTGGCCGAGTTGTTCGACGGGACACACCCTCAGGCCCGGCTCCTCAGCTCGCTCTCCGGGTCCCACTCAGGTAAACACCAGAGAACCCCATCTTTACTTTTATGCAGATGGGGTTCTAAACTCCGTGTGTGCGTGTGCGTGTGTGTGTGTGCGTGTGAAGGAGAAACTTAGTAATCCTTGAATGCGTTTGTTTGTTTAGTAAAATTTTATCTTTGATAAAAAAAAAATTTCCAGTGGACCTTTATCCCATAGATAAAGCCGTTTGCTTTTATCATTGCACTTACTAAGGTTATAAAAAGTGTGATAGCCGTCTCAATAAAAGTGGGAAATATCCAAGAGAAAGGAATAACTGGGATGTTTTTTAATTTCTCTTCTATGTTTTGGGATCTTCTTCCTGGAGCTAAACAGTATGAACATTTTGGTCTCACTCATTTGAACCCTGTACATACATAGGTATAGACCCACTACACTCACACGTGTACCAGTACGTGTGTTTATCACATGTGTGTATGCACACATCCCTGTATGTGTGCGTCTAAACATGGTTGGGCTTCAGGAAACACAGGATATTAGTTCACGACTTAGGAGGACATGTGTAGGTCTTCCCCATCACACCACGTGCAGCCAGCGTCACTGGTCTTTGTTCCGAGTGGTATTCAGATGGATGCGCGAGGCAGGTGTGTTCTCTGGGCCTCATGACCCCCGGCCCCCATCTGAGGCATCGCTGTGTCCAGCGGCCCCCTCGGTGGCCACCAAGGCCAAGGCCTGGCGACTCCCAGTGTCCACTGTTGATGGCCAAAGGCCTCCAGGCCTCTGTCTTGATCATTTCTATCAACGCCCAACGGGCGTCGTCAAGAACGGCATCAGAAGACGCACATTGAAAACACGGACACAATTGACATCCCACGCCCGCATGGGCCCGCAGTGTGCTCTGAACCTGCACTTCAATCCGAAGGCGAACCTATATTTTGTGAGGTTTTTCCTAAGTCCTTTCGTTTTTTAAAATACCAGCTTTGGGTTCAGAGGCATTTTGTTAAGTAAAACCTCAGCGAGTAGTTTCCAGATATGGTTGATTCTGCATCAGCGATTGAGTCAGTTCTTACGTTTCCCACCTTATCGGCTACCAGGCCGCGTATCCCTGAGCTTTTCCAAACGAAAGCAGACGTGAGATCCCGGTTGAAACAGCATTTCATGGGAGGCATAGGCAAGAACAGAGTGTGACACTCCTCCGGGAAATGATGGGTTTGGGCTGTAAGCCCTGAAGGGAGGTTCTAGGAGAATTCAAAGCTTGCATGTCACCGTCCGGGCAGAGGACCTCTTTCTAAGACGTCACCGTCCGCACAGCAGCATGCATTGTGTGGGTCTGTGCAGTGTCTCTGTCCTCCTGCAGGTGAAACGCTGCCCTTGGCGACATCCAATCAGATTCTGCTCCGATTCAGCGCGAAGAGCGGGGCGTCGGCCCGTGGCTTCCACTTCGTGTACCAAGGTAACCCTCAAGGTCACCAGGGCAGCCTCCGACCCCCAGACCTCAGTCTCCCATGGAGGCACAGACAATGCCCCACTTCCATGTTTTGTTTTTAAGACATTGAAGACATTCATTTATCCTATATAATAAAAGCCTAGGTGGCATCACGCCCTCGCACAACGTCATCACCAGATGGCCACCACAAGATGGCTGGCAGGGGAGGGCAGTTGGGGGCAACCAGGCCTGCAGGGGAGGGCAGTTGGGGGCGATCAGGCTGGCAGGGGAGGGCAGTTGGGGGCGATCAGGCTGGCAGGGGAGGGCAGTTGGGTGCTGCTAGGCCAGCAGGGGAGGGCAGTTGGGGGCAACCAGGCCTGCAGGGGAGGGAAGTTAGGGGCAACCAGGACTGCAGGGGAGAGCAGTTGGGGGGGACCAGGCTGGCAGGGGAGGGCAGTTGGGTGCTGCCAGGCCAGCAGGGGAGGACAGTTGCGGGGGACAAGGCCGGCAGGGGAGGGCAGTTAGGCGTCAATCAGGTTGGCAGGGGATTGGTTAGTGGGCAATCAGGCTGGCAGGCAGAAGCAGTTAGGGGCAATCAGGCAGGCAAGCAGGCGAGTGGTTAGGAGCCAGCAGTCCCAGATTGTGAGAGGGATGTCTGACTGCCGGTTTAGGCCCAATCCCACAGGGCCTAAACCAGTAGTCAGACATCCACCAATGGGTCACAGATTGGAGAGGGTGCAGGCCGGGCTGAGGGACACGAATTTCGTGCACCGGGCCTCTAGTTTATAATAAAAATATTTTATCAAAATATTAAAATTTTTAGTTTGACACAAATCTATTTCTACCAAAGACAAATGTCCCCTTATTTCTTTGGCCCATGCAGGCAACAAATAGCGTTCAAGTTATTTTTGCACAGCACCTCCCCTTTTGCAAAACAATTTCGACTATATTTTAATTTATTTAATCAAGAAAAATATTTTATACAAGTTTAGATTTTAGTATCTTTGAAGGGAATACATAAAAAAAATACATGTTATGTTTCCAAATCGTATTGCAAAAGCTAATTGAAAAGGTAATTCAACAGAACCAAATAAGATGTCCATGCGTCTGTGGCTCTAAATAACTACTTCATTTTGTTGTGTTCTGTTACCTTTTGGATTCCTGCCCCTGTATGTTCATTCTTTAACCTGGAGCTTGTCCACAACGTGTGGCATCGCCCCAAGTTCCCGGAACACGAGCACTTTTTCCTCCTCACTGTCCCCCTGTGCGTGGATGCTCACCTTGAACTTGAAGCCCACGGCAGGGGTGGCTCTGCTGTGCAAGGGCCGCCCAGGGCAGGCCTGGCAGAGGCTGCTGCAGGGAGAGCTGTGCCTCACACAGGAGCCACCCTCCCTTCCCCAGGTCCCGGTTCTGCTTGGGCCTGGAGCGATGACACGGCTCCGGAAGGTTTTCCTCAGGAGCCGGCGTCGCCCCCAGCAGCGGCTCCTGCAGAAAACCGGTGGCATCATCGGGGTTTTCAGAGAGTTTCAGAGAAGGACAGTCCGTCCTGTCATTTACATCCCGGGGAATCTCCCACCGCAAATGCCTGCCCTCCACGTGGTCAAAAGCCCTCGGCGAACGGGAATCCAGTGACTGAGAAGGTGGTGGGCGGGGAGCATGACGTTCGCAGCGAGTGGGAGGGAAGGCGCTCTGACCCAGGCCACGGAGCAGCTGCTTGGGTGATGCCGCTGCTGCTGCAGAGTCAGAACTAGTCACATTCCAGCGGATGCTAGCCGGTGGTCCGCGGACCCCTGGTGGTCCGTGAGGCCCGAAAGGTTGGTGACCACTGCCATGCCTTTTGTGCAAATGTAAATAACTCGCCTGGTATTTAAAAATGGACCTGACGGGAGGGGGGCCAGTTTGGGCAACTCACCGCTCACCGCTACAAATTTTCTTAAAATAAGTTCAGTATCACCCCTTGTGAAAGCAGGTTTACAAACCGGAGTCCGTTAGTGTGACATGCAAAGAACCTATAAGGTCAAGTACATTTCCATCTGGGAAATTTTAGGTTCCAGGTAACGTCTGCCTGACTGCAGGCGCCTTTTGATTTTCTTTTAAAATAGAGATTAGAACCTCAATCAGATCACCATATAAAACATCCAAGGCTCATGTCTGTCCGAGGCTAACATATTCAAATGCTGCGCTTCAAAGCCATCATTCTTAAAATCAGTTCCTGTGTAAAGTAGCATGTTATCGTTAAAATGAATAAACGGCAGGAACATAGACACCAAAGACTGCGATGTGTAGGTGAGTGCCTTCTCCTTGTACTTAGAATACATAGTGACTCCAGCATCCTCGGTATTCCGTAAAATCCCAACATTCCCTCTTCCCCTGCTGGCTTCCTCCCGTGAGTGTGTGCAAACATGGACGTGTTTGCGTCAGAGCTCCCCCTTCGGTGCCATGAGCCAGGTCACACAGGTCTCGGGCGCGGGGAGGAGGTTCCCTGCACAGGAACAGCCCGATTGAGTGTTGCCTCCGAAAGATCCCAGTTCTATGGAAGCCGGGAGGTCATGGGGCCGTCACTGTATAAAAACATCCTGGATACGGCTCCCATGGACCACGGCGGCGCCATTCCTTCCTGTTGTGAAAGCGTCACGTCGCACGGGGCCTTTCTCACATCCTGGGCCGCGGATGTGTGACCCAGGTTAGCCGACGGGTCTGTGAGGAAGAGCGAGCCGGGAGGGGCGTCGGGGAGGACGGGGTGCAGGGAGCGTGGGCGCAGCCAACCTGCAGGGCAGCGGCATGAGCAGCGTGTCACTCTCAGGGGAGAGCACGGTCCTGGGAGAGCCCAGCTCTGAGCGATCCTCCATCCTTTACATGTAGACGGTGTACGATTGTACGACTTCTCCCTTCCGACAGAGGATATTTCAACTCTGAATAGAAATGTAGTTTCATCAGAATAACTGTCTGACGTTAATTCACGTACAATTGCTGCCGCAGCAAAGTCACCCACGCGGTGTCTGCCGCGTGGAGGTTCGGTGCCCAACAGGAGGAGTGTGCTGGGCAGAGCAGCGGAGATGGGGTCGCTGTTAATGCACGTCTGTGGACACGTCTCTCCGAGCTGTGCTTTTAAAAACTATTTTTCTTGATGTCAGAGAGGAAGGGAGAGGGAGAATGAGAGAAACATCAAGGATGAGAGAGAGTCATGGATCGGCTGCCTCCTGCACGCCCCACACTGGGGATCAAGCCCCCAACCCAGGCCTGTGCCCTGACCGGGAATTGAACCCTGACCTCCTGGGTCCTAGGTCGATGCTCCACCACGGAGCCGTGCCGGCCCGGCAGAGAAGCTCGGTTTCTTAGTGATCCCATCACCATGAGCACAACGGTTAATGTTAACTGCCTGAAGGTCCCTGAAAGGCAAGGGGGCCCTCGGGGTCCGCAGGGGGTGACCTGCAGACAGGGCCATGCCAGGCCAGGCTGGGGACGGCATTGTTAGCATCTACGCCCACTGACACTTGGCAGATCCCCTCCCACCGTCCTCCACGAAGCCACCCATGGCCTGTTGTGTGCTTCGCCCCCAGCGGTCCCTCGCACCAGCGACACCCAGTGCAGCTCGGTGCCCGAGCCCAGGTACGGCCGCCGGATCGGCTCCGAGTTCTCGGCGGGCTCCATCGTGCGGTTCGAGTGCAGCCCTGGGTACCTGCTGCAGGGGTCGGCCGCCCTGCGCTGCCAGGCGGTGCCCAACGCCCTCGCCCAGTGGAACGACACCATCCCGAGCTGTGTGGGTAAGCGGGGTTCCGGGGCGGCGGCCGGGGGGTGTCCGGGGTGGAGGAGGCCGGGTGGAGGCCGCCGGCCCCCTGCAGTGGTGTTGAAGGGCTGTTCGTTCATGCTCTGCCGGGCTCCGGCGTCCACCTTCCTCCAGACATGGCTCAGGGGCCGTGTATGTGGGAAAGAACCGAGTAGCAGCAAACCCTGCAGATGATTGTTCCATGAAACCACTTGTCAGATGAACACGAGGAAACACGTTTTCCTTCTCAATCCTTATTGAGACCACCATCAGCTCCCAAGCCATGAGTACGCAGCATACTTCATTTGGGGGGAACTCATTATAACATGGATTTGTGTAATGCCCTTTTATTTATTTACTAGAGGCCCAGTGCATGAATTCGTGCACGGGTGGGGTCCCTCAGCCTGGCTGGCGATCAGGGCTGCCTCACCTCGTCCCGATTGGGGCCGATCGGGGCCGGCCAGCCAGGAGGAGGGACCACGGGAGGTTGGCCAGCCGGCCAGGGGGAGGGACCGTGGGAGGTTGGCTGTGGGAGCCCACGGACCACCAGGGGCAGCTCCTGCATTGAGCGTCTGCCCCCTGGTGGTCAGTGCACGTCATAGCTACCGGTTGACCGGTCTTTCGGTTGACCAGTCATAACGGTCACATAGGCTTTTATATATATAGATTTTTTAAAAAATATCTTTATTGATTTCAGAGAGGAAGGGAGAGGGAGAAAGAGAGAGAAACATCCATGATGAGAGAGAATCACTGCTTGGCAGCCTCCTGCACACCCCCTACTGGGGATCAAGCCTGCAACCGGGGCATGTGCCCTGATGGGAAATGGAACCATGACCTCCTGGTTCATAGGTCCACGCTAAACCACTGAGCCGCACCGGCCTGGCTGTAATGCCCTTTTAATCAGTGTGTGCTGATGAGGATGCGAAGTGTAACCAGGCTGAGGCAGCCAGAGGGGCGACCACGCTGCTGGTGGTCATGCACTTGCCTCACTTGTGTAAGAACCGCCGCACATCCGTGATTGGCACTTGAAGTCATTTGTACGTTTCCAGCGTCCCCTCCCCTCCCCGGACCTGCTTGTAGATGGCGTCAGCATGGCTGGGAGTTAGCTGCAGGAAACAGCTGATCCATGATTCTCTCTCCCTCTCAGCCTTCCTCTCTGAAATCAATAAAAATACATTTTTTAAAAAATGCTACTTAAGGTATCGCAGCCCACGTAGACGTTCTCTTAATGGTTGATCCCACGGGAAAAGAACGCTCCGCGCCGGGTCAGCACGGCCTCCCTGGCCTCACGCTGTTCCCTCCCCCTGTGTCCCCAGTACCCTGCAGCGGCAGCTTCACGCAGCGGCGGGGCACGGTCCTGTCCCCCGGGTTCCCGGAGCCCTACGGCAACAACCTCAACTGCGTCTGGCGGATCCTGGTGGCCGAGGGCTCGGGCATCCAGGTGGGTCCTCCCTCGGGCCGGGCGGGCGCGGCGGGGCCCCGGGGCGCCTTCTCTCGCCTGGTGTGTTGGTTGTTTCAAACCTATACACCGTAGCTGGCCTCTCTCTGCTTGCCGTTTCTACAAAGGGTCTCTGGTCACGTTTCTGTTTGACATTAAAACAATAGCTTCTCACCACATTGACGTTGTTGGGAAGAACTGAGTAGCACACCCCACAAATTATCCTTCAGTAAAAGCCTGCCCGTTGAGCACGTCGGAACACACTGTCCCTTCCACGTGGGCAGGCACTTTACGAACAGCCCACGGCCCACGGCAGGGCCCAGTGGAAGTGCCGGCCCCTCCCACGGTTTGTTCTCGGCTCCGCCTTCCTCTTGCGTCCACATTTAGTTCCATAAAAGCCGCGTGGGCGTGGGCTGGTTTTCACACCGAAGACCCACGTTAACCCCACGTTGCCTGTGGCAGATCCAGGTCATCAGCTTCGCCACCGAGCAGAACTGGGACTCCCTGGAGATCTACGACGGCGGGGACGCCACGGCCCCCAGGCTGGGCAGCTTCTCAGGTGAGACGCGCTGTCCCCGTCTCTGTGGGTCGGGTCGTCACACCGACAAACGAACGGCCGGCTCGGCCCACGGAGCCGTGGCCCCGCACCCCCGTCCCACGCAGAGAGGCTCCTCTGTGCGGGCAGCCTCGGAGCGAAGCGCCCCCAGCCAGAGGAGGGGGCTCCCCCTCAGTGGGCTGGCCGGCCTCGCCCTCATCGATGCCCACGCTGGGCGTGACGGCGTGGCCACAGCAGCCAGGCCTGCGGTGCAGGCTCCCTGGGGGGCGACGGGCTGAGGGTTAGGATCCCTCCTTCCCAGTGTGAGGGTGTTGAGGGTCTGGCTCAGGGAGGGATGGACAAGTGGCCTGGCGCTGTCGGGGGTTGGGGAGACTTGTGGGAACTGGGACACGGTGAATCGACAGAGGTGATGTCCTGGGGAAGGAGATGCAGGGGGGCGGCGAGGAGGACGGGCTGCCGGAGGAGATGGGACCCGTTCAGCAGGGTGCAGCAGCCAGGCCAGGTTGCTCAGGCCACAGGCAGCGCGGGCAGGTGGCACTTGGTCAGATGCGCTGGGTCTGTGGTCAGATGCACTGGGCCTGCAGTCAGATGCGCTGGGTCTGTAGTCAGATGCGCTGGGTCTGTAGACAGATGCGCTGGGCCTGTAGTCAGATGCGCTGGGTCTGTAGTCAGATGCGCTGGGTCTGTAGTCAGATGCGCTGGGTCTGTAGACAGATGCGCTGGGCCTGTAGTCAGATGCGCTGGGCCTGTAGTCAGATGCGCTGGGCTGTGGTCAGATGTGCTGGGCCTGTAGTCAGATGCACTGGGTCTGTAGTCAGATGTGCTGGGCCTGTAGTCAGATGCGCTGGGTCTGTAGTCAGATGCGCTGGGCCTGTAGTCAGATGCACTGGGTCTATAGACAGATGCACTGGGTCTATAGACAGATGCGCTGGGTCTGTAGTCAGATGCGCTGGGCCTGTGGTCAGATGCGCTGGGTCTATAGACAGATGCGCTGGGTCTGTAGTCAGATGCGCTGGGCCTGTGGTCAGATGCGCTGGGCCTGTGGTCAGATGCGCTGGGTCTGTAGTCAGATGCGCTGGGCCTGTGGTCAGATGCGCTGGGTCTGTGGTCAGATGCGCTGGGTCTTTCCACAAATGTCAGCCCCAACTCCACACACAATGCAGGGTGAGGGGCAGACAGCGTCACACACAAAGGCATGTGAAATGGGTCTCGGGGACTCTCTTTTCTTCTCTTTTCTTTTCTTTGTTGTTGTTATTCCTCACCTGAGCATATTTTCTCATTGATTTTTTTGAGAAAGTGGAAGAGAGAGGGAGAGACAGAGAGAAACATGGATGTGAGAGAGACACATCGATTGGTTGCCCCCTGCACGGCCCCGACCAGGGCCTGGGATCAAGCTTGCAACCCAGGTACATGCGCTTGACCGGAATCGAACCCGGGACCCTTCCGTCTGCGGGCTGACGCTCTAACCATTGAGCAAGACCGGCCAGGGCTGTGTCTCTTTCTTGTGTTGATGTCGAATGGGTCCTGAGTTGGCCCACATGGGGTCAGCCGGCCGTCCCGGGCCCTCCTCTCCCCTTCTCCTCCCGGCTGTGCCCTCCTCGCTGGCTGCCTGGACGGCAGGCTGCCCGGGTGGAGCCTGGGGCGGGAGGGGGGCTCCTCAGAAAGACTCCTTGCCTCTTTGCAAACGGGCCAGGCCACCCCACTTTGCAGGCAAGGAAACGTTATGTAAAGTAAGCCTGTATTTTTCTCTTCACACGTGTTTGTCTGAAACCCTCCCTCTCTGGGCGGGAACATTATTCGGTGGGAACCCCACGGGGCGGGAAGCGAGCCCAGAGGGGAGGGAGCACCCTGGGAGTAACACTGGCCGGCTGCCACGGCCCCGCCTCCAGGACACTGGTGTGGCTACACTGGGTCTCTGCTCTGTCCCAGGAAACATACAGGGCATATTGTTAAAGGGGAGTGATGTGAGAGCCCCGTGCACCGGGAAAGATGAGAATGTGTGTTCCTTCTTAAAAATGTGTTTTTATGGATTTCAGAGAGGAAGGAGAGGGAGAGAAACATCCATGATGAGAGAGAACCATGGATCAGCTGCCTCCTGCACGCCCGCCACTGGGGATCGGGCCTGTCACCCGGGCCTGTGCCCGGACCGGGAATCGAACCGTGACCTCCTGGTTCGTAACTCGACGCTCAAGCACGGAGGCACGCTGGCCGGGCAGGGACATGTGTGCTGACCCTGAGATGCAGACAGAGGGGCTGAGGAGGGCAGGGAACATGGTGACTTTCACTGCCCCGGGAAAGGGACGGGCTCGATGTGGAAAGATGGAAGCTGAGGCTCCGTGTGACCATGTGGGATCACACAGCCCTGGGCTGTAATGTAAACCAGGTTCCTCACGCCCGGCAGCATGGCTGGTGGGTGAGCACGGGGCCGGGAACCAGGAGGTCCAGTTCCATTCCCGGTCAGGGCACAGGCCCCGGTGCGGGCTCCATCCCCCGTGGGGGGCCTGCAGGAGGCAGCGATCCATGATTCTCTTTCACTGCTGTTTCTCTCTCCCGCTCCCTCTCCCTTCCTCTCTGACATCAATAAAAACGTATTTTTAAAACCACACGACCCCAATATCCCCACGTGTTTTGCCTCCGGGAAAGGGGTGCACGTGTGATGCTCAGCGGCCATGTCCGCCTTCCTTCCAGGGACCACGGTGCCCGCCCTGCTGAACAGCTCGTCCAACCAGCTCTACCTGCACTTCCAGTCGGACATCAGCGTGGCCGCCGCTGGCTTCCACCTGGAGTACAAAAGTAAGGCCCGCCCCGCACCTGCCCCCACCCTGCCACCTGTCCCCGCCCCATACCTGCCCCTGCCCCTCCACCTGCCCCTGCCCCGGCACCTGCCCCCACCCTGCCACCTGTCCCTGCCCCATACCTGCCCCTGCCCGAAGACCTGCCCCTGCCCAGGGAACCTGCCCCCGCCCCGATACCTGCCCCCACCCCGGCACCTGCCCCTGCCCCTCCACCTCCACCTGCCCCTGCCCCTCCACCTGCCCCCACCCTGCCACCTGTCCCCGCCCCGATACCTGCCCCTGCCCACACACCTGCCCCTGCCCAGGGAACCTGCCCCCACCCTACCACCTGCCCTCGCCCCGCACCTGCCCAGGGAACCTGCTCCCACCCCAGCACCTGCCCCCACCCCGCCACCTGCCCCTGCCCAGGGAACCTGCCCCCGCCCCAATACCTTCCCCTACCCCAATACCTTCCCCCACCCCGATACCTGCCCCTGCCCGGACACCTGCCCCCACCCTGGTGCCTGTCCCCGCCCTGACACCTGCCCCCACCCCGGACACCTGCCCCCACCCCGGCACCTGCCCCCGCCCAGGGAACCTGCCCCCGCCCAGACACCTGCCCCCACCCCGGCCCCTGCCTCTGCCCGGACACCTGCCCCTGCCCAGGGAACCTGCCCGCCCCGGCACCGCCTCCTGTTGCCAGCTGGGGAATGTGTTTGGGGGAAATGAGCCGGCCCCCTGTTCCGCAGTGGAGTGTTCTCCTACAGCTGTGCTCCAGAGGGGTGACAGCGAGCTGTACCGACTCTTCCTAAGACAAACTGTGGGGACGTGATGGGAGTGCTGGAACAGTCAGGTGAAACAACGGCTCCATGTCAGGCTGGTGGCACTAAAAGGCAGAAAAAGTGACCTCTGCGAGAGTGCCCGTCCTCCTGTGACAGCCACTGTTCCCTGAGCCCCAGGAGAGAGAGTGGCGGTTTCCAAGTAGATTATGGCCACGCGCCCTTTCGTCCGAGGCTCCGCGGCTGCGCCTCGGGGCCCAGAGCCGCCCCTGCACTGCCTGCACCCGTGTATTTTTCATTTTAATTGGAAGAACGTACCGCGGAGGAGCCGCTAACCTTTTAAAAATGGATGCGCGGCTGAGTTAATGGTCCGCTAAACGGACGACAAAGGTCAGTGTCACACATCTCCCGGGTGGCGGGTGACGCAGGCACACCCTGGGAGGGCGAGCGCCTGAGCGTTTCCGACGAGCGCGAGGTTTACCGTAGGACGCGCTTCCCCGCACTAAGAATGCCTAATGCGCACATCCATCTCCTCTAATGAGCAGCTGCAAGCAGGCGATGCGTGGCTAAGCCGCAGGAAGGGGTCTTCGGGATCGAGATAAACAGTGTGCGGGACGCCACGGCACGTGCGTCTCCGGAAGGCCAGGGTCTCGGGGGACGATGCATCTTCTGCAGCAGCGGACACCGAGCCCGGGGCTGCTGCTCTGCTCGCTCCCGTGGAATGTCCCTGCTTATGCCCGGCATTTGTATGCAAGTTTCTTCCCATTCGTTTGACGAGGACTGCTTTGGCGACAGTGTGGAATGGTGCTGCGGGTGTTATTTAGGGAGGATGTGTCTGAAAAAATCTGATGCTTGGGTACATCATACGCATGTGTACGAGGGGAAGCATAAGCCTTATTTATGACAGGGTCAACAGACCCGATGATATCTCCAGAAGCGTTAGAAGCCAGGAGTCCTCTTTTCCTCTCAAGGTTGTTACCTCGTTTTCTGGCGTGTCCCTCGCTTCTGATGGGCAGAGGTGCGAGTGAAATAATGAGCCCACAACTAGCATCGTGTGCACTGAGCCGTGGGCTTGCCGCTCCAACCACACAATCATCTCCATTCCCTGAGTTCCAGCCAATGTGCTTCCTTAGAGAGAGACAGAGATATTTCGCACAGATATGACTCTTGTTCAAGGATCTGAGGCCTTATTTAATTGCTTAACGTCTTTACTTCTTTTTTTAATTTGGCCAAAGGTAATGCCATGTTTTTGTTTGTTTGTTGTTGTTTGTTGTTGTTGTTTTAGTGGTTCCTTTCAGATGCTAACACCATTCTGCGAGCTCATGCCATTCCTTGTCTCTGGATCTCCTTGTCTCAGGCAGGCCTTTCTCTGCCGTAGTTCTCTCAGCCAGGTTAGAGTGTGTGTTCTATCAAGTGAACCTAGGACTAGGTCAACACAGACCGTGGAGCGGGTGGTGGAAGAAGTTGCCGAGAGACCTTTCTGCAAAGGACAGGGAAAGGCCTCTCTTTTTCCTAGCTGTGGCCTTCCACAATTTATGGGAAGCACCTGGTCATTAAACACCACGACGCTGTCTTAACAAACACCCCTCTGTTCAACCTGAGGGACAAGATAGCTACTCTCAAGGCTACATTCTTGCTACACCTCCTCCCTGCTGTTTTCACCTCTCAGGGATAATTCCCACCAAGGTGTCTCTAGTTAGAAAGTTCCCTTCCTCACTCCCCTCCAAACAGTCCTCTTCTGAATTATTCATCGCTCTTGCTCGAAGCGTGTTTCACAGGCTTGGGGGAAAAATACTGATAAGACACTTCCTAGGACATCTGTAGGTCTGTCTCCTAAAAAAACAAACTCCACTTCAGCCCCAACTCCTCCGCCCTTCCTTGTCACTTAGCGACAGCCAAGGCTTAAACAGGGAAGCTGCCCTCTTGTTTCCTGCCTTATGCTGATTAGCAACGCTTGGCCCTTTCCATTCGTGGGAAGTAAAATGAACATCCTCTCTGTATCTCCTCTTTTGGTTGTGAATTCTTTCACAGCCCACGTCGGCAGCCAAACCCCAACACGTCCGGTATTTGTAATCTGTTGACATAGTTCTGCGTCTGCCTTGAAATATGTATGGCCAACCGGCAAGTTTCTAAAACTCAGACTTTTCACTAAAAATGATAGCCACGAAATAGTAACAAGACCACCAACAAGCACATGCTCTGTGCCAGGTCTAAGCGTGTCAGAGCGGTTTGCATCTGTCCTGTTTTGGAGGTGTTCTCAGCTTTCAAAGGAGACAGAGCAGAACATGGGGTGTTCTCTGTGGGCCCAGGTCTTGGTCACCCTCCTGATAAGTGACGGAGAGACGGACACAAATGTACCTCTTCGTCAGGAGGGATGTCCACGCATGAGCAGGTGTGTGTGGACCCCAGCTGTCCTATTGCACCGACGATGACAAGTGTCCCGTCATGGGATGGTAGGTGGCAGGTCCAGGAGCCTGTGGGTCAGGTCCAGCTGGCCTGGCCCTGAAACCCGAGCCGATACGGGGTGGCCACACCAGCTCCCAATTCTCTGAGGGGGAGAAATGAGGACGAGGCCCCTTCTGATCAGCCCGCTCTTCTTTCTGAAGGACCGCTGGTAGGGTTTTTCTAACTTAAGACAGACCCTTTTGTTATGAGCCCGATTTCTGTGAATTTACATAATCCACGTAAAGGCTGAAAATAGCAGCGTTTTCCAATGCCCTTCCTTCCCCAGCCTCTTCCCCCCACACCGTGAGCCTCACTGGACATGGGACACATTATACAGGCAAGATCACCCCCAGGCATTCTTGCTCTGGGCTCTTTATCCAGAGAAATAACCAAACAAAGACAAAAAAAAAAAAAGCAAACAGATATCTGGGAACTTCAGATTACACTATAGACATGTAGATAGTGATGATACTGGTTTATCCTGAAAATACAAAATCAGACCTAAAGGTGTATGAAATAGAACCTGTGCCTGGGGAACAACAGGGGGGTAACTATTCTCGAATCAGTAGGAACATAGCATATAGAAATGTTTGCACAGAAGTATATAAATGTCTGTCTATAATAATAAAAGCATAACGTGCTAATTAGACCCAACTGCGAACAGCGGAATGACCGTCCGGACAACCTTCCGGATGACCTTCTGGACGAAGCCGGGGCTGCGAGGGCCGAGGCACTTGCACGGATTTCATGCACCGGGCCTCTAGTTGGTACATAGACTGACACATTATGTTAATCCAGACTATACTGCTTTTCTCCAGCCAGGGTGGCTCACTTGGTTGGAGCATCATCCTATTCACCAAAAGGTGTTGGGTTTGATTCCCGGTCAGGGCACAGACCCAGGTCGTGGGTTGAAACTCCTGTCGGGTGCTTATGGGAGGCAACCGGAAACAGGTTCCTGTCGGGTGCTTATGGGAGGCAACCGGAAACAGGTCGCTGTGTCCCTCTCACATCGACGTCTCTCCCTCTCTCCCCTGCCATCTCTCTCCCTCTCTCTCCAATCAGTTTTAAAAAAAGAACATACCGTTGTGATGTATGTGAGGTATCACCTACACCATGTGGATAGCACTAGACAAGTGCTCGCTGATCTCAGTGGGATTTGGTGGAACAATCGCTAATGAGATCAAACATATGGGTTCTGTTGGACTGTTTCCATTTGTCCTATTTTTATTCTGTGGATTTTTCCCTCTTTTCCTGCCAGCTTTGGTTTAATTGAGTCTTATTATTGCTCCAATCTATCTCCTCAATGGGCTCATTGGATAAAACTATTTAAAATTTTAATGGTCTCTCTAGAATTTAAAATATCCGTCATCAATATAGCCCAGCTTACCTTCAAATGATACTCTGTCACTTTGTGAATATTATAATAACCTAAAAGGCATATACGTTTCATTTCTTTTTTTTCTTCTTTTATGGTATTCTTATTTTATCTTTTCTTTTTACTTGTTATCAAGCCCATAACATATTTTAACTATTTTCGCTGTACATAGTCAATATTCTTTAGAGTAATCAACACTAAGAAAAGATGTTTCTAGTTCCCTGTATTTTAATGTCTTCACAGCTTTTGATTTCTTTGGGGAGACCCGGTTTCTGTTTGATTTTTTCCTGTCTGGAGAACTTCCTGGGACATTTCTCATGGGTCAGGTCCGCTGACCTGAATCCTTCCAGCTTCTGGGTTTTTCTGAAGGTCGTCATGTCACCTTCAATTCTGAGAGGTGTTTGGCTGGACATAGAAGCCCGGGCTGAGAGGTCTGGTTTTCGCTTGTCAGTGAGGCCTCCCCGTGGGATTCTCATTTCTTAGTGTATGAGGACAAGCTGTGTTTCTTAGGCACTTGTCCCTGCTCTCTGCCTTCCTTTAAGCTTTTTATTTTTATCTTGTACTTTCAGCAGGTGGCCTAGGAGGTGTCGAGGTGTGTGCGTGTGCGTGTGTGTGTGCGTGTGTGTGTGTGTGTGTGTGAGTGAGTGTGTGTGTGAGAGTGTGTGTGTGTGAGTGTGTGTGTGAGTATGAGTGTGTGTGTGTGAGTGAGAGTGTGTGTGTGTGAGAGTGAGTGTGTGTGTGAGAGTGTGTGTGTGAGTGTGTGTGAGAGTGAGTGTGTGTGTGAGAGTGAGTGTGTATGTGAGTGTGTGTGTGAGAGTATGAGTGTGTGTGTGTATGAGTGTGTGTGTGTGAGTGGGAGTGTGTGTGTGTGAGTATGAGTGTGTGTGTGTGAGTGGGAGTGTGTGTGTGAGTGAGTGTGCGTGTGAGAGTGTGTGTGTGTGTGTGAGAGTGAGAGTGTGTGTGAGAGTGTGTGTGTGAGAGTTAATGTGTGTGTGAGAGTGTGTGTGTGAGTGTGAGTGTGTGTGTGAGAGTGTGTGTGTGTGAGAGTGAGTGTGTGAGAGTGTGTGTGTGAGAGTGTGTGTGTGAGTGTGTGTGTGTGAGAGTATGAGTGTGTGTGTGTATGAGTGTGTGTGTGTGAGTGGGAGTGTGTGTGTGTGAGTATGAGTGTGTGTGTGAGTGGGAGTGTGTGTGAGAGTGAGTGTGCATGTGTGTGTGAGTGTGTGTGTGTAAGTGTGTGTGTGTGAGTATGAGTGTGTGTTTGTGTGAGTGAGAGTGTGTGTGTGTGTGTGAGAGTATGAGTGTGTGAGTGGGAGTGTGTGTGTGTGTGAGTGGGAGTGTGTGTGTGTCTGTGAGTGTGTATAAGAGTGTGTCTGTGAGTGTGAGTGTGTGTGTGAGTGTGAGTGTGTGTGTGTGAGTGTGAGTGTGTGTAAGAGTATGAGTGTGAGTGTGAGTGTGTGTGTGTGAGAGAGTGTGTGAGTATGAGTGTGAGTGTGAGTGTGTGTGAGAGTGTGAGTGTGAGCGTGCACACACACGATATTCATCCTGCCGGGGGTATGCTACCATTCTCGGGTCTGTGGTTCGGTAGGTTTCATTCCTTAGGGACAACTCTTGGCCATTACCATCCCACACGTCTCTTCCCCGCTTCTTCTGGGACCCTTCCCCTTCCCCGTGTCTGTTAGACCAGTGGTCGGCAAACTCATTAGTCAACAGAGCCACATATCAACAGTACAACCATGGAAATTTCTTTGGAGAGCCACATTTGTTAAACTTAAGCTATAGAGGTAGGTACATTGTTATTAACTTAATTAGGGCACTCCTTCAATCGCACTGTACGTGCGCGCCCGCACGTGGTATTTTGTGGAAGAGCCACACTCAAGGGGCCAAAGAGCCGCATGTGGCTCGCGAGCCGCGGTTCGCCGACCACTGCTTTAGACCATCTGAGTGGCTTCCCATCCTCGGGCGCCCAGTTCTGTCTCATCCGCCGTCTCTCCGCGTGTCCCCGTGTGTGCAATTGCTGTTAACCTTTCCTCAGCGTCACCACGCCGCTCCCCAGCCGTGTCCGCTCCGTGAATGAGCTCATAAAGGTCCTTCGTCCGGACGCTGTGATGCTCCCCTCTAGATTTCCCATGGACTCTGTCTTATAACTATTGTCTCTGCAGAGATCACTCCATCCCCTCACGCCTGCTGCCTTTCCCTCTAGGCCCTTTAACATGCTTCTCTCAGTGACTGTGACATTATCGCCTAATACTTCCACGATGAGTGTGCGCTGAGTCTGCTTCTGCTGCTCCATCGCCAGGCAAAAGGTTGTCTTCTTCTTGCGTTTACGTGTGTTACACAAGTTTCACCAAAGCTGGACGCTGTGGGCCCGGCCGGCCTGGCTCCGGGGTTGAGCGTTGACCTAGGAACCAGGGGGTCACAGTTTGATTCCCAGTCAGGGCACAGGCCCAGGTTGTGGGTTCGATCCCCAGTGTGGGGTGTGCAGGAGGCAGCCGATCCATGACTCTCTGTCTCCTCTCCCTTCCCCTCTGACGTCAGTAAACGTACATAATACACATTTTTAAATTAGCCAGACACTGAGTAAGACTGCAGACTGCTGGTCATGTCTGTGCCGGAGAACGGCACCCGCTTCTGTTGTGTCCATCCAGCTGGACTGGAGTGGGCTTGAGTTCTGTCGTTGCTATGGTTACGCTCCTGCATCCCAGGTGGCAGGTCCCGTGAGACAGGGAGGAGCTGAAACTGCCAGGTGCTCCGTGTGAGGGCTTTTTCTCAGCATCCGTCCTCCACCTTCAGCGTCCAGTCACCCCTCAACACCTCCCCAGGGTGGGCTGTGAGTCCCTCAGTGCCCGGCTCACCCGAGACCAGCTGCACTGTGCTGCTCTCCCCGCCTCCCCCCAACCGGAGAGCCTGCCCTCCCTCTGTGGGGCGCGGTGTTCTTAGACCCGCTGCCCCCTCCCAGGCCCTCGGTCTCCGCCTGGGGTTGAATTCGGGGCCTGCCCCGCATCCCCAGCTCGGGGAGGCCGTAGCCTTGGATGACAAAGGGCCCCGGGGCCTTTTGTGCCCCAACCCGGTACCCCTTTGTGCCCCGGAGGTAACACGCCGCTGCCTCTCGCCCAGCGGTTAACGTTTCTTTCCCCACAAGGGACGGACCCCATGGTGCACACGCCAGTTCACGCCCTTCCGCCCAGAGACGGGGATGCGCACGCTCTCAGCCCTGCCCCCACCCCCCCACCCCCCGTGCTTCCCCGAGTCCCTGGAGGGGCCGTGGGCCAAGGACACGCTCCCCGGCCCGGCCCTGAGCTCCTGGGCGCTGGGGCTGGGCAAGCGGCTGAGACTTGGTGTTGGTTCTTCCCGGGAGCGTGACCGTCGGTCCTCCCTCTCCTGCGTCCTGTGTCCCGTCTCTCCGAAGGGGCTGTCCTTCGAAGGGGACGATGTCACCCGGTCCCTGCAACCTCACCTCTTTGGTGAGTTCCCAACGTGGTGATTTTGAAGTTTAGATTTGTCTCGTTGTTAACGTGGATGCGATGTTTTAACTTTACATAATTCTGTTCCCAGGTAGAAGTGGAACTCCTTTTATGGCTTTGTTTTTTCAAATATGTTTCTGTTGATTGTAGAGAGAAGGGGATGGAGGGGGAGAGAGAAAAACATCGTTGTGAGAGATCAATATCAATCAGCTGCCTCCTGCACGCCCTCTACCGGGGATCAGCCTACATCCTGATCATGTGCCCTGACCCGGAACTGACCCAGCCGGCCACCCTGGCTGGGCTATTCTGGGCTTGCTGTGGCCTTATTTCAAGGATAGGTTCATGGTCAGCAGGATTACTAGGACAGTTCACACTCACCATGGAGAAGGGTTTCTCAAATGCTCACGTTTAAAAAGAAATGACCTATCCACCCATCTGTAGCTATCATCCACTGAGCTAATTCACGCATTAGTTGAACATAGTGATCTACAGTCTCATAGAGGAACAGAATTCAGAGGTATTTACAAATGCATTGCAGAATTAAATGTAATATATGGTTATATTACAGAAACATTATGGGCAAATACGCCCATCCGACCAAGTCTCACTCCTCACTTAGAGATTGCTGGTATAGAGACTATTCTGATTCCCCCCTTCCCCCCCCCGCCCCCCCCCCCCCCCCCCCGTGGCAGTACTTGCTTAGGAATCACCCTTTTCCTTACTAAAACCTTCTTTATTGAGTGAGACCACCATGGGGATTGAGCGGATGCGTATTTCTGTCTTGCTAAGTTGGGAGTTTTGTCTGGGTCGGCGTGGACCACACGATGTCCTGTCTAATGCATTATTATTTGCCTATAAAATATATATAAAATATTTTGCTCTCATACTTGATTCAGACTTTGATTTTTCAGATATTAATTTATCTAGAGCAGACTGGGATATTGTTATTAATTTATCTAGAGCAGACTGGGATATTGTTGTGCAGGTACAACAAGTTCAAAAGTTATTATTCACAATTAAGTTGTTTGTATATGTGTTTGTGTAATCGGAAGTTAGGTAGAGTGGGGAAAAATTGTAAATCATGAAAGTATAAGACCTCACTGAGAAGATGCATAGTGAAATGAATTTTAAAAAGTAAGATTTCTGCTGAAACCGGTTTGGCTCAGTGGATAGAGTGTCGGCCTGCGGACTGGAGGGTCCCAGGTTCGATTCTGGTCAAGGGCATGTACCTTGGTTGTGGGGGGTGTGCAGGAGGCAGCTGATCCATGTTTCTCTCTCATCGATGTTTCTAACTCTCTGTCCCTCTCCCTTCCTCTCTGTAAAGAATCAATAAAATATATATTTTTTTTAAAAAAAAGTAAGATTTCTTAGATTTAAAGAAAGAAGAGTTAACCTGTATACTCTTTGGGTATTTCGTGCAACTTCAAAATGAATTAAAAATGCATGCAACAAGGAAATCATAGAACAAAGATAATTTTAAAAGGCAACCAAATCAAAGGGAAATGTATAAATATTCCAGCCACCTGTTTGGAAAGAACCGCTATTATTTGGCATTAAATTTAGCTTTTAATTTCTGGCAATGAAAGCAAAAACGATGCAGGGCTTATTTATTTAATTCCCTTTAAAAATGAAACCGAGTCACCCAGAGAGATGAGCACCATCCTTGTTTACGGTTCTGATGGGCATTTATAATCGCGAGGGAAGTGGTCCCTGCCAGTGGCTTCCTAGGAGAGGCCGAAGGAGCGTTCCATGGCAGTCACATACGCTGTTGCCGTGATGCCCAGAACGTGCTACGTGAACGGCGTGAGTGTCTGCGGGGTCTGGTCCGTGGTCGGCAGAAAGTTGTCCCTACTCACTCATGTTGTCATGGATGCACTTCCCTTCGCGCTCGCTGGTTTCAGGGCCTCGGTCCCCTAGGCTCTCCATTCCATGTCCCTTGGGGCCTCATCGGGGAGCAGGCACGCAGCGGGCAGTGTCTACAGAGGATGAAAGTTCTGGAAAACGGCTTAAGTCTTGTGAAATAGGACGTACTAAAGAGGAGGCTGTCATATAGGATGCTGACCCCTTGGATTCCTCCTCCGTAATTATAGTAAATGCTTACGAAACGCATGCAAACGGCAGTGCGTGGTTCCACGCTGTTTCCTACTCCATCGTCACGCTGCGAGGTCTCTCCTCTGTGGCGTGCGTCTCCCGGTTCCGAGATTGACAGGGCTTGGCCCCCAGTGTGTGAATGGAGCGCTGTCTCGTGGAGGCGGGTGTAGCCTCTGAGCTTATGGACAAGCAGGAGCCTGCGTCCCCATGAGGCTCTGAGTCCAAATATGGGGAACTCATGGACAACATCCATCCGACGTTGAAGTGGCATCGCCTACACCAGCCATGGGCAAACTACGGCCCGCGGGCCGGATCCGGCCCGTTCGGCTGTTCTATCCGGCCCGCGGAGCCGAAAGAGCGGAGGGTTCTCTTGCTCTCCCCTCCGCTCCTTTCCTTTGAATTTATATTAGTTCACACAAACACTCCATCCATGCTTTTGTTCCGGCCCTCCGGTCCAGTTTAAGAACCCATTGTGGCCCTCGAGTCAAAAAGTTTGCCCACCCCTGGCCTACACACATACCATCTAGATTCTCTGAGCGCACATGGGTAATCCACAGCCCCGCCTTCTGTACATCATGCTTGCGTAGTCCCACATGTAAAAGCTCATCATTCGAGATGTCACTGTATCAGATGTGTCCCTGCGTGCTAAAGCTTGAAACGCTCTGCTTTATAGAAGGTCTCGCACGTTTTTCATGGTGAGGAACTGGGGATAACGGAGCTAAAAATGGCCTCCGTGACGGCTGGTTTAGTACTCTGTGGCTTAGCCAGCCACCAGCTAACAGCTTGTGAGAGCCTCAATCCCACCAGACTTCTTTTTGAATGACATTTATTGGGGTGACCTCGGTCAACACGATCATAGAGGCGTCAGGTGTGAGTTTCGGCATATTGCACCGTGTGCCCACCACCCAGTCTCTTTCCATCCAGCGGAAAGCAGGGAGTGGACTCCAGTCATGCCAGGGACTGACGTGTTGGGGGAGAAACATCTTTAGAGTCAGAACTCGAAGCGGTTCTGGAAGGAGCAGGGAGGCAGGGCCTTTCCCCACTCCCCAAGCTCGTGGGCCCGCCCGCCGCCCTGCCCAGGGCTGCCGTCCTTCTGTCCCCTGTGGTCCTTGCTTCCTGAGGACGGATTTATTGACTCATAAACAACGAGGCGCCAGCGTCCCAGTGAACGGGGTGGCGGGCTTGTGTCTCCGCTATCGTGACGTTTGATGTCTATTTCAAGAGCTGTCACCCGCCCAGGCCGCCTCCGGAGTGACGGTGCCGCCCCTCACTCACCTGTCACTGGGCTCCGCTCCTCCGCCCGCAGCCCCGCGCCATCCCCCGCCGCCGCTTCCCTCTCGGGCCGTGTCCACGCTATTGTTTGGACGCCCCCATCAGAGGGACGTGTTCTTCCCTGGTGGTGACGCCTGAGACCACGCACTCGCCCGTCGGGAGGAGAACGGCCCTCCGTTGAGGAAAACGGCTCAAGTTATTTCAACTCCATCTGCCAAGGTCCCTTTCTCTCGCTGGGAACATCGGGCAAATGGCCTGTTTCTTGAGCTTCGGGTCATTGCCATTTCCAAGGTCCCGGCAAACCCTTCTCTGGACTTTGCCCAGTGAGTGGAGAGTCACGGCTGAGACCCAGCCAGGCCGCCTTCTGTCCGACTTCCCTGTGGATGGTCAGGCTGGGCCACGCCTTCGCGCTGGGCACCTGGTCGGACCAGGACGTGGGCCTTCCTAACGGTTGTGTTGGAGGGTCTTTGTTTTCGCAGGCTGGACCCACGAGGGATAAAAACTTCTTTTGTTACCCTCCGAGTCTAATCCCGGTGTCATGAACGGGCCCCCTTCTAGAGGTCCCAGCTTTTACGTTTGAAGTGATCAGGACATACACGTGTCGATAATACGGTACAGACGCCCTGGTACATAAAGGATGTCTCTGTTTTGCTGTCGCTCCCTGGCAGGGGTCTAACCCTTTAGAAAGCGGTTGTGTTCCTGGTATTCAGGGCACCTGGTGATTGGGGTCAGGGGTTTGTGAGCAACCTTTGAAAGACTCGTCGCTTCGCAGCCCTTGATGTCGCCTCCTTTATGACACAGAGCGTGAGTAACCTATGCTCTGGAAGAACTAGACGCCTTTCTGTGAAAACCGTGCCTACGCTGTGACAACTTCCTCTTCTAGATGTTTCTACGGAAAAGCAGTATGGGCTTTCTTATCAGGATCTGTGTTACACAGCCTCCCTGTAGGGAGTCTTTAGAGCCGTTCTTCTGTTGGTGTATATCTTTCCCCTGCTGAATTCTGTGTCTAAATCAGGGGTGGGGAATGTCTGGCCCGCTGGCTGTGTAAGTCTGGGTTCAACTCTGGTCAAGGGCACGTACCTCCGTACCTCGGTTGCAGGCTTGATACCGGGCCCTGGTCGGGGCACCTGTGGGACACAACCAATCGATGTTTCTCTCTCACTGTCTCTCCCCCTTCCTTCTACTCTCTCTGAAAATCAATGGAAAAATGTCCTTGGGTGAGGATTAAAAAACAAACAAAAAAATGTTTGACCAAAGAGAGCAGGCTAGTTTTTAAGCGGATGATTCTGTGTGGCCCGCAATGATGGTCTAAATACCCAACGGCCCTTGGCAGAGCAAAGGGTCCCCACCCCCGGAATAAACACCTTTGAACTGCCGAGCGCTACAGTCGTGTGCGTCACCCACGTGGCGCTGCCAGCCATGAGTTAACAACATTAACATCAGGTTCGCTGGACGGGGGCCTTTTTCTTCTAAAACTCTGCCCCCCCCCCCCCCCCCCCCGTGAGCATCTGTTATACATCGTTGTCGTCAGATGTTCTAATGCGTGTTGTGCACAGAGATGGCCTGAGGGCGCCTTCTCTGCAGCCCCCACCCGCCTGCTCCTCTCACACCTCCATTCCCCCGGGGACTGGAACAACGGTGACATGCAAACAGCCCAGCGTGTTCTTCCCCAGAACTTCTCCAGTGACCGCCTCTGTCTGAGGTCAGAGAGTTCGCGGCTCTGTCTTCTAAGGTACTAGGTATTTTATTGTTTTGTTTTATTGTGAAATTTATTTTTATTTCAGAGAGGAAGGGAGAGGGAGGGAGAGAGAGAAACATCAGTGAGGAGAGAAAATCATGCATCGGCTGCCTCCTGCACGCCCCACACTGGGGATGGAGCCCGCAACCCGGGCCTGTGCCCTGACCGGGAATCGAACCCTGACCTCCTGGTTCCTAGGTTGACGCTCAGAGGTTGAGACTGGCCGGCTGAAGGTACTGGGTTTGGCATCCTGCTGTTGCCACCTGCTCCTTTCTCATGTCTGTGCTTTGGGTCGTACACATGGTGGGTGTTTCTCTAAAAGGCTTCCCCACCCCGACCCCCGTCCTTTCAGCCTGGGAGGGCTCCCCGTGCTGGGTGTACGCTTCAGCCAGCGCCTGGCTCTGTGCCCTGTGCAGGAGGCATGGTTTCTGACCCGAAGTAACCCCACTCATGACATACGCCCGCGTGGCCATGGCTGCTCACGTCACTCCAGAAGCCTGGGAAATGCCCGGCTCAGGCCCAGGGCCCTCCATCGTCCGCAGATGGTGGGTCACCCTGTGAGTCCCTCTCCACGCGGCAGCTCCGTTCCCGGACGCGTTTGTATCGGTGTGTTTGTCTCCATGGTGTCGCTAGCCAGGGGTGGGCAAACTTTTTGACTCGAGGGCCACAATGGGTTCTGAAACTGGACCGGAGGGCCGGAACAAAAGCATGGATGGAGTGTTTGTGTGAACTAATATAAATTCAAAGTAAAGGAGCGGAGGGGAGAGCAAGAGAACCCTCCGCTCTTTCGGCTCCGCGGGCCGGATAGAACAGCCCAACGGGCCGGATCCGGCCCGCGGGCCGTAGTTTGCCCACGGCTGCACTAGGCGATGGTGCCACAAATGACACGTATCTCCATGTCCTCAGCTTCTAACCTACACGGACTACACAGTGATGCCGGGACGGGATGGGAAGGGACAGGACGAGATGGGACGGGACGGGACAGGATGGAAGGCGGCTCCGTCCACATGTCCAACACCGAGGTCTGAGGGAGCCGCCCTGGACTTCTCGGATTAAAATGTTTTGTTTTTTGCTTATTCTGAAATTTTACTGTAATTCCTGCAGGTACAGATATAAATGCAAATTACTTTTATCACAGGATGAATTGGATGTACACATAAATTTCAAGGAAGGAGAAAATAAAAACAAGTTAATGTACAATAAATGCATTTAAGTCAGCATGTAATAAACAGAGTAAATAAGTAAAAACAAACATTGTTTGTGAAGCAAGGGGGGTTGAGTAACAGAAATTAATGTTGAATTATTTTCTTTTATTTTAAACACCTTTTTCTGTGCTTTCTGCACATGTTGGCTTATCCTCTGGCCTCAGTCTGGCCGGGGGTGACCTTGACGTATCTCCAGCGATGAGATGCTGTCACCATTAGCTAGCTTTTCCCTATCCCATACCGCAATCGGACATTTACACGGAGAGACTGTTACGTACATTTTATCAGAGCCCAATAAAAAAATTAAGTGATGTGCAGTAGTTGATTTTGCCAATTTTTTATAGAAGGGAAAAAGGCGAAATTAAATGTAGCTGTGATCTGTATTCTAACGTTAAAGATGGAGAGAAATTAGATGTAAACCAATGAAACAAGTTAGAGGCTTAAGTGGCAGTATTTTTTCATATTTAGCAATTTTACGGTTCATGAAAAGCCCCAAATGTGCTTGGAATTAAAAAAAAAAAAAATTGCCTTGCCCTGGCTGGTTTGGCTCGGTGGATAGAGCATCGGCCTGTGGACTGAAGGGTCCCAGGTTCGATTCCGACCAAGGGCACATGCCTGGGTTGTGGGCTTGGTCCCCAGTGGGGGGTGTGCAGGAGGCAGCCGATCCAGGATTCTCTCTCATCATGGATGACTCTCCCTCCCTCTTCCTTCCTCTCTGAAATCAATATATTTTTTTTAATTGCCACTTAATGCCTCCGGTGGCCCCTGCTCTATAACGTGTGCCGTTGAGGGAGGAATCAGTGCTGACGTGGGAAAGCAGGGTGCAGCTCAGCCCCGCTCAGGCAGACAGACCGATGGGCTCCGGGGCCTGAATTCGCGGTTAGGCCCGGCCCTGCAGCCCTCCTGACGCGGGGTCCCCGCCCCCTCTCACTCACAGTGGGGAGTGAAGGCACCTCCCTCCCTCCTCTCGTTCCATCTTCCCGGGTTTGGGGGAAACAGGCGCAGTGGTGGATCTCAGACTGAATCACCAGGGACGGTGTCCTGTGCAGACTGGACTCAGCAGCTCGGGCCAGGGCATCCCCGAGGCTCCCCACGAGGTGCTGAGGGGCTGGGAAGTGGAGGAAATTGGGCACTGCCTTCCCCACTGCAGGCGGGCCTGCAGGCTGGAGCTGGGCCCCTGTCTGGCTTCCCTGAGCCCTTCCTTCATGTCAGAGGCCAGAGGTGGGCGCCGAGGCTCCCGGGAGGGGGGAGCAGTGCCCCGTCCCTCCTCGGGGATGAGCGTGTCGCGTGCATCCCCGTCTGGTCTAGAGTCTGCACGCCCTGCCTGTCCAGCCGCGAGGCCTGTCCTGCCCTCAGCAGCGGCTGCACTGTCTGCCTCCAGCCGGGAACCTGTTAATAATTAGCTCTCTGCCTTTATGTTCTTTTTGTTGTTGTTAATCCTCACCCGAGGGTATTTTTCCATTGATTTTTAGGGAGACTGGAAGGGAGGGGGAGGGACAGAGAGAGAAACATCCATGTGAGAGAGACACATCGATTGGTTGCCTCCTACATAAGCCCCGTCCAGGGCACAGGCTGGGGAGGAGCCCGCAACCAAGGCCGTGCCCTTGACCGGAGTCAAACCTGGGACCCTTCAGTCCGCAGGCCGACGCGCTATGCACTGAGCCACACGGGCCGGGCTCTGACTTCACATTAAGCGAAGTCCGATGAGACAGTGAGCATGCATGTGAGCAGAGCTGTGTGGGCCGAGGACCCACGTGTGGACGGTCCCTTGGGCGGGCAGACAGCGTCCTTCTCACGCGCACGGGCGCCAGCGGGCCCTGCTGGTTGTTGCTCCAGGGTTAGCCAATGTCTCCCCCACCTTCCCATCCAGCCCACAACTCGAGTCCCAGTTCGTGGTCCTCGTGTTGGGGACGAGAACTGAAGTCTAAGTCCAAACCAGCTGGAGAAGTTTAGGCAGATTTATACCAAAGAGACCATTCCCCCCGTTTCTCACCGGAATAAGCTATGAGTACTTCAGACCTGGTGTCACCTGGTGCGTGTGGCTCAGCGGTTGAGTGGCATCTGTGCACTGAGAGGTCATGGTTCAACTCCCCATCAGGGCACGTGCCCGAGTTACAGGCTTGATCCCCAGGAGGGGGGTGTAGGAGGCAGCTGATCGATGTTCCTCTCTCTCAACAATGTTTCTCTCTCCCTTCCTCTCTCTCTAAAATTAACTTTTTTAAGATATTAAAAAAAAACACCCTGGCCCTAACCGGTTTGGCTCAGTGGATAGAGCGTCGGCCTGCGGACTCAAGGGTCCCGGGTTCGATTCCGGTCAAGGGCATGTACCCTGGTTGCGGGCACATCCCCAGTAGGGGGTGTGCAAGAGGCAACTGATCGATGTTTCTCTCTCATCGATGTTTCTGGCTCTCTGTCCCTCTCCCTTCCTCTCTGTAAAAAATCAATAAAATATATTAAAAAAAAAAAAAAAAAAAAAACACCCTGGTGTCTGGGAAGACTTGCTAGGGTGATGGAGGAATCACAGTATTTACAGTCTCCAGATCTCGAGCGCCATTCCCAGTGCGTTTCGGTTTTATAAAACACCATCGCCACATGTTCTGTTTGTTGGTATGACGCAGGGGTGGGCAAACTTTTTGACTCGAGGGCCACAATGGGTTCTTAAACTGGACCGGAGGGCCGGAACAAAAGCATGGATGGCGTGTTTGTGTGAACTAATATAAATTCAAAGTAAAGGAGCGGAGGGGAGAGCAAGAGAACCCTCCGCTCTTTCGGCTCCGCGGGCCGGATAGAACAGCCGAACGGGCCGGATCCGGCCCGCGGGCCGTAGTTTGCCCACGGCTGGTATAACGGGTTTCTCCAGATAAATGTGAAACAATATTAGCACTCATGTACCCGGCCTTTTAGGCTGAATTCCTGTGTTCTGGGATACATTTGAGATATTGTTAGCGCCTTAGCCAGAGACCATTTCGGCCGGGGAAGGTCCTGGCCGCAGCTTGGGGGACGGAAACGCTGGCCCTGCTTACTCAGAGCAGCCTGTTCGGGAGCCGGTCCCGCCATCCTATGGGAGAGAGAACTTGGACAGGGGACGTCGGTTCTCATATTCGTTTTCTGGAAGAGTCGGGTTGCCAGGTTCACACGTAACGTTTTTCCCGAAGGCCGTGAAGTGTGTTTGCAAACGGTAAAGCAGAGACGTGTCATGGGGTGTGCATCTCGGGACCCCCCTTCTTTAGGAGCTCTCCAGAGTGCGTGCATGGGGCTGCCGGCGTCTGGAGGAACGTGGAGTAACCGGTTTTACGTAAAGAAGTCGAGAATAAAATCGGTTGATATGTAAAATGAAACCCGCCCCTATGAAAACTGAACGAGTGACATGAAGGACGAGCTCAGAGCTGGCTCAGGGCCCCTCACCGTCGTCTGGGGGGCCTGCGTGTCCTGCAGGGGGGCAGGGGCCACCGGAAGGGGCAGATGGGAGAACAGCTTGGTGTTCCTACTCCTGTGTCTGTGTCCACAGCCGTGGGGCTCGCCGCCTGCCAGGAGCCAGCCCTGCCCAGCAACGGGCTCAAGATAGGCGACCGGTACATGGTGAACGACGTGCTGGCCTTCCAGTGTGAGCCCGGGTACACGCTGCAGGTGGGTGTACACGCTGAAAGGGGGGTGCACGCTGCAGGTGGGGGTACACGCTGAAAGGGGGGTACACGCTGCAGGTGGGGGTACACGCTGAAAGGGAGGTACACGCTGCAGGTGGGTGTACACGCTGAAGGGGGGGTACACGCTGCAGGTGGGTGTACACACTGCAGGTGGGTGTACACGCTGAAGGGGGGTGCACGCTGCAGGTGGGTGTACACGCTGAAGGGGGGGTACACGCTGAAGGGGGGTACACGCTGCAGGTGGGTGTACACGCTGCAGGTGGGTGTACACACTGCAGGTGGGTGTACACGCTGAAGGGGGGTACACGCTGCAGGTGGGTGTACACGCTGCAGGTGGGTGTACACGCTGCAGGTGGGTGTACACGCTGCAGGTGGGTGTACACGCTGAAAGGGGGGTGCACGCTGCAGGTGGGTGTACACGCTGAAAGGGGGGTACACACTGAAAGGGGGGTGCACGCTGCAGGTGGGTGTACACGCTGAAAGGGGGGTGCACGCTGCAGGTGGGTGTACACACTGAAAGGGGGGTACACGCTGCAGGTGGGTGTACACGCTGAAAGGGGGGTACACACTGAAAGGGGGGTGCACGCTGCAGGTGGGTGTACACGCTGAAAGGGGGGTACACGCTGAAAGGGGGGTACACGCTGAAAGGGGGGTGCACGCTGCAGGTGGGTGTACACACTGAAAGGGGGGTACACGCTGCAGGTGGGTGTACACGCTGAAAGGGGGGTACACGCTGAAAGGGGGGTACACGCTGAAAGGGGGGTACATGCTGCAGGTGGGTGTACACGCTGAAAGGGGGGTGCACGCTGCAGGTGGGGGTACACGCTGAAAGGGGGGGTACACGCTGCAGGTGGGGGTACACGCTGCAGGTGGGGTACACGCTGAAAGGGGGGGTACACGCTGCAGGTGGGTGTACACGCTGCAGGTGGGTGTACACGCTGAAAGGGGGGTGCACGCTGCAGGTGGGTGTACACGCTGAAAGGGGGGTACACACTGAAAGGGGGGTGCACGCTGCAGGTGGGTGTACACGCTGAAAGGGGGGTACACGCTGAAAGGGGGGTACACGCTGAAAGGGGGGTGCACGCTGCAGGTGGGTGTACACACTGAAAGGGGGGTACACGCTGCAGGTGGGTGTACACGCTGAAAGGGGGGTACACGCTGAAAGGGGGGTACACGCTGAAAGGGGGGTACACGCTGCAGGTGGGTGTACACGCTGAAAGGGGGGTGCACGCTGCAGGTGGGGGTACACGCTGAAAGGGGGGGTACACGCTGCAGGTGGGGGTACACGCTGCAGGTGGGGTACACGCTGAAAGGGGGGTACATGCTGCAGGTGGGGGTACACGCTGAAAGGGGGGGTACACGCTGCAGGTGGGTGTACACACTGCAGGTGGGTGTACACGCTGAAGGGGGGTGCACGCTGCAGGTGGGTGTACACACTGCAGGTGGGTGTACACGCTGCAGGTGGGTGTACACGCTGAAAGGGGGGTGCACGCTGCAGGTGGGTGTACACACTGAAAGGGGGGTATACGCTGCAGGTGGGGGTACATGCTGAAAGGGGGGTACACGCTGAAAGGGGGTATATGCTGCAGGTGGGGGTACATGCTGAAAGGGGGGTACACGCTGCAGGTGGTTGTACACGCTGAAAGGGGGGTACACGCTGAAAGGGGGGTACACGCTGAAAGGGGGGTACACGCTGCAGGTGGTTGTACACGCTGAAAGGGGGGTACATGCTGAAAGGGGGGTACACGCTGCAGGTGGGGGTGCACGCTGCAGGTGGGGGTACACCCTGCAGGTGGGGGTACACCCTGCAGGTGGGTGTCGGGGTTCCCTCAGCGGTCCTCACCTGCTCACAGAGGGGGTATCCCGGGTTCCCACCTGAACGGCTAGGTAGGGGTCAGGGCGCCCCCCGGGTCCCCCTGCTCACAGAGGGGGCAGCCCGGGTTCCCACCGGTGCAGCCTCACCTTTTCAAACCCGAATGCCGCCCTGCTGACCTTTCACCCTTCAGTCAAAACCTCGTATTCCCTGGTCACGCTCAGCCTCGGAGCCTGAAGCTGTCCCTTCTGAGGACAGAATAAAACCCCCACACAGTCCTCTGCTCGGCTCACGTCCCCCCTGCGCCCCAGGAGCGGGGCCCGGCCGGCCCTCACTGCCGACAGGGCCGTGGGACGGGTGTTAAATGAGGGGAACGGTCAGGCGGTTCTATCCGGAGACGAAACACGTGACTTGTGAGTGACGGTGCTCCAGGCACACGTCTAACTTCGGGAAAAGGCGTCGCCCTGGTCCTGACGCCCGGAAAGGACGGCCGGAAGCCAGGACAGCCTTGCCCCAGCACCGGCCCCGGCCGCGGGCTCAGCGGCCTCACTGCGCCCCTCTCCGCCCCCCTCTCTCCGCAGGGCCGCTCGCACATCTCCTGCATGCCCGGCACGGTGCGCCGCTGGAACTACCCTCCGCCGCTCTGCCTTGGTAGGACGCCCGTCTGCGGCCCGTCCAGACCCCCCGGGGGGCGCCCTGAGCGGCTCCCCTCCACCCTCCGGGTCCCCACAGGGCACGGGCCGGTCCCGCCACCCGCCCCAACACCCTCCACGGGCAGCGCCCTGCCTGTCACCTTAGGACCTGACACAGGAGGGAAGATCCGTAATTACAAACCTGTCCTTTTTTTTTTTTTTTTTAATATATTTTATTGATATTTTACAGAGAGGAAGGGAGAGGAATAGAGAGCTAGAAACATCGATGAGAGAGAAACATCGATCAGCTGCCTCCTGCACACCTCCCACTGGGGATGTGCCTGCAACCAAGGTACATGCCCTTGACCGGAATCGAACCCGGGACCCTTCAGTCCGCAGGCCGACGCTCTATCCACTGAGCCACACCGGTTTCGGCAAAACCTGTCCTTTTTTAAAGTATTTGTATTGATCTCAGAGAGGAAGGGAGAGGGAGAGAGAGAGAAGCACTGATCGGCGGCCTCCTGCACACCGCCTACTGGGGATCAAGCCTGCCACCGGGCCTGTGCCCTGGCCACGAATCGAACTGCGACCTCCTGGTTCAGAGGTCATGTTCTACCACTGAGCCACGCCGGCCGGGCGAACCTATGCTTTTAAAGTGTCTGTTACGTTTGTCTTTCTCTGCATTGCTTTGGATTTTCCCGAAGATGGCACTGACGTGGCAGTGAGGGCGGCGCCTCCTCAAACTCTCACCAGAGGGACGGGCTCCGGGCCGCAGCCGCAGCCGCAGCCCCAGCCAGCAGGTCCCTCCTGCACACGAGCAGAGCGCCAACGGGACACTCTCCCCACCACGTGGCTCCTCCACGCAGCTTCGTGGGGTTGGATTCCTCCCCACGGTCCCACGATCTCAGAGACAGAGCCCGTCCCTGTCCCTCGTCCCGCAGCACGACGCTGTGGCACACAGTAGGCCCTCAGTCACTTTGATTCACAAACGACCGGCAGCGATGGCCCATCAGAGAGCGCGGGTGGTGATCACAGCCACTCGGTCACCCGTCGGAGCCCCTGCCCTGGCTCAGATGCTGAGAACCGTGTGGGACACACTCAGAACCCCCAGGCTCAGGCCGGCCCCCGCAGACACCCTCATCACGGGGGCGGGTCCGGGAAAATGGGGTCCACGCTACAGACAAATGCGGGCAAGTGTAAAGGCCACCGGACACCCCTGGGAGGGTCCCTGAGCTGCCCCCGGGGGGTGTGACCTCAGAGGGTGCGGCCACGTAGCACCGGGGAAGGAGGCACCCGCCCCGGCCACGCCTGCCTCAGCCTGGCTTCCCCTCCCACACACACCCTGGCCGCTGACGGGTTTCTGTCATAAACAGGGTGACTGGCCCTGACCGGTGTGGCTCAGTGGATGGAGCGTCAGCCTGCGGACTGAAGGGTCCCGGGTTCGATTCCGGTCAAGGGCATGTACCTTGGTGGCAGGCACATCCCCAGTGGGAGGTGTGCAGGAGGCAGCTGATGGATGTTTCTCTCTCATCGATGTTTCTAACTCTCTATCCCTCTCCTTTCCTTTCTGTAAAAAATCAATAAAATATATTTTAAAAAAAACACTAAAAAACAGGGTGACTGCCTTGAACAGGAAGCGGGTGGAGTGTGCGGGGAAGAAAATAAACCCAAGCCCCACCATTTAAACAGTAAACGCCGGCCGTCAGGAGTCCCGCCCAGGCAACCGCCTGCGGGCCGTGCTCACGGCATCGTATCTGTTTCCAAGGAGACAGCGGTCCTTAGGGACGGAGGTTTATGTGTGAAGGTGGTTTCTGGGTGAAAATAAATGTCTAGACCCCCAGGGCCCTTACACATGTGAAGGTATCTGTGTGGGGATCAGAAAGTCCGGGCTCGGTCTGGCCGGCGGGGACCCTCGTTTCCAATGAGGAACTTTCCCTTACGCTTGGGAACTGGATATTTCAAACCTTGAACTGAAATTCACTCGCAAAGGGCGTGCGATCAAATCTGGGTCCTTGCTGGCGTGTGCATTCCGGGAGGAGGTGGCTCCTTTGAGTCGTTACCCTGTATCGGCCACGTGCAATCGGTTTGCATCTCTTCTTGAACGTGCCGCGCCCATGAGCACAGGTCAGAGGTGCGTGGTCTCCCCGCACACTGGCCGGCTCCGCACTCCTCACCAGGCCCAGAGGAAGGTTTCCTTGGGGAACTCACCCACAGTGGTCCTTAGCGACAGCCCCCGGGGGCCTCGAGAGCCCGCGGTGACGGGATGGGAAGGTCTCTTGCGGGTTCAGCTCGCTGCTGCTGCCGATGAGCTCGGCGGGCGGCGGGGGGTCAGGACTAGGAACGCACCCAGAGGTGACATTGACTTTCGAGCTCTCGGAAGTCTGTGCTTTAAGAAACCATAGTCCTGAGGAAGACAGCTCACGTGAACCCTGTGGTTTCTCCTGCAGCCACGTGCGGAGGGACGCTGAGCAGCCTGGCCGGCGTGATCCTGAGCCCCGGCTTCCCCGGCGCCTACCCCAGCAACCTGCACTGCAGCTGGAGGATCGCCCTGCCCGTGGGCCACGGTGAGTGAGCGCGGGGCTCCGAGCACCCACCCCGCCCCTCCCAGCTGAGCAGCCTGACTCTGCTGGCCTGAGGGCGGCTGTACCCGAAGTGGGGGACGGGTTTACAGGAAGCTGGGGCCCAGGGGCATGGAGAAGAGCAAGGGGTTGGGGACCGCGACGGGGCCTCAGGGATCTTTCCGGCAAAGCCAGCCCGCGGGCGGTGAGACGGTAGACCAGGGGTGGGCAAACTTTTTGACTCGAGGGCCACCATGGGTTCTTAAACTGGACCGGAGGGCCGGAACAAAAGCATGGATGGAGTGTTTGTGTGAACTAATATAAATTCAAAGTCAAGGAGCGGAGGGGAGAGCAAGAGAACCGGATAGAACAGCCCGATCCGGCCCGCGGGCCGTAGTTTGCCCACGGCTGCGGTAGACACAGGAGTGCACCTGCCGCAGCCCACTCAGTGCCAGCCTCTGCGCCACCCGCCTCCGTCCGCCAGGGCCTCCGCGGCGGGCAGTGTGCGGCGGGAGCAGTGTGAAGGCTTTTCCAGGCGATGGCACGTTTTAGTTGGTTTTACAAATTAATTGTTTCATTAAGTACATTTTTATTAACTTCAGAGAGAGGAAGGGAGAAGGGGAGAGAGAGAGAGACATCCATGATGTGAGAAACATCCTGGATCGGCTGCCTCCTGCACGCTCCCTACCGGGGATCGAGCCCGCAACCGGGCCTGTGCCCTGACCGGGAATCCAACCGTGACCTCCTGGTTCATAGGTCAACAACGCTCAACCATTGAGCCAGGCCGGCCGGCTAAAATTTTTATATTGTCTTGATTTCTGTTTGTAGAAATGGCTTTTCATAACATTCAGCTTTGAATGCTCAGGGTAGTCATCTATAATAATAAAAGCGTAATATGCTAATGAGACCAGATGTCCTTCCGGATGACCTTCCAGACAAAGCCAGGGTTGTGAGGGAAGCCTGGGTCCCGGGTGCCAGAGGGAAGCTGGTGCCGGCAGCGGGGGGGGGGGGGGGGGGGGAGAGGGAAGGAAGGCCTACTCTTGCACGGATTTCGCACACCGAGCTTCTCATCTTAAATAAGTCCTGATTTTAGCTGCTATGTCGCTGCAGCTCACCTTGGCCTTCTGCGGAAACACGTGGTTTTTGCGAAAGTTGCATTTCCCATCATGCCTTCCCCTGATGGCCTCCTGGTTGCCTTTGCATTCTAGTTCATCGTTGGGCTTGTCCCACCTGCGACTTTCTGAACAGCAGCGCCCGGTGATGGCGTGTCACAGACACTCGGGTCCCGGGACGAGTCCCTGAGGCTTGCTCACTAAGTCATTGTCGCCCGGGGAATGCTGGGCGAGACACGTGAGCACAGCACACAGACATCGCTGCCTGGAGGGAGGTCCTGTGTGTAGGATGTGCTCAGAGCTTTGTCTGGAGGCCCTGTGCCAGGGGCAGCGCCGCTGTTCATGGAAGGACAGGCAGCGGCCCGCAGGCCAGGATCAGGCGTGAGGACAGGAGCGTGCTGTGCACAGACATGGAGTGTTATTCCGGGGAAAGACAGCGACCTGGACGGGCACCCCACGTGTGAGGCTCATGTCCACTGGATGGGCCCCCACGTGTAAGGCTCATGTCCACTGGATGGGCCAACATGTGTAAGGCTCATGTCCACTGGATGGGCCCCCACGTGTAAGGCTCATGTCCACTGGATGGGCCCCCACGTGTGAGGCTCATGTCCACTGGATGGGCCCCCACGTGTGAGGCTCATGTCCACTGGATGGGCCCCACGTGTGAGGCTCATGTCCACTGGATGGGCCCCCATGTGTGAGATTCATGTCCACTGGATGGGCCCCCATGTGTGAGATTCATGTCCACTGGATGGGCCCCCACGTGTGAGATTCATGTCCACTGGATGGGCCCCCACGTGTGAGGCTCATGTTCATTGGATGGGCCCCCACGTGTGAGATTCATGTCCACTGGATGGGCCCCCACGTGTAAGGCTCATGTCCACTGGATGGGCCCCCACGTCTGAGGCTCATGTCCACTGGATGGGCCCCACGTGTGAGGCTCATGTTCATTGGATGGGCCCCCACGTGTGAGGCTCATGTCCACTGGATGGGCCCCACGTGTAAGGCTCATGTCCACTGGATGGGCCCCCACGTCTGAGGCTCATGTCCACTGGATGGGCCCCATGTGTGAGGCTCATGTCCACTGGATGGGCCCCCACGTGTGAGGCTCATGTTCATTGGATGGGCCCCCACATGTGAGACTCATGTCCACTGGATGGGCCCCCACGTGTGAGGCTGATGTCCACTGGATGGGCCCCACGTGTGAGGCTCATGTCCACTGGATGGGCCCCACGTGTAAGGCTCATGTTCATTGGATGGGGCCCCACGTGTGAGATTCATGTCCACTGGATGGGCCCCACGTGTGAGGCTCATGTCCACTGGATGGGCCCCACGTGTAAGGCTCATGTTCATTGGATGGGGCCCCACGTGTGAGATTCATGTCCACTGGATGGGCCCCCACGTGTGAGGCTCATGTCCACTGGATGGGCCCCCACGTGTGAGGCTCATGTCCACTGGATGGGCCCCCACGTGTGAGGCTCATGTCCACTGGATGGGCCCCACGTGTGAGGCTCATGTCCACTGGATGGGCCCCACATGTGAGGCTCATGTCCACTGGATGGGCCCCCACGTGTGAGGCTGATGTCCACTGGATGGGCCCCCACGTGTGAGGCTCATGTCCACGGGTTTGTGGGGGGCGGCCCCGAGGGCGTGTGGGGCTCAGACGCGGGGCGATTTCACAGCAGGTAAGAGCTGTGGCTCTCAGGATCTCAGCTGAGTTTTGGTTTTTAGATCATAAGCTCTGCGCCTAGAGGCAGAGGCTCCGCTCTGAGCTGGCGGGCGCAGAGGCCTGGGGTGACGGCCCACTAGGGCTCAGAGATGCTGAAATGCGGGTCTGATTCTCGCTGTGGGGGCCTGGAGGTGCGATGGGGGTGCAGTTGTCTGACTGGGGCATCGGGTGGGGTGGAAGAGACAGGGCTGTATTTCCTCCTTACGCTTTCTGATGGAGGTGTAGTTGACCTACAGTCGTATGTGACATTCAGGTGCGGCCCCTGGTGACTCGGCATTTACAGAACTCGCACTGTGATCACCCCAAGGCGCCTGGTAGCCCCGGCACCCTGAGTCGCCACAATCCCTTGGCTCTGTTCCTGGGGCTGCGTGTGAATTACATCCCGTGACGGATGTGCTCACAGCAGGGGGTCTGTCCTTCTTATTCTCGCTCCCCTTTTCCCGCCATCCCCTCCCCGCTCTGGCAACCCTGTCTGTCTCTGGGTCCCCGAGTCTGTCTCCGTCTGGTTTGTTTCTTTGTGAGGTGCACTCACTCCGTTTGGCCCAGCCCTGGCCGGCTGCCGCGGCCCAGGTCCCCACCTCCGCTGTAGCTGGGTGGTATCTTCCCGGGAAGCGCGCAGCCCTGAGAGGTGACCCCCCTGGGGTGGGGCGCATTGTTCACGGTCAGTGGCTCGCGGCGGCTGGACCCAGCCCGCCCATGACCTTGTGCCGCTGCCTTTCCTTCCACTGTCGGGTGCCGGTGTGTGTTGCTTTCATAGGTGCCCCGTCGACGCAGAATTTCTCCGTTTCCTTGAGTGAGGGCGGAGCGGGCGGGCACCGTGGTGTTCTCTACCCGTGCAGAATACTTACGATGCAGTGAAGGAAAAGTATGTCCGTGTCACCTTTTCAAGAATTAACTGCACAGCCCAGCCAGTGTGGCTCCGTGGTTGAGCATCGACCTGTGAACCAGGGGGTCTTGGGTTCGATTCCTGGTCAGGGCACATGCCGGGGTGGCAGCTCCATCACCAGGAGGGGGCATGCAGGAGGCAGCCCATTAATGACTTGTTCTGATCGATGTTTCTATCTCTCTTAAAAAACCAGTTAAGAAATATAAAGCCGACGTGCCCAGCATTCGGGGAGATAACGGGAGGGGAGCTAGGTTATGCGTTTCTCACGCCCTCGGTGCTGGCTTTAAGATGTCAAACTGGGCACCACTGGCCGAAGAGGAGAGCGGAGTCCCTCCGGGAAGGGATCAGGCCCGGCGCCGCCCTGTCCTACATGCCGGCGGCTCACGGGGTGTGGACGGCTCACGGGGTGTGGACGGCTCACGGGGTGCGGACGGCTCATGGGGTGTGGATGGCTCGCGGGGTGTGGACGGCCCGTAGGGTGTGGACGGCCCGTAGGGGGTGTGGACGGCCCGCGGGGTGTGGACGGCCCGTAGGGGGTGTGGACGGCCCGCGGGGTGCGGACGGCCCGCGGGGTGTGGACGTGGCCCCGCTCCCATGCTCCTTTGGCTCGTGGGCGCAGCTGCATCACTCATTCCCAGCTCAGTTCCAGGCCTGGGACAGCTGTCACTGGTCCCCGTGTGCTGGCGGCCTGGACGCCTCCAGCAGTTTCCCCGGGATCGGCTGCTGCCTTCCTCGGCGGAGCCCCTGAATTCCAGCATGTCCCCCACTACACCACCCGCCGGCGGCCCTGGGGGCGGGCTCATTACCACCGCGTCCCCGCTCTGCGGCCTCCAGCCCCAATGAGAAGCCTGTGCGTATGGGCCTGCCCGGCCCTCCTTCCCGCACAGACACGGCGTGTCCGCTCGTCCCCGCCCCGCCTCCTCCAGCTCCTGGTGGCCAGCGTGATGGCAGTGCGGGAACTGGGGGCCCCAGGGGTCCGGGGCCTGCACGGTCACGCACCCGCACACGCACATGCACACGGCTGTTAGACAGTTTGTGTGTAGTAACAACACTCTCCCTTAGAGTTTGGACCTCGCTACAACCAAAGCTGGTTTTAATTCAGCAACCGGGGATCAGCCCCAAGGGACTCTGGGTGGCTCCCTAGGCGGTGGGTGTCCCCGTCACAGCCTGTGGGGGGTCAGGCCGGAAGTGAGGGGCTGAGAGGGCCACCAGCCGTCCTTCCCTCCCAGCTCCTCCCCTCCCCCAGCTTCTCCCCCCCCCACATCTCCCTATCTCTCTCTCCCTCTTTGTTTCCTGCCTCCGACTTCCGTGTGCCCGAACGTATTTGCGGCGTTTAGAAGAAAAGGACAGCACGTTGTGGGCTCCTCAGAGGAAACCCACGTGCTGTCCTAAAGGAGCCGCAGAGCCTGCAGGTGGAGTCCCCCGGCCCCTGCTGGCCGGGACCCGCCTCCCTGGCTGCGCCCGCACACGCATGTAGAGTCAGATGACCCATGTGATTCAATCCCACCTTCAGAAACGATGCTAAACTGTGGTTGACGTGCAAGGTCCCTCTTTCCCCCCCCCAGTTTCCTCTGCCCCCTGCTCCCTCGGCGTCTCCTGGGACCCCACATGCTCCTTCGCCCCATCCTTCCTCTCCCAACCCCGGCTGAGCAGTCAGGACAGGAGTCTTCCCCAGAAGGACCGGCCTCGATGCCCTCATGAGGCTGTCGCTCTTGCCTAGCACGTAGCCGGCTAAGCCAGGACAGGGAAGGGCGCTGTCTGCCAGGGGTGGGCGTGCCTGACGCTGGGTCCCCCACTGACCTGGGCACCCCACCGCACCCCTCGGAGCCTGGGCCTGCTCGCCTGTGACTCGGCGAGGACAATAACACTGACTTCCCGGGGAACTGGGAGGCCAGAGCTCCCGGGCACGTCGGATCCCGGCCAGGACAGGGGCCGTCCGTGCGCCCAGCCAGCCAGCGCCCTGTTGCCCCTCCTCACGGTTTCCGCCTCATTGAATGGAGGTTGGGATCGGGGTGCATCTTAGGGAATCCGTGTAGTTTTCTCTTCCCGCTTCTCCGGTTCTGGCCCAGGAGAGCCCAGCTTCCCGTCCGCACCCGCGTGGGGCGGTCTGCTTCCCGTCCTCCCGCACCCGCCCTTGAGCGGGGCACCGCGTGCGCGTTATCTCCGGTTCCCCAGCCTCGGAGACGAGTCTGCGAGACGGAGAGAGAAATGGGAGCACTCCTTATCTTTCCAGAGCAGGAGAATAGCACGAGGAGAGCTTCCCGGCGCCGGCGGGACCACCTGGGAGAGCTGTTGAACTCCCCGTGGGCTGTGCAAGCCGAGTTCATCGTGTGGGTTTAGGCACAGACGCACGCTTCCGGGCTCTGTCTCAGCGGGTGACGAGACACCAGCCCAGGGGTCCTCACACTTTTTAAACAGGGGGCCAGGTCCCTGTCCCTCAGACCGTGGGAGGGCCGGACTATAGTTAAAAAAAAAACTATGAACAAATTCCTATGCGCACTGCGGGCCCGGACGCGTCAGCTGCTAAGCAGGACAGGCAGCGGCCCCCGGCGGGCCGGATCCATGTCCTCGGCGGGCCGCATGTGGCCCGCGGGCCGCAGTTTGAGGACGCCTGCTCCAGCCTTTCAGACTCAGTCGTCAAGTGAATGTTCCCGATGCCACGGCCCCCGCATTCTGACGCTGCCGAGCGCCCGACTTATCAGCTGCCCCTTATCTCGCGCCCAGATCCCCGGTGACCGCAGTGGCCACGGTCCCCCGGACCGCCTCCCATCTGTCGCCGGGCCAGGCCGGTAGAGCGGACTGTGAGTGACAGGGGTCCGGCGGAGGGGTGTCGCGCAGACAGCTGTGACTTGCTTCGCAGGCTCAACCCAAGCGAAAGAGCGGCTCCTGACCGAGCAAACCCCTGGCACGGCCGGGCCCTGGCAGAGCCCCTTGGAAAGCCCGTGGCGTTTGGGGCCCTGCGTTTTGGGCTGCGTGGGTCCCGTGCTTGGGGAAGCTGGGTGAGCTGGCGGCGAGTCCCACCCGCGTGTCCGGCGTGAGCCTTAGCACAGCCACCGGACAGAGCCCCGCCTCGCGCCCAGGGCCCGTCGGCACTGTAAGGACGAGGCCCGCGTGTCCCCGTAGCGCAGGCTGCTGGGGGCCGGTCTCAGAGAGTGACTCGGGGACTTGAATTGCACAGATAAAGGCCCCCCAGCTTCCAGGGGGCGGTGGGGACGGAACCGCGGGCTGTTTTAATCCGAAACAAGCAAGCGGCCTCCTCCACGGACCGAGCGGCGGTGGCCCCTGATGAACTTGGACTCTCACCGCCATCGGTGACTTTCACTCGTGTTCCCACAGGTGCGCACATCCGATTCCTGAACTTCTCCACGGAGGCCAACCACGACTTCCTGGAGATCCAGAACGGGCCGCACCCCACCAGCCCGCTGCTCGGCCAGTTCAGCGGCCCCGACCTGCCGGCCGCGCTGCTCAGCACCACGCACGAGACCCTGGTCCGCTTCTCCAGCGACCACTCCCAGAGCCGGCAGGGCTTCCGGCTGGCCTACCGAGGTGAGGGCCCGCACGCCCTGCTGGACTCGTGTTGGGGGGGTCACTGCTGGACTCGTGTTGGGGGGTCACTGCTGGACTCGTGTTGGGGGGGTCACTGCTGGACTCGTGTTGGGGGGATCACTGCTGGACTCGTGTTGGGGGGGCTCTGCTGGATTCGTGTTGGGGGGGTCACTGCTGTCCTTGTCCTATCTGGAAGGACACAGACCCCGAGGGCACAGTCCACGCCGTCCTCCCTGCCCACCGGCTGCCCTCGCTCCCCGTGGCCACCGCCACCCTCCTCCAGGCCACGTGGCTTCATGGTCACGTCGCCTCCTCGCCTGCCCTGTGTCCGCCTCGCCACGTGGAGGCCGGGTCCCTCCAGGAGGGCGGTGTGGGGCGTCCCTCCGTCGCGGCAGTGGGCGAGGCCGTGTCTCCCACGCACTGACCTCCCAGCCTGGAGTCGGGCCTGTGCACTGTCCAGCCCTTGTTCCAGTTAAGCCAGGAGGAAGTGGGGTGAGCGACCTGTGATCTCTCCTGCACAATCAAAGTGGGAGATCCCTAAGAAAGGTTTGGCTCACCCCTTCCAGCCTTTTTGACATGTGGAAAGTTCAACATTTTCATTCCACAGCAAATCACTCCGCCGGCCTTTTCCTGACCATTGTTAAGTCGGATGAAGTTGAAAATGTCAAAAGTAGAGCCCGTTTCTTTTAACGTGGCTGAATCCCCTGTTTTCTCGAAGATAGCACTCCCCTGTCTCATTGCTGAAGGAACTTTTAGACCATGTTCCTTCAGTTGTCCCTATAAATTACAAGTGTAGATTTCCAGACTTGGGGTCTCTTACCACAGGAACCCAGATGGAAGGGGAAACGTAGGGAGGGAGACGAGGCGGCTGTGAGGACCGCTCCGAACTCCTGCCAGCACGTCTCCCCGTGCGCCGGGCCTCCCGCACTTCCCATCCCACGTCACCTCCTCAGTCTGACCCGTTCCCACCTGCAGAGGTGACCGTTCCGAGCCCATCAGCTTAGACTCCGAGTGCAGACCAGGGCGTGACGGGTCCGATATTTAATGAGCGGTCATGGTGGTGCCTCCTAACGTAGGGAGTTCTCCATCATCTATACCTGTTGTCATGCATGTACATTTTCTGGAAGGGCGGCTACCCATTTATGAGGCTGGATCCAGAGTCCAGTTTCTGGGCTACGGGGCAGGGTTACAGCAAGACGCAGTTCTGCTTTCAGCAATGCCATTGCTTAGCGGGAAACGCACATCCTTAATGCGGATCTTCCAGACAGAAGCAAAACCCAGAGTGGGGCCTCCTGTCGCTGAGGACATGGCAGGAGTTTGGGGGAGACACCTCTGTGGCCTTGGAGCGGGGTGGGGGGCGCACACAGCAAATGCCCCCTGGGAGGCTGTGAGTGAGGAGGCCCTGGGGGCCTGGGAGGCGTCTCCAGGCCAGAGCTGAGCGAGGGCAGAGGGCAGAGGGCAGAGGGCAGAGGGCAGGGGGCAGAGGGCAGAGGGCGGGAGGACGTGTGGCTGTGCAGTCATGCTCATTCCTGTTAAGAACCTGACCTCCCTCCTCGGGAGCCGTGATGCTGAAGGCAAGGGGCAGGATGGGTGTACACGGGTCCAACCGCCACCCCTAGATCTCTCCCACCTGCAGTGGGGATCCCCTGGAGGATCCGGTCAGAGAATGGATTGCTGGGGGACGGGGAGGAGTGAGCTAAGAACCACGGGTGCCCGCCCTGGCCGGTGTGGCTCAGTGGACAGAGCACCAGCCTGCAGACTGAAGGGTCACAGGTTTGATTCCGGTCAAGGGCACGTACCTCGGTTGCAGGCTTGATCCCGGGCCCCGGTTGGAGTACATGTGAGAGGCAACCAATCATGTATCTCTCTCACATCGATGTTTCTCTCTCTGAGTCTCTCCCCGCCCCTCTTCTAGTCTCTAAATCAATGGAAAAAATATCCTTGGTGAGGAGTAACAACAACAACAACAAAGGAAGGAAAAGAAATAAGAGACACAGAAAAGCAGGTGCCCCGGAGGGGTGTAGGTTCCCAGGTCAGCACACCCTCCTGTCAGTGTGCCCCCTCCCCCCGCCGTGTGCACAGCCTCACATTGGGGGAGTCCGTGTTCTGAGTCCCACGCCGGTCTCTCATATTTCTGTGAGCTGGTTCCCGCCCCGCCCCCTCTCCTCCAGAAAGGTGTTCTGTTCAGAAATGAGCCTCTCACTCGTGAGCATCCGTTACACTGGCTTCTGCAGGGGACTCACCACTGTTTAACCGGCATCCTCTTCACACTCCCGTCCATAAAAATACACACACTCCTGGATCTCAGACCATCAGCTGCCCAGGCAGCGGTCTGTCTCAGCTGGCCCCGAGAACGCTCCGGACGTCTCCCCAGTTCCGGAGATCTCAGTCCTGTGTCCACAATGTGACTTTCCTTTCCTCGTGGACATCGCAAAAGTGAAACAAAGATTCCCTTCAGGTGATCGCTTCGGAAGGCTTATAAATGTCTCATCCCGTGTTGTACACCTGAAACTGATATAATACTGTGTCCATGGTGATTGGAAACTAAATTCACTTTTTAAAAAAATTTAACAAATTTAAGAATAGAATACTCTCATGTTAAATAGCAATAAAAATAGGATATCGGTGGGGGGTGGGAATCTCGTGAGAGTATTGTTTGCCATGTAGTTTTGAAACTATATCTTACATGATAACTTCTGATCTCCATACAGTTAAAAACAATGTTTGCTTACGTCTCTCGATAGTTCTCAGGTCAGGTTGCTAAGGCCATGTCCACGCAGTTCCACAGTTACCGATTAGTTCGATCAAAAAATGGCCTAGCCGAAACCGGTTTGGCTCAGTGGATAGAGCGTCGGCCTGTGGACTGAAAGGTCCCAGGTTCGATTCTGGTCAAGGGCATGTACCTTGGTTTCGGGCACATCCTCAGTGGGAGGTGTGCAGGAGGCAGCTGATCGATGTTTCTCTCTCATCGATGTTTCTAACTCTCTATCCCTCTCCTTTCCCCTCTGTAAAAAATCAATAAAATATTTTTTTTTAAAAATGGCCTAAAAACCCACCCGAGGTCCCTGTATGAATCATCCAGACCAGAGCTCACACATTACTGCGATGGGTGAGCACGGTGTCACCATTTCTAAATTGTCTAGATTTGGAACTAGAAGTCACGTAATCCGTGAAGTGCCCACAGACCCACATAATCCATGAAATGCCCACAGACCCACATAATCCGTGAAATGCCCACAGACCCACATAATCCATGAAGTACCCACAGACCCACATAATCCGTGAAATGCCCACAGACCCACTCTCCTTTCTGCTCTTGCAATGTCAGCATCCGGACTATTTACCCAGCAGCCGCACTGGGGACAGCCCCTGGGGTGTCAGCGTGGAGGCCCCTTTCACAGTCGGAGACCATTGGCTCCCGTGTTCCCTTCGCTCCTGCGGCCATGGCCCCCGGTGCCGCCTGCTCGGCCTCCTGGCCTCTGGGCTGGGAGCGTCATCGAAGCCACACATCTGGTTGGCTGAGTGAACGCTTTATGTACTTGACGTCTGACTCTGCGTTTAAGGATCCGCATTTGAAAAATCCTAAACCATATATTTTTCATCATCAGTAATTAATTGGCTGTGCTTGAGAGAGACCCGGGTCAACAAAATAGAAAAGAAAGAGCATGAATTGGAGGCGCTGTCACTGCTCGCAGGGGATGGTGTCTGACAGGCATGGTAATGAGGTAGTTTATCATTTTGCCAAGGGTGTAAATCATAGAAGTGACGCACCCGGGCTCCGTATGTCACAGCATTCCCCCGTCCCACGCGCGATTTGTAAGGTAAGCGCCCGCTGACTAACTCAGAGGAAGGCGCGTGAAGCACGCAGACAGCTCTGTCACTCTCGGCCTGTCTGTGTGGTACCTCTCCCGCCCCCCTTGTCGTATATTGATGGCCCCCTGAAGGTCAAAGATGTCGCTTGCAGAGGTAGCTGTCGCAGGGTTAAATGACTCCTTCCGCGATTGAGAAATGAAGGTCAGGAACCACACTCCATAAAACCGAGCGCGCGGGCCTTCCTTCCGACTCCAGGCTGGAGCGCAGATGACAGGGTGAGGATTTGTGTCTGCCAATAAGTGTCAGGAAGCATCACGGCTGTTAGCCGGATGGCGGCGTGACCCCCTCGGGGTTACATCTATCATTTACACGCGGGGGTTACATCAGGCACCGATCATCGAAACGTGGACGCAAATCCTGCGTGAGACGGACAGGGGGGAACGGCAGAGGCTTCTCCTGGCCCGAGCGAAGGAACCCCTAAGAGATGAGGGTCTGTGTGCCGACTGACACCCATGGCATCGGTGTGGCCTGCTTGGTACTTAGATTTCTTGATGCTACTTTTGAAATTGAGAATTTTAGGGGCTTTCTTTACTCTTTCGGTGTCTGTCATTTGACATTTGGAGAAATTGAATATTTATCTCCTCTTTCCTCCCTCTCTCCGTGTCTTTCTTTTCTTTGTTACATCTTAAAGCATCATTGTTCAACGCGAAAAAAAAAACCACAAAAACATTGTCAAATGTATTTTGGGTATGGGTTATATTACTCTAATGCACATGGTAAGTATAAAATGCAAATTGTTATAATTCTACTACTACTGGTAGCTCTTGTTTTACTTCACATGGCAACTGCAACTTGGAAAATGTATTTTTTAAGAAAATATCTAAAAGTTCATCTCCAGAAGCTAAATGTAACCATTCTCCTCCTCTGCATTACAGACTAACACACGTGGTATTCATGACCTGACTCTGTGTGTTTCAGCCTGTGACTAACTCACGTGGTATTCATGAGCTGACTCTGTGTGTTTCATCCCATGTCTAACACACGTGGTATTCATGAGCTGACTCTGTGTGTTTCAGCCTGTGACTAACTCACATGGTATTGATGAGCGGACTCTGTGTTTCAGCCCATGACTAGCTCACATGGTATTGATGAGCTGACTCTGTGTGTTTCAGCCTGTGACTAACTCACATGGTATTGATGAGCTGACTCTGTGTTTCAGCCCATGACTAACTCACGTGGTATTGATGAGCTGACTCTGTGTGTTTCAGCCTGTGACTAACTCACATGGTATTGATGAGCTGACTCTGTGTTTCAGCCCATGACTAACTCACGTGGTATTGATGAGCTGACTCTGTGTGTTTCAGCCCATGACTAGCTCACATGGTATTGATGAGCTGACTCTGTGTGTTTCAGCCCATGACTAGCTCACATGGTATTGATGAGCTGACTCTGTGTTTCAGCCCATGACTAACTCACGTGGTATTGATGAGCTGACTCTGTGTGTTTCAGCCCATGACTAACTCACTTAGTATTGATGAGCTGACTCTGTGTTTCAGCCTGTGACTAACTCACATGGTATTGATTAGCTGACTGTGTGTTTCAGCCTGTGACTAACTCACATGGTATTCATGAGCTGACTCTGTGTGTTTCAGCCTGTGACTAACTCACATGGTATTGATGAGCTGACTCTGTGTGTTTCAGCCTGTGACTAACTCACATGGTATTGATGAGCTGACTCTGTGTGTTTCAGCCCGTGACTAACTCACATGGTATTGATGAGCTGACTCTGTGTGTTTCAGCCCATGTCTAACTCACATGGTATTGATGAGCTGACTCTGTGTGTTTCAGCCTGTGACTAACTCACATGGTATTGATGAGCTGACTCTGTGTGTTTCAGCCCATGTCTAACTCACATGGTATTGATGAGCTGACTCTGTGTGTTTCAGCCTGTGACTAACTCACATGGTATTGATGAGCTGACTCTGTGTGTTTCAGCCTGTGACTAACACAGGTGGTATTGATGAGCTGACTCTGTGTTTCAGCCCATGACTAACTCACATGGTATTGATGAGCTGACTCTGTGTGTTTCAGCCTATGAGCTGCAGAACTGCCCGGACCCGCCCCCCTTCCCCAATGGGTACCTGGTCGGCTCCGACTACAGCGTGGGCCAGTCGATCTCCTTCCAGTGTTACCCCGGGTACATTCTCATCGGCCACCCCGTCCTCACCTGTCAGCACGGGACCGACAGAAGCTGGGACCACCCTTTCCCCAGGTGTGACGGTAGGTCAGCCGTTCCTCCCGGGAGCCACCTAGCTCTTCCTGTAGAGAAGGGCCCTTAAAGATTACAGGAACGCATGCGAGAATGCATTAATTTGTCCAAGAAGTATTTATTGGGATCTATGATGCCAACTCATTCTACTTAGGATTCAGGAACACATCTTGGGCCAGTAGGTTAAAAAAAGATGGATAAATCAGTCTTGCCCCCAAGGAAATGACAAGGATGTCATAATAAACACAAATATTTGTTCTGCCAGACCAGAGACAAGTCAACTGCTTGGATGGGTTTCAGATGCAGAAGATGGTGTTTGCTTGGGAAGGGAAGGGCCATGTTTAGGGTGAGAGCAGTACCTGGCTTTCCACCACCTGGTGAGATTAGAGGCGGGAGGGTGAGTACCAGTTCTACCCCAGAGATTTTTATGGCTTAACTTCTGTCATCATTGTATATTGCTTCTCTATTTCTAAAACCTGGTTTATTTGGGGAGTGGGACTTGAGGCACGCATCCTGTTTTGCGACTGGGAGGTAAAGACTGTCCGGGGAGAAGGAAGGGTCTAAGCCAGGGGTGGGCAAACTTTTTGACTCAAGGGCCACAATGGGTTCTTAAACTGGACCAGAGGGCCAGAACAAAAGCATGGATGGAGTGTTTGTGTGAACTAATATAAATTCAAAGTAAAGGAGCGGAGGGGAGAGCAAGAGAGCCGGATAGAACAGCCGGATCCGGCCTGCGGGTCGTAGTTTGCCCACGGCTGGGACTCTAAGCAAAGGCTTAGCGGAGGACCCTCTCAGGGAAAATAAAGCAGCAGGGTCCGCTGGTGGTGGTGAGGGTTCCTGGCACAGCTGGAATCAGGCTGATGGGCGTGGCAGGGGGCGTGGTGTCTGCCCGCTGGGACCCTCCTGATGGCTGCTGGATGCTGAGGATAACTGGGGGATGTCTGCAATGTCAGGTTCATGTAAACAGACCAAGGACTTTGTTTATGAAGATTGCATATCAAACCGAAGAGTCACTGGAGCCCTAATATTTCCACATTATAAATACAGCAGCTCGGAATGAAAAAGTAACGGATACCTGACGCTCTGGACCTTTGAAATGTTAAACACTCGTGTCCCGCTGCGAAGGGAATGGGGCCTGGCTGCTGTCCCATTTCTACTGAAGAAGGAAAAAGAAGGAACAGCATCAATGGATGCTTTAAACCCTCCTTTTCAACCCTATTTCTCCATTCTATACCATTATAAAAGCAACGACCGCAAACTTTAGCTGTATTTTATTTTATGGATTTAGTTTTTTTAATATGTTTTTATTGATTTCAGAGAGGAAGGGAGAGGGAGAGAGATAGAAACATCAGTGATGAGAGAGGAACATCCATCGGCTACCTCCTGCACGCCCCCTGCTGGGCATGGAGCCCATAACCAGGCAAGTGCCCCGACTGGGAATCGAACCCAGACCTCTTGGTCCATGGACAAAGCTCCACCTCCTGAGCCACACCGGCCAGACCTTAGCTGTCTTTTAAAAAGTATCTTAGCCTAACACAGATCTAATCACTTAAAATTACTTAATAGTATAATGCACCTTTAAAATAGCATATTAAAATTATTTTTAAAACTAAGGATAGCAGTTGCAGACCTGCTGTTTCATTAAATCACTTAAAAGACCTTTCATCCTATTCCCCATTATATTTATATGCATAAATTACTTTGAATTGTCAGGATTAAACCCCTTTTTTAAATTTGTAATTTTTGCCAGAATCTTTTCATATGTAAATGGAGGACTTCTTGGCTTGCTATAAAAAAATGGAATTAAGTATTTAATTATATTCCATTACTTTTTCAAGCCCAGTTTCCAACGTGGCAGAAACTGCTGGCTCAGAGTTACCGGGTGGGTGTGAAGGTAACCCCACGATCTTTTCTGTAGCTTGCGGGTGGCGCCATCTTTTGCACCTGCCTCAGGGCGTGCAGTGCCACCCAGAGTCAGCCAAACCGCGGAGCTACGGTGCTCCTGCATGCACCTCGCCTGCCACCGAGGGGTAGTTTGGGGGGTGCCCAAAGCCGCCCCGAGGCTGCACAACACACTGGGACCCAGGACCCCTAAGCTATTGGGCTCAGGGGGGTGGTTTCCAACAGGGAAAGGCCAGTGAAATCACCACTGGAAAGAGGGGCAGGTGGAAGGCGGAAGGGGGGGGGGCATCCAGGAGGCCCCCAGGCTCTCAGAACTGACCTGGGACAACATGCACAGACTATGACCAAGCTGGAGGCTCCCTGGGCCTCCGTGTCCCGGGATTTTGTGGGCACTGTGACAGGGGAGGGGCCCATAGATCATCCATTGGCGATACCAGTCTCAAGACCCCCTGATATCCTGACGGAGGTCCCACCCAGGCACCTGGCTGGACGTCCCGGGTGGCCAGCCCTGCCCTCAGCCTGTTGGGGGTGGCCAGTCTCCAGGTGAAACAGTCCTGTCAGGGGAGCCACACCTGACCTTCCAGAGCCCAAGGCCAATGACAGGCCTGTCCTTTGGGCAAGGTCAGATGATTTAACGCACAGATGTTTTTACCATAGTATCTCTCTCCGTGCCTAGACAGTCCTAAACAGAATAAGAAGTACAACATGAGGTTCATGTAAAATTTTGTCCTAAATAAGTTTTCTAAGCAACTTCCAGTGTGTATTTAACATCCTCCCTATTACATTAAATTCAGAATTTCAGCAGAGGGCATTGTTTTCGAACAAGTTTACTTTATTCCTGGAAGGCGTGTTTCCAAAAAGATCTGTAATAAAAAGGTGCTTTTCCTGGCCGAAACCGGTTTGGCTCAGTGGATAGAGCGTCGGCCTGCGGACTGAAAGGTCCCGGGTTTGATTCCGGTCAAGGGCATGTACCTTGGTTGCGGCACATCCTCAGTGGGAGGTGTGCAGGAGGCAGCTGATCGATGTTTCTCTCTCATCGATGTTTCTAGCTCTCTATCCCTCTCCCTTCCTCTCTGTGAAATATCAATAAAATATATTTTAAAAAAAAAAAGGTGCTTTTCCTGAGAATGGAGGTCTGCGCAGGGATCGGCAGGGCGACGGAGACACAGGTCCCCGCACAGGACAGGTGCTGGGCTGGTCACCCTCAGTGACACGACCTTTATCACCCCGAGGGTTCGGGCCTCAGTGACACGACCTTTATCACCCCGAGGGTTCGGGCCCTCAGGGCTGCAGTTGGTACTGAGAGGCCACCTCACAGGCCTGGCCCCATGGGCCTCAGGAGGATCTTAGGAAAAAAATAGAAGCTCTGAACCGCTTCTGGGTGTCTTTATTAAAAACGGCAATTCAGACAATTAAGATTCAAGAATTCTAAATCTTAAAGCATCAACCTGCACAGAATATATTAAGCCAGTTTGTATGGACATGCTTGAAAGAGTAATATGTCCATTTGCATAAGGATCTATGGTGTACTGTTAGTATATTTCAAACTCATCTGGGGGAAAAAATGGGCTAAAAGCATGATAACCTTGAAATAAATAAGAGAGTATGTCTGAGAGTGACGAGAATGCCGAGACTGTTCATTTTGCCAGTAACTTATAATTATACGGAAGCCTCCGTTCTTAAGCAAAGTGGGTTATAATTGTTAAAGTAGTGTTTAAAAGACTGCGGTTTATTAATGCGCTAAATGCAATTTGATAATTAAATATGCATCCACACTTACAAATGGTAGCTCAAAATTTTAAAGTATTTTGTTGACCTAATTCATCCTTTTCCACTGAAATATTTATGTCAATGTTCTTTTACGGTCTTTCTACAAATCTAAACGCTGTCATCCGAGACCTCACCTTACATGCATTAGTGCCTATGGCGGGACCCACAGGGACAGAGGGAATGCCTAGGACAACACGTGGCAGCGAGCGCGTGCGCAGCCTCTTTTAAAGTGACGGATTTTGTCAGCAGAAAACCCCTTGATTGCATAGTTGACATGAGAAGTCCAACCAGCCAGAAGTATATGCCGGCCCTGGTGGTGTGGCTCAGGGGTGAGCCTTATCCATGCACCAGAGGTCGCTGGTTCGATGGTCCCGGGTCAGGGGTCAGGGCACATGCCCTGGTTTCAGGCTTCATCCCCAGCCGGGGGCATGCAGGAGGCAGCTGCTCTCTGTGTCTCGTTCTCATCCGTGTTTCTCTCTCATACATGTTCCTCTCTCTCTAAAATCCTACCTAATAAAAGGGTAATATGCAAATTAACCGTCACTCCATCACAAAGATGGCGGCGCCCATAGCCAGAAGATGACAGCGCCCAGTCCTCCCAGCCGCGCAGGAGTCCCCCGGTCCCGGGGGGGCGGCCGCTGAGAGCGGGCCGCGTGAGCTGCCTGGCGGAATGCTTGCTTCGGAGATGAAGCAAGTGTTCCACCCCGTCCATGGAGGGCCTGTGGGCCGCGGGCACAGAGCGGCCAGGCCCTGCAGAGAGCTCCTGTCACACGGACTCATGCACAGGGCTAGGAGTAAAATATAAATGATGATATGTATATTTTTAAAGCTAAGGTCCACCAAGTGGATTGATAAAGACAGGAAATCCCTTCCCCGAGGGTTTGGAGGCTGTGACGTCTGCGTGTGTTTAGAAGGAAGAGGCTGGTTCTCCTGGAGGCCCCGTGGGAGGCCAGCATTTGAGCTCCGCAGGCAGGGAGAGTGGCTGAATGAGGTGCAGACGGGAGAGGAGCGGATGGGAGAGGAGTGGATGGGAGAGGAGAGGACGGGAGAGGAGAGGACGGGAGAGGAGTGGACGGGAGAGGAGCAGACGGGAGAGGAGCAGATGGGAGAGGAGTGGACGGGAGAGGAGAGGACGGGAGAGGAGCAGATGGGAGAGGAGTGGACGGGAGAGGAGCAGGACATGTCCCGGGCCACCAACCGGCTTGTGTGACTGCAGGGGGCTCCGTGGCCCCACGTCGCAGGTCGTTAAGTACTTTGCTAGGTTATCAATCAACGTTTGTCTGACTCCAAACCCCACTTACAACTGCACCGTGAAACTCGCCGAATGTTGTCCGCAGCCCCTGCTGCTGATGGATTTACCCCAGACCCCAGCCAGTCTACCCGGCTTCCCGTCCCGCCGCCACTGAGACCGCCTGCACCGTGATGCGGCCGCCACTGGGCCACCATGATCTTCGTGGCCAGGGAGCTTTCCTTCCTATTTTTCTCACGTATTTTGGCCTCTTCGTTCCGCTTCCATTCTACACCGCTGGCAGCAAGTCTTGGGAAGCCCCACACGAGTCCTGCTAGTAACACACGCGTCGCGCCCCTGTCGGCGTTCCGTTCCATGAAGCCTGCGGTCTGCGGGTGTGCCGTGTGATGCCACCATGTGAGGGACAGAACACATCTCAGGTGGTTCTGCTAACCTGTGGCCATTTCATCTTTTACAAACAAAAGAAGGATTGCCATGGCGACAGCGGATCAGCGTGGGAGGTGAAGTGGGAGTGCCTGCGGTGGTGAGCCCTCCGGTGGCTGAGCGCTGGTGGGATGGGCGCAGGAGAGACGCCACGCGCATCGCTTTCTCCTCCCTCCGGGCGCAGATCTGCGAAGCGGTGCTAGCGTTTCTGTTTTAAAAGCAAATAGGCAGAATGCCGCTGCCTCAGCCCATGAAATAGGCTTCGAAATCTCACTCAGACAAGACGTGTCCGTTCCTGCTTAAGCATCGTCCCCACCTAATCCCGCCTGGGACCGCCGGGGGCTGTCAGCTCACACGGGAGACCGACCAGGGCTTTCCCGTTACCAGCTGGGATGGCCGAGGCGGAGGAGTCGGGCAGTTTGGCACACGTGTTACCCCAACGGGCAGCTGAGAAGCACAGTCCTCTGAGGCTGTAGGGTTTTTAGGGGGATCGTTCTGGCGACGTGGTCCCTGGGGATGGTGCCTAACCATTCTTCTCGGGGATCCCGTCGGCTGAGGGGCGCCAGGAGCTCCCTGTGTCCCTTTAACGCTGACCGTTGGTCTCCGTGGCCTCTGCTGCCCTCAGCTCCCTGTGGCTACAACATCTCGGCGGCCAACGGCACCATCTACTCACCCGGCTTCCCCGAGGAGTACCCGGTGCTGCAGGACTGCCTGTGGCTGCTCACCGCGCCGCCCGGCCACGGCATCTACATCAACTTCACGCTGCTGCAGACCGAGGCCGTCAACGACTACATCGCCGTGTGGTAGGGCCGCCCCAGCAGTGACCATCCCAGACACCCCTGTGCCCTCCCAGATACCCCTATGACCTCCCAGATACCCCTGTGCCCTCCCAGACACCCCTATGACCTCCCAGACACCCCTATGACCTCCCAGACACCCCTATGACCTCCCAGACACCCCTGTGCCCTCCCAGACACCCCTATGACCTTCCACACACCCCTGTGACCTCCCAGACACACCTGTGACCTCCCAGACACCCCTGTGACCTCCCAGACACTCCTATGACCTCCCAGACACCCCTGTGACCTCCCAGACACCCCTATGACCTCCCAGACACCCCTATGACCTCCCAGATACCCCTGTGACCTCCCAGACACCCCTATGACCTCCCAGACACCCCTATGACCTCCCAGACACCCCTGTGCCCTCCCAGACACCCCTGTGACCTCCCAGACACCCCTATGACCTCCCAGACACCCCTGTGCCCTCCCAGACACTCCTATGACCTCCCAGACACCCCTGTGACCTCCCAGACACCCCTGTGACCTCCCAGACACCCCTATGACCTCCCAGACACCCCTGTGACCTCCCAGACACCCCTGTGACTTCCCAGAAACCCCTGTGCCCTCCCAGACACCCCTATGACCTCCAGACACCCCTGTGACCTCCCAGATACCCCTATGACCTCCCAGACAACCCTGTGCCCTTCCAGACACCCCTGTGACCTCTCAGACACCCCTATGACCTCCCCGACACCCCTGTGCCCTCCCAGATACCCCTATGACCTTCCAGACACCCCTATGACCTCCCAGACACCCCTGTGCCCTCCCAGATACCCCCATGACCTCCCAGACACCCCCATGCCCTCCCAGACACCCCCATGACCTCCCAGTTACCCCCGTGCCCTCCCAGACACCCCCATGACTTCCCAGACACCCTATGACCTCCCAGACACCCCTATGCCCTCCCAGACACCCCTATGACCTCCCAAACACCACTATGACCTTCCAGACACTCCTATGACTGACTCAGACACCCCTGTGTCCTCCCAGACACCTCTATGACCTCCCGGACACCCCTGTGCCCTCCCAGACACCTCTATGACCTCCCGGACACCCCTGTGCCCTCCCAGATACCTCTATGACCTCCCAGATACTCCTGTGCCCTCCCAGACACCCCTGTGACTGACTCAGACACGCCTGTGCCCTCCCAGACACCCCTGTGACTGACTCAGACACGCCTGTGCCCTCCCAGACACCCCTATGACCTCCCAGACACCCCTATGACCTCCCAGACATCCCTGTGACTTACTCAGACACCCCTATGACCTCCCAGACACCCCTATGACCTCCCAGATACCCCTGTGACCTCTCAGACACCCCTGTGCCCTCTCAGACACCCCTGTGCCCTCCCAGACACCCCTGTGCCCTCCCAGACACCCCTGTAACCCCCCAGACACCCCTGTGACCTCCAGTCACCCCTGTGACCCCTCCCATGTCCCTGAGACACGGGACCCCAAGCTGAGGAAGGGTGAGAGGATGTGGCTGTCCCCGAGTGACGGTGGACAAGCAGAGAATGACCTCCCGGGGTGGCCTGCCTGAGCTGGCTGTGCGGTGCATGCACCCAGGACCGCTCTGACACAGGCCGTATCCGGAGGCCATTTGCTTTACTGACTGAGTGTGCTATTTTCTTAAAGAAAAGCTGGTAAGCTCCTCTCCTCCTGAGGAAGGGATGCTTCCAGAACCACCATTTCCCGTAGATGGGAACATTTTACTCCGCTTTTTAAAGTCCTATCAGTTCAGTGGCCAGCTCTCCCTAAGCCTCACCAGGAACAGAGAGGCGCCCGGGGTCAGAGGGGACCGTGTGGGCTTTGGAGAGGGGGCTGCCCCGTGGCATTGCAGGCCCTGGGACCCCCCGGGAAGGTCAGCTGGGGCGCAGGGGGTCAGCGGGCGTCTCCAGGTGTGTCCACAGCAGAGTCCACCTGACGGAGGAGCAGGGACGGCTCCTGGGAGCCACCCGGGCCCCCTCCAGCGGCGCTGTGTCCGCAGGGACGGCCCCGACCAGAGCGCGGCCCAGCTCGGCGTGTTCAGCGGGAACACGGCCCTGGAGACGGCGCGCAGCTCCACCCGCCACGTGCTGCTCGGCTTCCACAGCGACTTCTCCAGCGGCGGCTTCTTCGTCCTCAACTTCCACGGTGAGCCCCCCACCCCCCGAGCCCGGGCCAGGCAGGGGCCCACCTGCCGCTCCAGCGGGAGCCTGCCACCTGCTCCTGCCTGGATGCCTTTTTCAAAATTATCTTATTGGCTTCTGAGAGGAAGGGAGCGGGAGGGACAGAGAGAAGCACCCATGATGACAGAGACCCTCGGGGATCAAACCTGCAACCCGGCCCGTGCCCCGACCGGGAATCGAACCATGACCTCCGGGTTCATAGGTTGACGCTCAGCCACGGAACCACGCCGGCCGGTGGCTGGGACACTTTGTGGTTAATTCTTTATTAGTTCCATCTTCCTGAGCTGCGTTTTGCGACCAGCTTGGACTCATTCCAGGAGGAGTGTGTTGGACATGAAACTGATCTGGATGCCACGGACATGCGTGGCGATCTCACAGATGCCCGCATCGCTCTGTGCGGTTCAATACGGCGAGAGCCAGCCCGAGGGCGGGAGAGTGACCGCTGAGTGACCCAGAAAAAGCATGTGGGGGCCTCACCTCTCGTGAGGATGAGGACGGCCACCAGGGAAGTCGTGGGGACGAGGGGCAGTGGCCTTACTGACCCGGACGTGGACGTGGGACCAGGCCACGGACGGACCGTTTCCCTTAGGGATGCCACATGCGTGTACAGGATGTGTGTTGAGGCCATCGTGTTTGAACCGTAGCTTCTCTCTTTGGCTGAGGACACTCCCGGGCACGCCCTCACCCTGTGAGCAGTGGAAGCTGAGAACTTTATAAAGCCATGCCTCCTGGCAAAGACACCTCGGGGCCCAGATGCCAGCAGCACAAGGGGCTGGAATGCAGTGATGTGTTTATGCAGCAAACGTAACTGCGGCTTGTCCTTCTCATCACCCCGCAGCGTTCCAGCTCAAGAAGTGCCCGCCGCCCCCGGCCGTCCCGCAGGCCGAGCTGCTGCGCGAGGACGAGGACTTCGAGATCGGTGAGGGCGCGTCACCGCGAGGCCATCGGAGTCGCGGGTCCTTTCCGCCCACCCCCGCGGTAGTCACTCCCAAGAGCGGGTGTCTGTCAGACTATCCGGCAGTCCCGCGGGGGAGCGACACGCCCAGGTCACGCACCCGACACGCGCTTCCCTTTCGTCATTTCCGTGACTTCTGGGTTCCGCCACGTGAAGTTCACCTTTGTCACTTGGCACCCATTTCCCCCGGGCACTCACTATCCATGTTTTCCTCTTTTTTTTTAAATATATATATTTATGGATGTCAGAGAGGGAGAGAGAGGGAGAGCGAGAGAGAAACATCAGTGATGAGAGAGAATCATCCATCGGCTGCCTCCCGCACGCCCCCCACTGGGGATGGAGCCCACCACCCGGGCCTGTGCCCTGACCAGGAATCCAACCCTGACCTCCTGGGTCATAGGTCGATGCTCAACCCCTGAGCCACGCCTGCCAGGCCGTTTTCCTCTTGAGCAGCATTTTCCGAGGCAGACACACAGCTACGTGGTTCCATTAGGGAGGCAGGATCCTAGCCTAGAACCGGTCCCCGGTGGCTAAAATAATGGCCGGGGTAACGGGCCTCCCGTCCCCGCCGGGACTCCCTGGTGAGCGGAGTGTGTGATGGGCGTGGGGACCCTGCCTTGTGACGTCTGTGAGAGGCCCTTCCTCTCCGCCAGCACGCGTCCCGCTAGGGATCCAGCCCGGGACATGTCCGTGGAGCAGTCACCGGGACCAGGGCTTCTCGGTGGCAAGGACAGGCGCTCCGTCCTGTCTGTGGTGACACCGTGTCTCAGACCCGGGGCCAACCACGGGACCTCCGTTCTCCTACTCGGATGGCAGAGTGAGGGCGCCGTGTGCCCATCAGGCCAGGCCCTCCTACAGCCTCTCCGGAGCCTGGAATCCCAGGCCCCGTTCCCGTGCCGTCCCCATGGCCCTCGGGAAGGGAAGGACCGGGACAGGTGGGGAGGGGTGGATGCCGCCCGTGCCGTCCCCGTGGCCCTCGGGAAGGGAAGGACCGGGACAGGTGGGGAGGACTGGATGCCGCCTGTGACTTCCATCCTGACGCTGGTGGAGTGTCAGGCCGTGTTTTCAGGAATGAGGCACTGAGAGGGAGATGTTTTGTCAGACAGTCTAAAGCAGGGGTCCTCAAACTTTTTAAACAGGGGGCCAGTTCCCTGTCCCTCAGACCATGGGAGGGCCGGACTATCGTTTAAAAAAAAAAACTATGAACAAATTCCTATGCGCACTGCGGGCCCGGGATGCGTCGGCTGCTAAGCAGGACAGGCAGCGGCACCCGGCGGGCCGGATCCATGTCCTCGGTGGGCCGCATGTGGCCCGCGGGCCATCGTTTGAGGACACCTGATCTAAAGTGAGGCTGGGCCTGGCTGGTTTGGGATAGAGCGTCGGCCTGCGGACTGAAGGGTCCCAGGTTCGATTCCCAGTCGAGAGCACATGCATAGGTTGCAGGTTCAATCCCCAGTAGGGGGCGAGCAGGAGGCAGCCGATCCATGATTCTCTCTCATCATGGATGTTTCTATCTCTCTCCCCCCATCCTTCTTCTCTGAAATCATAAAAATATATTTAAAAATAGAAAGGAGGATGGGCTGGTTCGGATGGACGTGGCCTGCCCTTGACGCTGCTGGCTAGGTCAGCGCCTGTGCGTAAGGCGCCCTCACTCCGGGGGTCGCGGAAGCCAGTTTCCGAGTGTCGTGTGGACTCTTGCAGGGGACTCCGTGCGGTACGTCTGCCACCCTGGCTACACGCTGTCGGGCTCGGACACGCTCACCTGCAAGCTCGGCGCCCAGCTGCAGTTCCAGGGGCCGCTCCCCACCTGCGAAGGTACGTGAGCCAGGCCTGTCCGCGTCCCCCGTGCAACACTGCACGCCCTGTGCGGTGGGGGCTTCCTTGGTGGGTCTGACCTCACCCTTCCCCGGGGCCCTGCGCCCCTGCAGTCACCGTCCCCTGCACACAGAACCCGCCTGGCCTCTCCGAGCGCCAGAACAGAAACCGCATCCGCCAAGAGGTCTCGCTGTGCCCCCAGCAAGGCGTCAGGGTTTTTTCAAACACGACAGCCACGTGCCGCCATCCGTGTTCACCGGCAATCCCGGGTCCCGTGTCTCCCTGTCTTCCTTCCATCCATCGCCCCGTCTCACTGGGAATTTTGACGCATTGCAAGGCTGGGCGAAGGCATCCCTCCGCGTCTCCCAAGCACTCCCGCCGCGGGGGGAGTCCACAGTGCGCTGGTGCTCGCTGCTTGTTTCTGTGACATGCAGACCCGCCGCAGCGTCAGTGAATGTACATGTCCCTCTCTGGGACGTGTCTTTAAGGGGCATGGTCCAGGCACAGGGACAGGGACGACGCACGGAAGCCGAGCAAGGCTTGAGGCTGAATCTGTGGCTTCGGTGGGTGTGAATCTGATCACATCACTTTCAACATGTCATTCAAAGGACACAGCCCTCTCAAGGGCTGCAGGAAGCAGAGGACGTGAAACAATATAAATAACGAAACGGCCGCACACGGGGGAGCGGTGCTGCTCTGCCTGCCTAGGCGCTGGCCGGCCCCGGGCTCTGTCGCTCGGAGCGTTGTCCCGTACCCCAAAAGGTTCCGGGTTCGAACCCCAGTTGGGGCATGTAGGAAAGGCAACCAATACTTGTCTCTCTCTCTCTTTCTCTCTCTCTCCCTCCCTCCGCCTTTCTCTATCTCTAAAAAAAAAAAAAAAGCTAAGCCCTAGCTGGTGTGGCTCAGTGGATAGAGTGTCGGCCTGCAGACTGAAGGGTCCCGGGTTTGATTCCCGGTCAGGGCCCATGCCCGGGTTGCAGGGTTGATCCCCAGTAGGGGGCGTGCAGGAAGCAGCCGATCCATGATTCTCTCTCATCATGGATGTTTCTCTCTCTCCCCTCTCCCTTCCTCTCTGACATAAATAAAATATGTTTTTTAAAAATGCAGAACAGAAACCAAAGAGCTAAGCTGAAGTGAATTCTCTTTGACGGTTTCCCATCAGTAGGCACTGGGTCCCTTGAAGGAATGGAAGCTCCTTTCAGGCCCTGGGGGCTGGGCTCCTCGGGGACCCTGGCACCTGCAGGCCCAGGTTTGGGGGGGGGGGGGGGGCCCGCAATGGGTCTCAGCCTGGACTTGCTCCTCGGCCTCAGGCACAGCCCGAGCTCCTCTGCAGGCCTGGTCCCCCCTAACTGCCCTCCCCTGCAGGCCCGGTCACCCCTAACTGCCCTCCCCCGCAGGCCTTGTCCCTCCCAATTGCCCTCCCCTGCAGGCCTGATTGCCCCCAACTGCCCTCCCCTGCAGGCCTGATCGCCCCCAACTGCCCTCCCCTGCTGGCCTAATTTCCCACAACTGCCCTCCCCTGCTGGCCCAGTCCCCCCCTAACTGCCCTCCCCTGCAGGCCCAGTCACCCCTAACTGCCCTCCCCTGCTGGCCTGATTTCCCACAACTGCCCTCCCCTGCTGGCCCGGTCACCCCTAACTGCCCTCCCCTGCAGGCATGATCGCCCCCACCTGCTCTCCCCTGCAGGCCTGGTCACCCCCAACTGCCCTCCCCTGCAGGCCTGGTCCCCCCCAACTGCCCTCCCCTTCAGGCCTTGTCCCTCCCAATTGCCCTCCCCTGCAGGCCTGATTTCCCACAACTGCCCTCCCCTGCTGGCCTGCTTCCTCCCAACTGCCCTCCCCTGCTGGCCTGATCACCCCCAACTGCCCTCCCCTGCTGGCCTGATCGCCCACACTGCCCTCCCCTGCTGGCCTTGTCCCTCCCAATTGCCCTCCCCTGCATGCCTGATCGCCCCCAACTGCCCTTCCCTGCCGACCATCTTGTGGCAGCCATCTTTGACCACATGGAGGTGGCCATCTTGTGTGTTGGAGTGATGGTCAATTTGCATATTACCTCTTTATTATATAGGATGTGCATCATTCTTTTATGCCATACATGTATCATTCTCTTATATGACTTACATATATGATTCTCTTATAGGTCATACGTGTATCATTCTCTTACGTCATGCATGCATCATTCTCTTACATGCCATACATACGTCACTCTCTCCTGGATGGCGGGGCAATGTTACCGTGTACTATTGTCATTCAGTGCTGTCCCCTGCCGTGTGCCCCACCTGCCCTGGGTCAGAGGGCAGTGGGAGCACCTTTCCCTCCCTGGCCTCGCACACGCAGGGAGGACACTGACCCGCTGAGCGTTCACTTGGCAAAGGAGAACTTCCCTGTCCCTCCCCAGCACAATGCCCGGCCAATGAGGTCCGCACGGAGTCCTCCGGGGTCATCCTCAGCCCGGGTTACCCCGGCAACTACTTCAACTCGCAGACCTGCTCCTGGACCATCCGCGTGGAGCCCCGCTACAACATCACGCTCTTCGTGGACAGCTTCCAGAGTGAGAAGCAGTTCGATGCCCTGGAGGTGTTTGACGGTATGTTTCCCATGCTGGTTCACGTCCCGGTGGCCTCCGCCTGGTGTGCCAGCAACACCCTCATAAGGTTTCTGTCTCCCAAGAGCGCGGAGGCGTTACCGAGTGTGACTGCATGTCCCCGAACAGGGATGAGTTCCTCTTGCACTGTGCAACCTCAGAGTCCGGGGCCCGCAGACCGTGAACATTCGGTCAACGTTGCAACTGTTAAACAACCAGAAAACGCGCGATGCACTGACAATGTGCTGACGATGCTTTCATCGTTCTTTACGTGGGGACTTAGGACAGATGCCCTCAAACAGCTCCTCGTTTCTCGCTAAGAATTACATTCGTTCAGAAGACATTTTAGGGAGTTTCAGATTTAGGAAATAAAGGTGCTCGATGCGATGTAAATGACTATTTTACTACAAATATATCAAGATAATGGCTCACAGAGATGTCTAGCTGATATATGCTGCAGGAGTCTTTATAAACAGGTTTTTTAATTAGTCTCATATATTTTTATATAATTCTAATAATTTTTTTAAAAAATCCTCACCTGAGGATATGCATTTCATTGAATCGAGAGGGAGAGGAAGGAAGAAGGAGAGAGAGAGAGAGAGAAAGAGAGAGAGAGAGAGAGAGGAACATCATTCAGTTGACTCCCATGCGCACCCAGACCCGGGATCAAGCCCGCGGCCTGGGCATGTGCCCTGATCGGGAATACACTGTGACCCTTCAGTGTAAGGGCTGGTCCTCTAACCATTGAGCCACCCCGGCCAGGGCTCTAATAGACTTTTTAATAGAACGATGCGATACTTGAAATGAAAGTGCGGTTGAATTGTCAATTGGAACTGAAACTGATGTTGGTAATTTTATCATACCCCAGGAAACAGACAACATGCAATTAAGGCTGCACATAATAATAGGGTTTTCCCATGTTTTGAAAAATTTGTCATTATGTTCTGGTAAATAATCAATTCAGTGAACATAAATTTACTGTAATTGATTCCGATTCATTCCATGGGTGTCCGTATGCCTTTTACTGGCTGATGAATAGTAATGACCGAATTGCTCATATGGATAGATACTACGTGGATTAACATATATACTGCCAAGATGAAGTGCTAAGTTGGAAATTAAATTGACACGTACACACGTAGGAACGGAGTATTTTCATTTTAGAGGTGTTTCCTTAAGCAAGCCTTCGTCCCCCCTTATCCACCTTTTCAATGTCCCACTGACAACTGTGGCCCAAAAATAGTAAGTGGGAAATTCTAGAAACAGTTTGGAAGTTTCAAGTTGCGCTCCGTTCTGCGTGGCGTGATGGAATCTCAGGGGCCTCCGCGGTCCCCGGGACGCGGGAGTCCCTCGGCCCAGCGTCTCCCTGTGGACAGCCTCCCTGCCGGTGACCTGCTGGTCCTGGGGCCTCGGGCTGCGTCCCGGTCACCCTTCCTTTACGTAACGACGGTCCCGAAGCGCAAGGCGGTGGAGCTGCAGCTCAGGTGTGCCAGCGAGGAGCCAGGTCCTTCCTGCAAGCGGGAAGGGGAGAAGGTACAGGGAGAAGCATAGAACCACGGGCTGTGGGTTGGGTACCCCAGGGACTGCTGTTGTAAAGATGGGGTGCGTTTGATGTAAGGGTGAGGGTGTCGACAGCACACACCCTGAAATGGCTCCGGTGGCTACGCCTTTGTATCAGGGAAGGCGTCTGCCGCCGTTTTCACCGGGAATTCTTTCCTCCGCCTCGGAGGGAACCAGCTCCGTGTGGAACGTGCAGAGCCCAGTGGGACACGATCGAAGGCAGCCGTGTGGGCTGGTGCCGTGTGGGCAGGTCCATGTGGGCAGGTGCCGTGTGGGCAGGTGCCGTGTCTGGCAGGTGCCGTGTGGGCAGGTGCCGTGTGGGCAGGTGCCGTGTGGGCGGGTGCCGTGTGGGCAGGTGACGTGTCTGGCAGGTGCGTGTCGGGCAGGTGCCGTGTGGGCAGGTGCCATGTCTGGCAGGTGCTGTGTGGGCAGGTGGCGTGTGGGCAGGTGCCGTGTGGGCAGGTGCATGTCTGGCAGGTGGCGTGTGGGCAGGTGCCGTGTCTGGCAGGTGCCGTGTGGGCAGGTGGCGTGTGGGCAGGTGCCGTGTGGGCAGGTGCCGTGTGGGCAGGTGCTGTGTGGGCAGGTGCTGTGTGGGCAGGTGCCGTGTGGGCAGGTGCCGTGTGGGCAGGTGCGTGTGGGCAGGTGCTGTGTCTGGCAGGTGCCGTGTGGGCAGGTGCCGTGTCTGCCAGGTGCCGTGTGGGCAGGTGCCGTGTGGGCAGGTGCTGTGTGGGCAGGTGCTGTGTGGGCAGGTGCGTGTGGGCAGGTGCCGTGTGGGCAGGTGCGTGTCTGGCAGGTGCCGTGTCTGGCAGGTGCCGTGTGGGCAGGTGCGTGTGGGCAGGTGCCGTGTCTGGCAGGTGGCGTGTGGGCAGGTGCCGTGTCTGGCAGGTGCCGTGTGGGCAGGTGGCGTGTGGGCAGGTGCCGTGTGGGCAGGTGCCGTGTGGGCAGGTGCTGTGTGGGCAGGTGCCGTGTGGGCAGGTGCCGTGTGGGCAGGTGCGTGTGGGCAGGTGCTGTGTCTGGCAGGTGCCGTGTGGGCAGGTGCCGTGTCTGCCAGGTGCCGTGTGGGCAGGTGCCGTGTGGGCAGGTGCTGTGTGGGCAGGTGCTGTGTGGGCAGGTGCGTGTGGGCAGGTGCCGTGTGGGCAGGTGCGTGTCTGGCAGGTGCCGTGTCTGGCAGGTGCCGTGTGGGCAGGTGCGTGTGGGCAGGTGCCGTGTCTGGCAGGTGCCGTGTGGGCAGGTGCCGTGTCTGCCAGGTGCCGTGTGGGCAGGTGCCGTGTGGGCAGGTGCCGTGTGGGCAGGTGCCGTGTCTGCCAGGTGCTGTGTGGGCAGGTGCCGTGTCTGGCAGGTGCCGTGTGGGCAGGTGCCGTGTCTGGCAGGTGCTGTGTGGGCAGGTGCATGTCTGGCAGGTGCCGTGTGGGCAGGTGCCGTGTCTGCCAGGTGCTGTGTGGGCAGGTGCCGTGTCAGGCAGGTGCGTGTAAGCGTCTGTGCTTCTGTTTCACAGGCTCTTCCGGGCAGAGCCCCCTGCTCGTGGTGCTGAGCGGGAACCACACGGAGCAGGCGCGTTTCACCAGCAGGGGCAACCAGCTGTTCCTGCGCTGGTCCACGGACCACGCCACCAGCAAGAAGGGCTTCAAGATCCGCTACTCAGGTGAGCCGGGAGCCGGCGACTGCATGCAACGCGAGTGATCGCATTTCAATCTAATTAGACAGCCTGGCTGCGGGGCTCAGGGGCTGAGCATCCACCTCGGAACCAGGGGGTCACAGGCCCACTCCCACTCAGGGCACAGGCCCGGGTGGCGGGCTCCATCCGCCGTAGGGGGCGTGCAGGAGGCAGCCGATCCATGATTCTCTCTCATCATGGGTGTTTCTCTCTCTCTCTCTCTCTCTCTCTCTCTCTCTCTCTCTCTCTCTCTCTCCCCCCTCTCCCTTCCTCTCTGAAATCCATAAATATATTAAAAGGAAAAAATAGGTAGATAGACGCCTCGTGTTTGAAGATGAATAGTGAACGTCAGTAGAAATAATGTGGCGGGAATGGTCTGTGGGATGTCTCTAAATGAAGTCAGGGAAAATAAGTGACCTGTGGGTTAACCATTGAAACCCATGTCACTCCTATCATCATCCATCGAACGCCCTATCATGGAAAGCAAAGACATTTCCCAAAAAGGTAAAATTCCATAAATTAACCTTAAACTCTGCTCAGAGGCTAAGGGAACCAACAGGAAGATCCGATCATAATGCTATTGATTTTATAAGTGACCCCCTGGTAAGAGGCGGTGTCCTTTGGTCAGAGATCGCCAACCGGCCCTCCGTGGGGGGGGGCGGCCTCCCCTGTGGCCCCAGCAGTGAGGGCCGTCTCTGCTCCCCCGCGTCCCCCTGGCACGGGTGTCGGGGTACGTTTTAGAGCCGGTTACACACTGCACCTGGTTTCTTGTTCTTCGAACAGCAGAGCTGTTCCCGACATCATGGAAGCAGGCGGATGGCGGGTCACTTATGATTGTCTGTCTGCCTGTCTGTCTGTCCGTGTGTGCGTCTGTCTGCCTGTAGCTCCTTACTGCAGCCTGACCCACACGCCCAGGGCCGGAGGCGTGGCGAACAGGACGGCGGGGACGCTGGGCAGCACAGTGCACTACTCCTGCCAGCCCGGGCACCGCCTGGTGGGCCGCGGCCACGCCACGTGCACACGGAACCCGGCAGGCATGTTCCAGTGGGACGCCCTGCCCGCGCTGTGCCAGGGTAAGGCGGGCTGCTCCTCCACCCGAACCCCCTCCTGCCATCACGCTGACCGGGCCGGGCCGGGCTGCGGGGGACGCTGAGGGCACACGGGTTCATAAGAGCACCGAGTCCACCGGGCGGGCGGGCCGGCAGCCCTGGCGTTCGCCCGGGGCCAGAGGGGCCGGAGGGTCATTCTAACGCTCCCATGGGTGTCATTTCAAACCGAAAAGTGTCTTTTTCTCATTGAGGTTCAAAATCATTTTTTTTTACAGTTGAAGTCCTTAAAAAAAAAAAAATCAACTACGAAGGCGAACTCTCCTTTTAGATGAAAACGCGTTCTTGGAGCTATATGCAGCGGGTTCATTTTCTTTTGGTCTCTCACATCTAGGGCTTGTTAAAGTAGATTTCAATATTTTACGCCTTTTTTGTGTTTTTTTTCTGTCAAACGCATGAAAGTCGGATTTTCAAAGACGGCGTTTTAATTTTTAATTGAGGTCTTTGAAGTCGTGAAGTGTTCAGAGTTTTGTCTGACTGAGGGTTAGATTCGTGAGGAAATGTGTTGGCCTGTGACAGCTGATCATGATTGATGAATAGACCCTCCCCTTGGCTTCCTCTCCTCCTCTCCTTCCTGGATGTCAGCTTTTCCGGCTGCTAGGAGCCAGTGGCAGGCGTGGATCTCACTCAGAGCTCCGCCCCCCGGCCGCTAGGAGCCAGTGGCAGGCGTGGATCTCACTCAGAGCTCCGCCCCCCGGCCGCTAGGAGCCAGTGGCAGGCATGGATCTCACTCAGAGCTCCGCCCCCCATCCACTAGGAGCCAGTGGCAGATGTGGATCTCACTCAGCACTCCGCCCCCCGGCTGCTAGGAGCCAGTGGCAGACAAGTATCTCAGAGCTCCGCCCCCTGGCCGCTAGGAGCCAGTGGCAGACAAGTATCTCACTCAGAGCTCCGCCCCCCATCCACTAGGAGCCAGTGGCAGACAAGTATCTCAGAGCTCCGCCCCCTGGCCGCTAGGAGCCAGTGGCAGACAAGTATCTCACTCAGAGCTCCGCCCCCTGGCTGCTAGGAGCCAGTGGCAGGTGTGGATCTCACTCAGAGTTCCGCCCCCTGGCCGCTAGGAGCCAGTGGCAGGCATGGATCTCACTCAGAGCTCCGCCCCCCGGCCGCTAGGAGCCAGTGGCAGGTGTGGATCTCACTCAGAGCTCCGCCCCCCGGCCGCTAGGAGCCAGTGGCAGACAAGTATCTCACTCAGAGCTCCGCCCCCTGGCTCCCGCTCACATCCGCCCTCAGAAACCCTCTTTAACGCCAGGTGCACACACAGGGCCAGTGAGCTTGTCCCATGAGGAAGGGGGATGACTTTTTTCTTTAAAACAAAAGTACATTTTCTTTTCATTTTCTTTAAATGCTTGGTCGCTCTGTGACTGAGAGCCGGCCGCTCAGGGCAGCCGCGGGCCGTGCCCTGGGCCCTGGGGTCGAAGTGTAACATGCCCGTGGGGGCATCTGAGACGCTGGCGGGTAAAGGAGTCCCTGGTGGCGCCCTCAGGGGGCTCTCCCGGGCAGAGGACTTATAAAATGACAGATGTTAGGGTCGAGGATGCGTTGCAGCCTCCTTGCTGGCCTTTCACAGAACTTGTAGGAACGTGAGTCCCGGGGGCGGCAGGGAGGGAATAGGAAGGGGGGTTTGGGGGCCGGAGGTCGGGGCTGCTCAGTGCCGAGGAGTCCCCATGCGACGGGTTCTGTGGCTGCGAAGGGGTCACGTGGTCCCCTTCTCCGCCGTGGGGGGGGGGGGGAGTGTGTGCCTGGTTGATGGGCAGAGCGGGCAGGTGGGTGACAGGCCGCAGCCGTCGGCTCAGTCCTGGAGGAGCAGCCGGAGGGCATGTGCTGCTGGTCGGCGGGTGGTGGTTTCTGGTTGCCTCCGAGATGCTCCCGCGCTGGCGCTGGGTCATGCGTGTGCCATGCGTGTGCCATGTGTGTGCCATGCATCAGAAACGGGAAGGGAACGTGGGGACGCCTGGGAACTGACCCCCTGTGCCTCCCTCCTCAGCCGTGTCCTGCGGCATCCCCGAGGCCCCGGGCAACGGCTCCTTCGCGGGGAGCGAGTTCACCCTGGGCGGCAAGGTCACCTTCGAGTGCGACGAGGGCTTCACGCTCGAAGGCAGCCAGCGAGCCACGGCCGTGTGCCGGGAAGACGGGACCTGGAGCCACGGAGGGACGCCGCCCGCCTGCAAACGTGAGTGCCGGCCGGTGCCCGGTGGGCGCTCCTGGGGGGGGGGCTTTCCCGAAGGATCCAGCCCGCAGGGGCAGCAGCTGGCACTGCATCGGGGTCACAGCCCACGTTCCCCAAATACACCCACCTTCCCGCACACACCCACCTTCCCGCACACCCACCTTCACACACACACCCACTTTCCCGCACACCCACCTTCCCGCACACACCCACCTTCCCGCACACCCACCTTCCCGCACACACCCACCTTCCCACACACACACCCACCTTCCCGCACACCCACCTTCACACACACACTCACTTTCCCGCACACCCACCTTCCCGCACACACCCACCTTCCCGCACACCCACCTTCCCGCACACACCCACCTTCCCGCACACCCACCTTCCCGCACACCCACCTTCCCGCGCACACCCACCTTCCCGCACACCCACCTTCCCACACACCCACCTTCCCGCACACCCACCTTCCCGCACACCCACCTTCCCGCACACACACCCACCTTCCCGCACACCCACCTTCACACACACACTCACTTTCCCGCACACCCACCTTCCCGCACACACCCACCTTCCCGCACACCCACCTTCCCACACACCCACCTTCCCGCACACCCACCTTCCCGCACACCCACCTTCCCGCACACCCTCCTTCCCGCACACCCTCCTTCCCGCACACCCACCTTCACGCACACCCACCTTTCCGCACACCCTCCTTCCCGCACACCCTCCTTCCCGCACACCCACCTTCACACACACCCACCTTCCCGCACACCCACCTTCCCGCACACCCTCCTTCCCGCACACCCACCTTCACACACACCCACCTTCCCGCACACCCACCTTCCCGCACACCCACCTTCCCGCACACCCACCTTCCCGCACACCCTCCTTCCCGCACACCCACCTTCACACACACCCACCTTCCCGCACACCCACCTTCCCACACACCCACCTTCACACACACCCACCTTCCCGGACACCCACCTTCACACACACCCACCTTCCCGGACACCCACCTTCCCGCACACACACCTTCGCACACCCTCCTTCCCGCACACCCACCTTCCCGCACACCCACCTTCACACACACACCCACCTTCCCGCACACCCACCTTCACACACACACCCACCTTCCCGCACACCCACCTTCCCGCACACCCACTGGGTCCTTGTAAACGGGGATATTTCTGTTGCTGAGACACGAGCACAGAGGGGCGACGCCGTCTCTGGCTGTCACATCAGTCTGCCGGCCTCGGGCTGTGGTGTATGGGCCCCGCTACAGGATTTTAAGCGGCTTCAGTGTGAATGGGCCAGTGTTTGGGAAAACCTTGGACGTCCCCCATTGTTTTTCATTCCTTTGGTGTCATTTTCATCTTTGTTTGTTGGTTTGTTGTAAATAATGATTGCATCCCCGCGAGTCAGCCCTGACCACGACGGCATTTACGTCTCCCAGTTACTGTCTGTTAAAGACCCTGTTTTGGGGACTGAGTCACAGCACAGGACGCTGGGGTCACAGAACATGGGCACACACTCAGGTGCAGGCCTCCTTCCTGTCCCCCTCCCCGAGGAAGAGCCGAGCGTCACAGGCGGCCGCGCGACAGCCCGCTGCGGGCCGCTCTCCTCGGGCCGCGGTCCTGGGCGTTGGGAGCTGCTCCGCTGGAGGGGAGGGGAGAGACCCTTACGGGGCAGGCCTGTCATTCGGGTGTCTGTCTGCCCCGGGCCAGCTGTTTCTAACCGTTCACCCGCAGGCCTCCTCCGACCAGGCGGGACGGCGGCCTGGCGGGGACCCCAACGTGACTCGTTTGCAGAAGGGGTTCGGTTTCCACTCCTCCCAGGTCTCCGTCCCCCAATCTTTCCATCACCCCATGGCTCTTGCGGGGGTCACACTCCAATGCCGCCCACAGAGCTTACGGCCCTGGGCTCAGGCCTGGCCTCAGGAGTCTGAGCCGCGTGGTGCTGGGTCCGAGGCACGCATCGGCGTTTGCCCCGCTCTCTGGGGCTGGGCCTAAATGGCAGGTACGTGCCGGGGTTCAAAGGCAGCAGCGTTTTAAAGGTGGACCATCGTGTTGGGGAAAGACTGGGTAAGTGACGAGGTGATGCTAGAAATGTCAGCTTTAGTCTCCTATTTTTTCTCAAATGGCCTTATTTCTGAGAGTTACTTGGGGTTCACATCCACATTGCTCCAAGGATAGGGATTTCCCATCCCCCCGATGATCAATACCCCCAACCGGACGGCGCGGCTGTCACAGCTGCTGAGGCTGCGTGGATGACACGGACACGGCGTCATCACTCAGAGTCTGCGCTGCACACGTGGGCCCCTCTGGGGTGGCACATCCTGTGAGTGTGGGCACGTGGACGATGGGTGGTGTCCACTGTGAGCATCCACTCAGCACTGCCCTGCCGCCAGCCCCGGCCCTCTGCTTCGTCATCCCTTCCCTCCCAGCCCCTGCAACCACCATCTTTTCTTAAATATCTTTTCATTGATTTCAGAGGAAGGGAGACATCAGTGATGAGAGAGATCAGTGATGAGAGAGAATCATGGATCAGCTCCCCCCCACTGGGGATGGACCCTGCAACCCGGGCCTATGCCCTGACCGGGAATCGAACCCTGACCTCCTGGGTCACAGGTCGATGCTCAATCACTGCACCCCGCCGGCCAGGCTGTGTGTGGTGGCGTCAGGGCGGTGGCGTCAGGGCGGTCACAGTGACCAGGCGTGGCCCTGGCGCCACCACGTGGAAGAAGCCATATTCTCGCCCATCCTGGGTGCATTTCTTGGGATCTCACCACCTGGAGGTCAGGCTGTTCACACTCGGATGTGTGTGCCCTCTCTCCCTCGGGTACCCGTGGAAACAGGAAATAAATCGCATCCCCAGCTGAGCCTGACCCTCCGACCTTTCCCCGCCCCCTTTAGCAAACAGGGCAAGATGGTGTGTGTGTGTGTACACAAGCTGGTGTGAGTGTGTGATTGTGTGTGCACAAGCTGGTGTGTGTGTGTGATTGTGTGTGTGTGATTGGGCTTGGAATCACAGGCAGAGCTCAGTTCCCACTTCACTTTGCTCTCTGTTTCCCCGACGTGCGCTCACTGCCTCGGTCCCCGTCACATCTTCTCGGCTCATCATGTTTCAAAGCACACACACACCAGCTTGTGCACACACAATCACATACTCACACACACACCAGCTTGTGCACACACAATCACACACTCACACACACACCAGCATGTGCACACACAGTCACACACTCACACACACACCAGCTTGTGCGCACACAATCACACACTCACACTCACACACACACACCAGCTTGTGCACACACAATCACACACTAACACACACGCACACACACACCAGATTGTGCACACACACACCAGCTTGTGCACACACAATCACACACACACACACACGCACAAACACACCACCTTGCACACACACACACACACACACACCAGCTTGTGCACATACACACCTGCTTGTGCACACACAATCACACACACACACACACCAGCTTATGCACACACAATGACACACACACACACACACCAGCTTGTGCACACACACACCTGCTTGTGCACACACAATCACACACACACACCAGCTTATGCACACACAATCATATACACACACCAGCTTGTGCACACACAATCACACACTCACACCAGCTTGTGCACACACAATCACACACATACCAGCCTGTGCACACACAATCACACACTCACACCAGCTTGTGCACACACAACCACACACACACCAGTTTGTGCACACACAATCACACACTCACACCAGCTTGTGCACACACAATCACACACACACCAGCCTGTGCACACACAATCACACACTCACACCAGCTTGTGCACACACAATCACACTCACACCAGCCTGTGCACACACAATCACACACTCACACCAGCTTGTGCACACACACACACTTTTTAAATATCTTTTCATTGAATTTTAGAGCGAGAGGAAGGGAGAGGGGTGAAAGAGAAACATCATCAATCTGCCGCCTCCTGTACCCCCTCCTGGGGATGGAGCCCACAACCCGGGCATGTGCCCTGACCGGGAATCAAACCATGACCTCCTGGTTCATAGGTTGATGCTCAACCACTGAGCCACACTGGCCCAGCCGCACACACTTTCATAAACATGTGACCGCGGTACCTGCTTTAAGTCAGACATGGTTTACACGCAGAAAAATTGTGAAAAGCCAGCACTGTTTGCAGGGCGAGAGCGGAGGGCCTTGCAAGGAGGGAGAGGCAAGCAGACAAGCAAAGGAGAGTCGGACCTTCCAGCGAGACCTGGAAGGAGGGCGAATCAGGAAGAATTGGGGGCCGTCGCTGTAGATCCCAGCAGCTCCCGGAAACCCTGATTCCGTCGTCTAGACAACAGCCATCCCTCCGGGCAGAAGTAGGGTCTGTGGGAGATGGTTTAGGTAACGAGCGACAATCACGTGGGTTCCAGATGTGTACAGTGAGATGAATTTTACCCGACGCGTGTCCTGGGATGGGGGCGTCCTGCCTTTATTAAAGACTTTTCAGAAGTGGCGGTTGTGCCTGGAACTCTGAAGGGATTCAGGCTGAAGAAAAATCGTATTTCTATTATTCGGTAAAACGATGGATAGCCACGTGGACTTTGGATAACGGTTTTATCTAAAAAACACCTACAGAAAAGATTTGGGGTTACTTTTAAATTTTAAAATTCTTTTCCCATTTTAAAACTCATCGATATTATTAGAATACGAAAAGACCTATTTTTTTTTTCAGTTTATTTGCACCTAATACTGGTAGATTACGGAGAGAAGATTACATGAGAGTTTGTAACATTTTGAATACGTCTGACTCGGTTTTAATGAGCTTGTAGAGAATTTTAAAAGTGAAATGTATTCTTGGCACCCTGTGGACACGGAGGGTGTCCCAGCCAGCTCTTTCGGGCCCAGCCGGTCCGGTCTGCGGGTGGCTGGTGCGATGTCAGCTCACAGTGAGAGGTGGGCTCTGGGGCCTGACGGCGTGATCGTCATTTGAAACCCGATCGCACTTTCAGAACATACACACCCTCACGTCCCCAGGGCCGGGCACGCACTGCGGCCAGCATCTTGGTAACTCCTTGCCGTTGATGCTGGTGGTGACGCAGTGGCACTAGGATCGCTGCTGTCATTACTGCTGTCATCGCTGCCGAGGCTCCTAAGTCACCCCCAGAGCCTACACCCCCGAGAGCCTGCACCCCCAGAGCCTACACCCCAGACCCTACACCCCAGAGCCTACACCCCAGACCCTACACCCCCAGAGCCTGCACCCCCAGACCCTACACCCCCAGAGCCTACACCCCCAGAACCTACACCCCAGAGCCTACACCCCCAGAGCCTACACCCCCAGAGCCTGCACCCCCAGAGCCTGCACCCCCAGAGCCTACACCCCCAGAGCCTACACCCCCAGAGCCTACACCCCCAGAGCCTACACCCCCAGAACCTACACCCCAGAGCCTACACCCCCAGAGCCTACACCCCCAGAGCCTGCACCCCCAGAGCCTACACCCCCAGAACCTACACCCCAGAGCCTACACCCCCAGAGCCTACACCCCCAGAGCCTACACCCCCAGAGCCTGCACCCCCAGAGCCTGCACCCCCAGAGCCTACACCCCCAGAGCCTACACTCCCAGAACCTACACCCCAAGACCCTACATCCCCAGACCCTACACCCCCCAGAGCTTACACCCCCAGACCCTACACCCTGGAGCCTACACCCCCAGAGCCTACACCCCAGAGCCTGCACCCCCAGAGCCTGCACCCCCAGAGTCTACACCCCAGACCCTACACCCCAGAGCCTGCACCCCCAGAGCCTGCACCCCCAGAGTCTACACCCCAGACCCTACACCCCAGAGCCTACACCCCAGAGCCTGCACCCCCAGAGCCTACACCCCAGAGTCTACACCCCAGACCCTACACCCTGGAGCCTACACCCCAGAGCCTGCACCCCCAGAGCCTGCACCCCCAGAGTCTACACCCCAGACCCTACACCCTGGAGCCTACACCCCAGAGCCTGCACCCCAGAGCCTCGGCCTCTGCCTCAGAGCACAGGGAGACGCCTCCTGTGGCAGCTGCTACATGTGCTGTGCCCGTGAGGGCGCCGTGTGTGCGAGGCCGGCTCCAGTGCGCGGATCCTGGGACGGGACGGGCAGCCCATTGTGCACGGAGGTACAGGGAGGAAGGGCATGAGGGCGTCTCATTTCCCAGGAATCGGTGTCCACCTGCTCTCCCGTGACTCCGTCCCCACGCCCCGTTCCGTGGGGGGTATCGAGACAGGTAGGTGGACCGTGTCTCACACGTGTGTTCACTTTCCGGAAGAGCGTGTTCACCTTCACATGATCGTGTGCCCTCGGGTCAGGGCTTTGCCCTTCCTGGCGGTCTCGCTGCAGGTCTCCCGAGCACGGGCCGCGGGCCCTGGCGTGCATCGCCCACGTGAGAGCACCGCGTGACCGTGGGGATGGGGACACCGGAGGACTCAGCCGGGCATGGCTTTCCCAGAGAGGGTGGGCAGGAAGGTCTCTCCCACGACACACGGGCACGATGGAGGCGGGAGGGCACGTGCTGACCTCAGTGTGACTCTTTTCCAGCGGTCACGTGCCCCGGCATCGAGGCGCAGCTCTCGGAGCACGTCACCTGGAGGCTGGTGGCGGGGTCCCCGAATGAGTTCGGCGCGCAGGTGGTGCTGAGCTGCAGCCCGGGGCACTACCTGGAGGGCGCCAGGCTGCTGCGGTGCCAGGCCAACGGGACGTGGAGCGCGGGCGGGCAGCGGCCCCGGTGCAGAGGTGAGTCCCACGCGTGCTCCTCTGCCTCTGGCCGGGCACGGTGCTCACCGTGGTGGCTTGGGCATCGTAGGGGATGGCTGTTTTCCTGGGAGTCTCGCTTGTAGATGCGTCCATAAACATGCTTGTTCTTCTCCGATCGGCTATTTATGACAGGGGTTCTCCCCACCGAAGTCGGGGGTTGGGAGGGGAGTCATTTTTCCTCCCCTACAGGGTCAGCCTTGATAGGTAACCCGGACTCGGGAGATGGGCCAGGACCCCAGCGGCTGGTCGGCCCGGCGAGGGCTGAGCGGGCAGCCTGCGGCCAGGCACCGTGCTCTTCCCCTCCCGGTGGCACGGCCTCTTCCGGTTCACCGTTCACACGGACTCAGTCATGTCTAGCTCCTCGCCAGCCCCGCCCAGCCCCGTGCCCATCGTGACTCCGAGCGGCATTTCAAAGCCCCCTTCTCACCTGTCTAAATGCGTGTCCGTCCCTGGCGAGCAGGTGGCCCCGGGGACCCGGCGTGTGGGTGGCTTCAGGCCACGAGACTCCACGCCTTTCTGTGCTCAAACACGTGAGCATCTGGCGTGCGGGGGGCCGGGTGTGCGTTCACTGTCGACACTGGATCCAGCTCCCACAGGCGTGGCCGTGGGGCGCACGTGGCACCAGCGATGCCTCTGCTGGGAAGGCGGTGTCACTGGACACACGGTGCGGCTCTCCAGCCACCCAGGGGCCAGGGCGTATCGTTTTTAATTCTGAGAGAGACTCCGTGTGCCAGCCGTCCCGTCAGCCGTGCTGTGGAGCCCACGATCCCAACCAGTGATGCCCGTAAATGAGAGCATGAGCGCGCTGTTCGCTGCGGTGGGACGTCCTGGGCTGTGACCCCACCCGGCCTTGTCCCGCCCGGCGCTGGCCCGGAGAGGCCGTCTTCATCCCTGCCGGGCCCACATCGGCGCCCGTGGCTGCCACGTGGGCCTCGTGGCTGGTACAGACAGGGACGTGGACAGAATGCCCGCGCGGGTGGCAGCGGGGCCTGTGTGTGGATGAGAGGGTATTGTGGGCATATTTTCAAAAGGCTTAGCTGCCTGTGAGCATGAAAACAATAGCAATGGGCATGGAAGGACCTAGAAGATTCCGGAATCCACTCCAAACGTTCAGGTTTCCCCGTCAAGGACAGAAGGGAAGGGAAGGGAAGCTCCCAGCTGGCTGCCGACCCCCCCTGAGTGGCAGACACACCGCCCTGGTCTCGGTGAGAACCAGCCAGACGTGCTCCCTGCGAGCCGGGCAGCGGGGGGCCGCCTGGTGCTCACTGTACCCGTTTCCCTTGCAGTGATCTCCTGTGGAAGCCTGTCCTTCCCCCCCAACGGCAACAAGATCGGGACGCTGACCGTGTACGGGGCCACGGCCATATTCACGTGCAACACGGGCTACACGCTGGTGGGGTCCCACGTGAGAGAGTGCCTGGCGAGCGGGCTGTGGAGCGGCGCCGAGACGCGGTGTCTGGGTACGTGCCCCCCCTCCCCGCCCCCCTGTTTCGCTCAGTGACCTGAGGAGTAGAGAGAGGCGACGGAGCGGAGACCCCTCACTGCGAACGCTCAGCCAGCGGCCACCACCGGCCCGGCTAGCGGCTGCGCCCACTGCCCGCCTGACACAGGGACCCCCTCTCCGTCTCCCCCATCCATGCACCCTCACGCTTCGCTCCGGGGTGGCGACAGCACCGGAGTGATGTGAACACTACGCGTGGGTGACTGAGGACAGCCCTGTGCTCGGGATTTAGGGCGCGTGAGCATGAATTTGAAATGCATGCCTTTAAAAGTTATAGATTGTGTCAACAAGGTAAAGGGACATTCCTGTCACGCAGTGTGGGCACAGTGGATTGTCTGAAATGGCAGGCGTGTGCAATGACTTGGTCCCTTTCCCCAAAGATGAGAAATGCGGGCGTGATCATGTGTAAAAAGTGAGCGGAACACCCTTCCCGGGGGGGGGAGCCTTCTGAGTGACTGGGTAACGGTGGGAATAAGCAGCGTGGAGTCGGGGGTCTCGGATGCTCCCCGTGGGTCTCCGGGAGATGAGGGAACGGGTGACCTGCCGCGGACCCTGCAGTCTCGGGGACCTTCAGCCGCGTGAAAGCCGGAGAGGCTGAGAGGTGGAGCCTCTGGCTGTCATGGGCTAGGACAGGGGTGGGCAAACTTTTTGACTCGAGGGCCACCATGGGTTCTTAAACTGGACCGGAGGGCCGGAACAAAAGCATGGATGGAGTGTTTGTGTGAACGAATATAAATTCAAAGTAAAGGAGCGGAGGGGAGAGCAAGGGAACCCTCCGCTCTTTCGGCTCCGCGGGCCGGATAGAACAGCCGAACGGGCCGGATCCGGCCCGCGGGCCGTAGTTTGCCCACGGCTGGCATGCTGGGGGCATTGTGACCGGTATAAACATGTTTCAGGAGAATGTGTAGGAAGACCCAGAGTTGGAAGACAGGACGGAAGGAAAGTAGTCAGTGATGCCAGAGAACAGCCACCAGAGAAGGACACCTGTGGTGTCTGGGAAATGACACTGTCATCTCTAACTTTCCACCTGAGACACGGGGTTCGTGAGCCCTGTGTGTGGATCCAGACCGGGGGGAGGGGGGGGCGGGGCGGGGGAACCCTTTCCTGCCGAGGGCCCCTTGGATATTTATAACATCATTCGCGGGCCATTCAAAGTGATCCACATAAAAATTAGCCTGCTCTGGTTGGTCAAACGTTTAATTAACTCACGCTTAGTGCCTTGACGGGGCCAGACCAAATGGTTTCACCGGCCTTATATGGACCGCGGGCCAACGTTCCCCCCCTGATCTATGCGTTCTTGTTGGGCGCCGCCATTACAGGCTCAGGACGGAGGCCTTCCCTCGGGCTGCGTGCGGTGCCCTGCGGTGCGGAGACCGCGGTTCTGGGATTGTCTGCGCACCCCTAAATGTTCTCATGAAATTGTCCGCTCCATGAGCAACGCTCCCTCTCCTCAGGGTGGCCACGGGCTGGGTGGGTGCCCCGGCCCGGGACGGAGAAGGACCAGGGGTCTAGCCCAGCCGTGGGCAAACTACGGCCCGCGGGCCAGATCCGGCCCGTTCGGCTGTTCTATCCGGCCCGCGGAGCCGAAAGAGCGGAGGGTTCTCTTGCTCTCCCCTCCGCTCCTTTACTTTGAATTTATATTAGTTCACACAAACACTCCATCCATGCTTTTGTTCCGGCCCTCCGGTCCAGTTTAAGAACCCATGGTGGCCCTCGAGTCAAAAAGTTTGCCCACCCCTGGGCTAGGCAATGTGCATCTCCACCGTCAGCTGTGACGAGGGACAAACCTTCAATTCCAGCAGAGCCCGCTGCGGACACGGCACCTGGTCACCCGCACGGTGCCTGGGATGCCGGTGAGGCGGAGGCTGTGGCCTCGGAGTTGAAGCCGCTCGGTCCGTTTGCAAACCTGTGAAATCATGGCTTCCCCTAGAGCAGGGGTGGGCAAACTTTTTGACTCGAGGGCCACAATGGGTTCTTAAACTGGACCGGAGGGCCGGAACAAAAGCATGGATGGAGTGTTTGTGTGAACTAATATAAATTCAAAGTAAAGGAGCGGAGGGGAGAACAAGAGAACCGGACAGAACAGCCGGATCCGGCCCGCGGGCCGTAGTTTGCCCACGGCTGCCCTAGAGTCTTACTGATCCCAGAGACTCCTTTGCCTGTTCCCCTTTGGGTTTAATATGTTTTCATTGATCTCAGAGAGGAAGGGAGAGGGAGAGAGATAGAACACCCATGATGAGAGAGAATCATGGACCCGCTGCCTGCTACATGCCCCCCACTGGGGATCGAGCCCACAGCCCAGGCATGTGCCCTGACTGGGAATTGAACCTGTGACCTCCTGTTCATTGGTCAACGCTCAACCACTGAGCCACACCGGCCAGGCTTCTCTGCCTATTTTGCGGTGTTTGCCGTCAGGTCAGGCTCTGGAAGGATGAGGAGTAGACTGAGTCATTGCCTTGGCCTCAGTGGGATGGACGCTACAGACCTTAGCTGCTTTGGCAGAGGGAGCGCTCAGAAGGAATTTAAACTGAAGATGAAGAGGAGGAAGAGTGCCCGTATTGTCACGTATGATCACGGGTGTTGTGGAACTTGGATACCGCGTGTAAGCGATGATAATATCGAAGGAGGCCCAGGGTAGTTAAAAGAAAAAAATCAGAAAGAATGAGTGACACGTGACCACGTGTTTAGAAACCGATGAGTGAAAAGAAAGGGCAATACGTTTAGTATAGCTATTTTACGAATAAAAGTATTTTAAAAGTAAATGAAGTATCACAGCGGCCACTGAGATTGTGGGGTGAAGATTCATAACACCACGGATCATGGCCACTCCGCCATCTCTCCGGGAGTGATAGGTGCTCGTGCGCAGGTGACAGTGTCGCCAGCAAACGCGCACGGAAGCAGAACGGGAATGTGGGGGAGGGCACACGGGTGGGGGCAGGTGACGTGACGTGAAGGTGGAGAAGACTCCAACGTGCTCGGAAGATGAGGGAGCAGAAGCTCCCCTCCCAGATCTGCACGGAGAGTCGGCAGAGCAGACGAGGGGCCCTCCCTTGCCGTGACCCGAGAACTACCAGGGCCTCACTGGTCGCAGAAGCTGTGAGTCATGTTGTGTCCTGAGGACGGAGAGTGCACAAGGCGGTTTGACTTTGGTCTGTGGACTCGCCTGAGACCATGGGAGGGGCTGGTCATGCCTGTTTACAGACGAGAGAAGCCTCTGAGCAATGAGGGATTGGCCCCGCATCGCGAAGAAACACCCCAAGCAGCGTGCAAGCATCGGCAGTCATCCACAGAACAGACTCTGTGGGCTGGGGTGTGTGACTAGGGGGGCAAACTGTAGGCTGGGGTGTGTGACTAGGGGGGCAGACTCTGTGGGCTGGGGGGTGTGACTAGGGGGGCAGACTCTGTAGGCTGGGGTGTGTGACTAGGGGGGCAGACTCTGTGGGCTGGGGTGTGTGACTAGGGGGGCAGACTCTGTAGGCTGGGGTGTGTGACTAGGGGGGCAGACTCTGTGGGCTGGGGGATGTGACTAGGGGGGCAGACTCTGTAGGCTGGGGTGTGTGACTAGGGGGGCAGACTCTGTGGGCTGGGGTGTGTGACTAGGGGGGCAGACTCTGTGGGCTGGGGGGTGTGACTAGGGGGCAGACTCTGTAGGCTGGGGTGTGTGACTAGGGGGGCAGACTCTGTAGGCTGGGGTGTGTGACTAGGGGGGCAGACTCTGTAGGCTGGGGGGTGTGACTAGGGGGGCAGACTCTGTAGGCTGGGGGTATGTGACTAGGGGGCAGACTCTGTGGGCTGGGGGGTGTGACTAGGGGGGCAGACTCTGTAGGCTGGGGTGTGTGACTAGGGGGGCAGACTCTGTAGGCTGGGGGTATGTGACTAGGGGGCAGACTCTGTAGTCTAGGGTATGTGACTAGGGGGGCAGACCGTGAGGGAAGGGCTGGGTCCTGGTTGTGTGAATAAGGACGGCGCCACGCCCGGGAGTCGTACTGAAATAGCGGATGACAAGTACCGCCTCTCCGGCTGCCTTTTCTGTGCGGGGAGAGGCGACCTTGCAGCCACACGCAGGCTGCGCCACGCCTGGGTGCCAAAAGCTGGGACTCCGAGGAAGGGGCGTCTGTCCCGGGAACCTGAGTCTCGGGAGAGAGACACGGGGGCCTGGCCCGGCTCCGGGGATGGTGCGCACAGGCCGGGCAGAGCTGGACAGACCCGTGGAGGCGAGGGGCTCGCTGATCTCACCCAGCAGGTCCGCAGGCCTCGTCGTCAGCGCTCCGCTGCTGTGGGTCTAGGAAGAGCTGACCTCGTTCCACAGGAGGGACCCCGCTCTGGGCCCCCCGGTCTGTGTGATGTGCTCCTGGGGGCGTGTGGAAAGCCCCTTCGGGAACGGAGCCGCTGAACCTCAGCACCGTGTGTCCGGCTGTCCATGCGCCTCACAGTCCCGTGGGGGGGGGGGGGGGCTGCGGGTCGCCCCTTTCAGGCTCCCCAGGGGCTCGATGCACATGATGGTGACTGTGCAGCGAGGGGCCGTGGAAAAGAGGTCCCCTCGCTGCAGACCTTCGGGAAACGTCGTTCGCATCCCCGACGGGGCTGAGGCTGGGCGGCGGTGAGCGTGGAAGTCCACGCCTGGCGGCAGATCCGAACCTTCGGCGTGAAGGACGCCAGCCGCAGGGCGGGGGCTGCGATGGGGTGACTCATGAGAGAGAAGGTAGTGTCGCGTGTCCATGCGGAGGAGACAGTGATGACGCCGCCGCCTGGAAGGCCTGCTGGGGGCGGTCTGTGCCCGGAGGCGGCTCTGCCCTGCGGCTGCCCAGCCCCCGGGGCCGGCCCACCCTCTGTCGGCCTCGGGAGGCTGTCCTGGGGCGGTTGCCGGGCTGTTGAGGAACGGGCTCCCCATGGGCTGGTCGCCACGGAGGTGGAGGAATGTGCCCACACGTGTGATCATCAGTTGGGCTGAGAGCAACGTTAGGAAGTGACTTCGGAGCCGTTTTCCAGGGGGTAGGATGCTGCTGGGGCGGGGGGGGGGTGCCAGCCCCAAGAGCGGGCAGTGCCAGCCTCGAAGCCCGCATGGGGCTCTGTGGGTCCCTTCCTAAGAAATCCCTGAGGAGGGCTGACAAGCGCATGACCCCGGCCCCGGGCCCCTCCCCGGCTTCCTGCCCACACCCCCGGGGCCCGCTGTGCCCGGCGCTCCCGGGGAAGCGGGGTCCTGAGTCCCTGGGGAGACGGGTTCTCGGGCCCGGAGCGGCCTGCGCAGAGCGTTGATGTATTTGGTTAATTTATTGGATCTTTTGTCTCTAAGTCTGCGCTGCCCCCTTGATTTCCCTTCCCTTCATTTTCCTTTGCTTTTCCGTGCAGTCAGCAGGCTTTTCTCCTCCCCCCTCGGCTACTGTCTGTACTCCGGGGAGCGATAACCGGCGGCCCCCGAAGAGTGGGCGAGGCAGAGCCGAGCGGGGTGCACACGGCATGAGCCGGAGGATGAAAACAGGCCCCGCCCAGGAGATGGGTCACTTGGTCCTGGAGCCCCGGCGTCTAGACTTTAAAAAATAAATAACGTCTTCACTTCCGTGACCGGGAGGCCTCTCCCCGCCCCCCTCCGGGGCCTGGCTGGCAGTGTGTGACCTGCAGGCTTGGGGGTGCCTCTCTCGGGGTTTCGGACGCCAAGCGCAGCCGCGTGTCCCTCCCGGCTCCATCTCGTTGGGGCGGGAGCCCTCGGGATTCTCTCCATGTGAGACCCTCACCTCCTTTCTCTGGCATGTGTCTTACCCTCCATGGAGTCTCCAGCCCCAGACCATCGCTGGCCTGTGGCAGGTCGTCATTAAGGTATTGTCGGATCCATGGCGTCATCTTGGAGAGACCGCCTTACAGATAAACCTCCAGGCCGTCACCATGTCGTGAAATTCCTTTACGTCTGCCCCTTCGCGGCATGTCCTGGGTGACGGATGGGTTTCAGACACGGGGCAGAAGCGTGCATGGGGGCACACGGCGTCTGTGGGAGACGTGGAGACGTGCTTTCTACGTGGGGTGTCTATAGCAAAACCAGGGCCAGAGGAAGAATTTAAAAATATGCCCTAACTGGTGTGGCTCAGTGGCTAGAGCGTCGGCCTGCGGACTGAAGGGTCCCGGGTTCGATTCCGGTCAAGGGCATGTACCTTGGTTGCGGGCACATCCCCAGTGGGAGGTGTGCAGGAGGCAGCTGATCGATGTTTCTCTCTCATCGACGTTTCTGGCTCTCTATCCCTCTCCCTTCCTCTCTGTAAAAAATCAATAAAATATATATTAAAAAAAAATAAAATAAATAAAAATACACAGAGCAAGGACATAGCGTGACATTGTCACGGAAGAACAGAACCTGACATGTACCGCGAGCTCAGAGGCATGGGGCCCGCACTGCAGGCGCAGCTGGGTGGCCCCCCCCACCCCCCCGCCCCCCCCCCCCCCCCGGGCACGGACGGGCCGCTGGGATCCTGGTCGAGGCCGTGAGCGAGGCTGGGAGAGATGCCGTACTTGTGAGCAGCCCGTACTTGGTCGAAGGCAGCGATTTGCGCCCCGTGTGACACGAGGATGTTGATGCGATGCCCGCCTGTTCGGTAGGGACCCAGGGCCCTTCCCTGAGGTTGTCAAATGGAAAAACGACCACAGCCGACCCCCAGCGGCGCCCGGGTGAAGGGCTCAGAGTGCGCCTATTTTGTTGTCGGGTCGGCAAAGGAGATGCCATTTAGAATGCTGCAGGGTTTATGGGTTAGTGGAGGCCGTGGGTGAGGAAGGGTGGCCATCCCTGGTCTAAGCCTGAGTGTTTAAAGGGAGCGCAGCTGAGGGCTGAGGGACACCTCGTGATGGGTCAGGAGGCCGGCAGCGTGGCCAGGCCGGGGTCTCTGTCCCGCCCTGTCCGTCAGCCCCAGGAGAGCGGCCGCCCCTCGGGCCTCCTTCCCGGCTCCACTTGCCGCTATGATGCGTCCTGCACACCCATCATCGTCTCCCATCTCAGACTCTTCCCGTCACAGGTCTTCCCCCCCCCTCCCCCGCCCCCGCTAACCTTCACCCGGCTTCACCGGGGCCTTCCTCTGCCAGGAGCTGGCCACATGCAGCCTCTCCCCGTCTGGGCTTGTTCCCCGTGAATCTACTCAGGGCGGGCCCCTCCCTCCCCCGGGCCCAGGGGTCACTTGTCCACTGGTCACACCCACTGCCACCTGGACGTTGGCCCAGTCTGTCCGCGTCTGAAACGGAACCGATGTTGTGGCTTCTGTCTCTCCTTCGGAACCTGGCGCGACGTTCAGAAATCTCTGGCCCTGGGGCTCCTTGCCCTCGGCCGTCTCTTTAAGGCCCGTTTCCCATGGGGCCGCACCCTGTTCTCGTGGAGCCCACGCCCTTCCTTTCCACGGGTTTGCATTGGGAAACAGAAGACGAGATAACATGGACTTCAGACAAGGCAGTAGGTAACATGAATAACTCGGAAACCCACAGCTGGGGGGTGACCCATTTCTGTCACCCACAGTTGCTGAGAAAAACGGACACGTTAAAAAGAAAACTATATCCAATAAACATAAAAAGGGGAAACATTGCAGACATTGTGCACCCGGTGCTGTCATCCACTTGACCATGAAGGTCAACAAATGGGAATGTAGTGCTTTTAGCAGAGACAGATTTTTGCCCAGGCCCAGCCGGTTGAGCATCGACCTATGAACCAGGAGGTCACGGTTGGATTCCTGGCTGGGGCACAGGCCCAGGTTGTGGGCTTGATCCCTAGTGTGGGGCGTGCAGGAGGCAGCCGATCCATGATTCTCTCTCATCATTGATGTTTCTATCTCTTCTCTCCTTCTCCCTCTCTCTCTCTCTCTCTGAAATCAACACAAATATATTTAATAAATAAACAAATAAATAAATTTTAAAAAACAGAGTCTCTGAAACATGGGTGTGGGTTTTCTCGCCTCTGCAGCCGGCCACTGCGGCTCCCCGGACCCCATCGTGAACGGCCACATCAGCGGGGACGGCTTCAGCTACAGGGACACCGTGGTGTACCAGTGCCACCCCGGCTTCCGGCTGGTGGGCACCTCCGTGCGGATATGCCTGCAGGACCACAAGTGGTCGGGACAGACCCCGGTGTGTGTGGGTGAGTTCGCGGCCCGGGCCGGCAGGCGCTGCATCATGCCTTTTAGCTGTAAGTCGGGGAGCAGCGGGGTTTAATCTCCTGCGGGAAATGCATGGAGAAACCGCCTGAAACAGACAGTCCAGCTCTCTCTGCGTTGCTTCCCGATGCTGTCCCCGCTTATTTCCTCCCCCTGCCTCCTCGGACTCCTGTCCACAGAGTGTTAGCCCCTCACTCCCCGGAGATGGGTCCCAGGAGGCTGAGGGCCGTGTGCACCCCCTGACCTCATCCCACAGCGAATGCGGGCACAGACGCTGAGCCTGCAGCTCGGGCTGTCTTGCAGGATCCCCCACACAGCCCGCCCCCATCTGTGGGGTTGTTTTGTGTGTTTATCATCGATTCATCAAGAATACAGAGAACAGTCCTTTCTTTAATAGAAGGAGGTGACTTGTATGTAATGACAGTCCTCAAACGTGATAACGTCTCAGATAAATATGGACTGGTACGCGGAGAAGAGATTGCGCCCTCATTGCAAAGTTTGCTTTAAACCACTTATCCCCTAACATATTCTCTATCAAACAAAGGACATGTTGATGGGACCACAGAGTGGCGCAGGCATTATCTGACAGAGTGCAGAGGGCGGAAGCTCTGCTTGGAAGAAAACATTGTTGACAAGATAAACGGGGAGAAAAACACCAGTTTTCGGGCTGGAACGCTGCCCCTGAAAGGCTCTTTGTCCTTCTCTGACTTGGGGCATGACACAGTGACAGCTCTCCGGCCCGGAGCCTCACACAGCAGGGTGCTCAGAGGCAGCGCTATTTGAGCGTGCACACTTTCCTCTCTTTTTTTTCTGTTTTGGCCAGTTTCATGGTGTTTAAATTGATATTGGATTAACTTATCCATACACAATGTAAAGCACCAGACAAGTCCCTATAATATTTCAAAATGAGAGTTCCGCCAAATGAGCTGGTGTTCAAAGGGGAAAACAGTCAAAACTCACCATGAATGCAAGAATGTTCGCATCTCGTGTTTTCAGTGCTGCCTTTGAAAATTACTTGTTATGCTGTCAGAATGTGAGCAGGGAATAGTAATTATTATGATTGTGGAAAAGGTACATTTTTCTGATGTGCTTTCCAGAATTACTATAATAAAACCTGAGGGCTCAGCCCATGGGGTTGTCCCAGTCTGTCCTTCTGATGGAATGCAGGACGGGTGGGGTCCGTTCACACCCTGGGATCCACACACTCCACACCGCACGTGTGTCCGTGGCGTGATGACTCGCTGGCTGGTGACGGGGACGTGGGCCTGTCTCCCTCTGCAGCCATCACCTGCGGGCACCCTGGGAACCCCGCCCACGGGCTCACCCATGGCAGCCAGTTCAACCTGAACGACGTGGTGAACTTCACCTGCAACACCGGCTACGTGCTGCAGGGGGCGCCGCAGGCCCAGTGTCGGAGCAACGGCCAGTGGAGCAGCCCCCTGCCCACCTGTCGAGGTAGGAAATGGGGGGGGGAGCCTGCCCTGGAGGTGCAGAAGGGCTTCCCATCGCTGGAGAAAGGATCAGGTCCCTACAGGCATATGAGAGCAAGGATCAGGTCCCTCCAGGCGTGTGTCTGGCTGTGGGACAGGCAGGAAACCATAAAATCCTGGGGTTCTCTACTTTAAAGAAATCTTCCATTTCTCTTCGTACTCACGCGCGCACCCACTTGCCGCTACTACACTATTCAGCACCTTTGTGCCTGTGGGCTTCTAGACGTATGGGCGTTCCCATTTCTTTAAGAAAGTCTTCTCGCTTTTAAACCTCCATTTCTCTAAAACTTGTCACAAAGATCTAGACGCCAGTCTGAATTTCCGAGGACGTACTGTGTTGTAGTTTTGTATTTCTAGACGTTTGAGCTCATAACATTGAAGGCTTCAACTTCAATTACTTCCCATTAAAGCACCTCTTATGCAAGGTGAGTCATACATGAGCGTGAAGGTGAGATTTGTCTCATGGCAGTGACTCGGGATTAAAGCCGGGGGCTCATGAACTACCCTTGGCACCCACCCACCTCCCCAAGGGCTCCCAAGGGAGCTTTGTTCAAAGGAGATGAAGCAGAAAGGGAGCCCAGCGATGTTATTATACCAGCAGCTGTGTGACGTTCGCTACGAGCCATGGAGTTCTGGCCCAAGCGTACCACCCAGTGCTGGGATTTAACTCAAAGATGAGGTACAGCCTCCCACGCACACGTCCCAGGAAGCAGGCTGTCAGGGCCAGGATGTCCAGGGAGGAAGCAGCGGCACCGGTGAAACCTGGGCACTGACACAGCCCAGAGCAGAGGGGACGCCCTCAGGTGACAGGGAGGAGCAGCATTTCTGGCTGTGGCATCAGTGCCGGGCCAGCCAGCACCCAGGGAGAGCTTCTTGTTTAATAAAAAGAAACAGGTCACTGTCCCACCCAAACCACAGCCTTTCTTCTTCCTGATCCACATTTCTTCTTCCATTTCCTGAGCACTAAGGGACACAGGCCAATGTGCTGAGCGAGGGCTGGCATTATTGCTCCACATTGACTTTCTGGGCCAGAGAAATGTGGAGAGGGTACCGCCCCCACCGCAGCAGCGGCCTTATCCATACCGGGCTGGGTCAGAGGGCGAGATAATCGGGGACTTTCTGTTCCTCTGCAGCTGTGGGTGCACATTGCACATCCCTCCCAATGCCAGCAGATTCAGGTTGCCTGAGAGCCATTCACATCCACCAAGGTGCCATTCACACCACCCAAGGCAGCATTCACACACGCCAGAGCTCCATTGACACCACTCAGCATGCCATTCACACTCCACAAAGCACCATTCAAAATAACCAGGGTGTCATTCACACTACCCAGGGCACCATTCACACAACACAGCATGCCATTCACACTTCACAGAGCACCATTCATACTAACCAGAGTGCCATTCACACTCCACAGAGCACCATTCACACCACCCAGGGTGCCATTGACACTACCCAGCATGCCATTCACACTACCCAGCATGCCATTCACACTACACAGGGCGCCATTCACAGTCCAAAGAGCACCATTCACACTACCCAGGGTGCCATTCACACCACTCAGGGCATCATTGACACTCCTGAGAAGTCCATTCACACTCCACAAAGCACCATTCACACCACCCAGGGAAACATTCACACCACCCAGAGTGCCATTTACACTACGCAGGGCGCCATTCACGCCACTCAGGGCACCATTGACACTCCTGAGAAGTCCATTCATGCCACTCAGGGCACCATTGACACTCCTGAGAAGTCCATTCACACCACCCAGGGCACCATTCACACTCCCGGAGCCCCATCCTCACTGCCCGGAGCGCCATTCACATTAGGCGCACATGGAAGCACTCCTGTGTACAGGCAGGGTAATTAATTACTTACAAAGACTGCCCTAAAGTATCACACTGGTGGGGGAAATATTAAACGAACTTCTGTGCTAATATTTTCATAGCATAAAATTTAACCACGAAAACCGACCCTAGCCTTTCCGTGAAGAAGCCTGTAATTGGGAAATAGGTCAAGGAAATTAGCCGTGGGTGTCATCGAGGGAAGAGAGTTACATGAAGCGCCCTGGCCATACTGGCGTCACCTTTGAACTTTCTGAAACGAGGGCGAGTTTCCTTCTCTTCGCACCTGTTTTGTATAAGAACGCGCAGCCGCCTCTGCACGCTGGCAGGCGTTCCCGCTCTCCGCATCCCTCAGGCTCCTCTCGTGCTTTCTACAGTGGTCAACTGCTCGGACCCCGGCTCCGTGGACAACGCCATCCGCCAGAGTGTCCCCGAGAGCCTCGTCTACGGGCGGACGGTCGTCTACCACTGCCAGAAGGGCTTCTACCTGCTGGGCTCGTCCGCCTTGACCTGCATGGCCAGTGGCTTGTGGGACCGCGCCCTCCCCCAGTGTGTGGGTACGTGAGGGTGATGTGGGTTCTGGTGCCACAGCGTACGGAAAGAACGTCAGCAGCACAAACGTTACTGTTACTTTTTGTCCCGTGGTCAAACAGGTCTTGACTTTTCATTCTCTCTACCCCCAGTGCCCAGGCACAAGTTATATTAGTTACTAGGATGTCCTGACCGGTGGGCAGAGGTCACACACTACAGCTCAAGCTGGGTTAGGGGAAGCTGGGGGTTAGGGGAGAGGGTGGGGAAGCTGGCTGCCCACTGCCTGGCCCCGGGGGAAATGGATGCAGAAATGGACCCACTGGGCCTTGTCCTCATCTCTGCTCACACTGCTCGTCTCCTGCTTCACCCCAGCGGACACGGCTCCCACCTGGCGGCCTCGATGTTATCCGCCTCTCACTGCTCTCCGCGGAGACCCAGGGTCAGGAATATTGGCCGAGGCCTGGCACGTGGTGTCCAGCGAGTGACCTCCTGTCTATGGCCAGAGGGGCAGTAACTCTAGGGACTGACTCAGGTCTCGTGAGCATCTCTGGTCCAGTCAATAGTCAACACAATAGAACAGGGGGTCCCTGGACAGTCCCTTCCCCTGACCCACCGGGATGTTTAAATCAGGGGGACCTCACTGCCCTGAAGAAGGGGAACGCAAACAACGTGGTAGACCCCCACTCGAGTCCCCGTTAACACGGTGGCCACTTTCCCTTAGGCCTCGTAGATGAACAGAAGCACCAGTTTCACCTACACAGCTCTAGCGTCACTTCCTTTTCCTTGAACAAGCTGACGGTCCCTGAGCTGAACGAGAGTCACTGGTCAGAACATAGTCTGAAATTCAGGAAACGGGGCGGCTCTCCTGGGTTTTAAAAATCAGTCAGATGAGTGCCCTGCCTTCTCTGTGTTCATCCGTGAGAAGGTGCGTGGAGACAGCGGGAGGCAGCGCGTGCGTTATGAGCCGCATCGGAGGGCCTCTTACCACCTGGAAGGCCGGCCAGCATTCCCTGCGCATCCAGAATGGTTTGGGGCTGGGTTTTCCCTGCAGGTCAGCGTCCTACGCAACCCCTTCCGACCCACGGGGAAACGCGCCCCGATTCCCACTGCGGCCACAGGGCCGGTTTCCGGGAGAAAGAGAGGGGTCGCTGGAACACCAGTGCATGGCCTCGTGTGACCAGCACGGCCTCTCCAGTGTCCCCGTGTGAGCACCCTCACCCAGTGCACCCGCGTTCTCTGCCTCACGCCTGGGGTTTGGTCGGGAACGTCGTTTTTTCCTTTTCTCCCCAACCATCCCTTTGGGCCTCCATGGCCCCCGGGAGGCTCCCTGCGTGTCTGTAGCGACGCCTGTGGCCCCGCAGCTCCAGGAACCAGGTTCTCCCCGACCCTGGGCCTCCCGGGGGCCGGTCCCCTCCTGTGTCGTCAGGAACCTTGGAGCCCCCGTGGGTGTGGGGCGAGGACGCAGAGGCACCTTCTGCCTTCCCAGGCTCCGCGGCAGCGAGGCTCTGCCGTCCGCGTTTCCTCGATTCTTTTTCTCTTACTCACCGGGAACCGGTCCTTTGGCGCCCATGTCCCTGATTCGGGTCAAATCCGCTTCGTTTCAGGACACTCTCTAGATCAGACCTTGTTCTCCAACCAAAGGCCGTGGTGTTCACCCATGACCGCAGCCAGGGTCCACTCGGGGCCGACGCGGCCGGCTGACGGATGCCTCGCGGCCTCCTCCCCCCGCCCCCCGCTCCCCCCCCCTCCGCCTCCTGCTGGGCGTCAGGGTGGGCTGCCGTGGCCACAGGCGGTCCCTCTCCTGGCTGGCCGTGCCTTTGAATGATGTGCCCAGTGAGCTGATGGCAGGCAGCATGCAATGTGCCCATGGTGCACCCCAGTGGGGGACTTGATCGACAGGGAGAGAGAAATCCCTATTATCCCATCTTAATCTGGCATCCAGATGTGGCTTTTTGAGGGAGAATTAATGAATAATTACAGGCCTGATTTGGTGTAATTTTAGAAAGTGAATGGAAATACTGACATTACTTTACAGAATAACTTGAAGAACAAATCAATCGGTAATTTATTATGATTACTTTACTTAAACATGTTATTTTATTATTATTGTTGTTGTTGTTAATCCCCACCCGGGGATATTTTTCCCACTGCTTTTCAGAGAGAGTGGGAGGCCGGGGAGGAGGGGAAATAAGGGAGAGAGAAACATCGATGTGGAAGGGACACATTGACGGGTTGCCTCCCACACCTGCCCCGATGCGGGGCGCGAGTGAGCCCACAACCCAGGTACATGCCCTCGACTGGGAATCGAACCCGAGACCCAGCACTCTAACCACTGAGCCTCTGGCCAGGGCCGACTTAAACCTTTTAGACCCTCCCCACTCCAAGGGCAGGGGTTGGGTGCCTTCCCGGACTGGAGAGATCGCGGGAGCGCATTTGAGGTCTTTCCCGCCGACTGAGTGCAGACGGGCATCTGTCTGAGACCCCGCGGAGCAGTTCCGAGGGAGCCACGTCGGTGACGGCATGCGGGATAGCCCCGCTGGTGCGGGAAGCAGTGAAGGGCCGAGGGGAAATGTGACCCGGAGGGACTTTCCTTCTGAAAACCTGCGTGTGAACGTCCGCCTCAAGCAAAGCGACCTCCATCTGAGACCTTTAAAAGCCTCCCATGAGCCGCTCCCGGGGTCCCGTCACGTCTGGCCTGGGAGGGGAGCGGATGCAGGCGATGTGTGTTCTTGGGGGCAGGGACGAGCGGGGATGTGCCAGTCATTGTATCCATGTTCCTCAGCCATATCCTGCGGGCACCCGGGCGTGCCGGCCAACGCCATCCTCGCGGGGGACGTGTTCACGTTCGGGGCCACGGTCCGCTACTCCTGCCAAGGGGCCCGCAGCCTGGTGGGCGACCACAGCCGCGTGTGCCAGGAGGACGGCCGCTGGGGCGGGGCCCTGCCCCACTGCACAGGTGAGCGCCCGGCGGCGGCGGCATTCGGTGGCAGGAGCCGCTGCCCTAAAAGGGTGGTCAGTGGGTGCCCAGCCAGCGATGCCTTCATTCTGCACCCGCCCCCTCCCCTCCTTCCCCGTCTCCGTGAGCGCCTCCCGCTGCGCTGTCCCGGCTCCCAGCGGCTGGCTTCAGCCCATAAGCCCGAATCCTTCCACGTCCCCCCTGCCTCCCTGATGGATACTCACATTGGTCTTCCCCCAAAACCGTGATCAGCCCAATTCTTCCATGAATGTTTCTTCAACGAATGGAACGCAGGAATCAGCAACCCTGGACGCCATGCGCAGAACCCGAGCTCACGCGTGCCCCAGCTCCGCATCCCCACTGCGTGCCCACGCCCTGCGTGTTTGCCCTGAACTTCCCCACGGATCCCGTCCCCACCCCGCGTGGGACCCTTCCCCGGGTGCCCGCAGCCACCGGGACCACATCCCGTGGCGGTGGTAGCTGCCCAAGAACAGTGTATTCCTTTTTTCATTTGTTTTTGTTGACGTCAGAGAGGAAGGGAGAGGGAGAGGAAGAGAGAGACATCCATGATCATGATGAGAGAGAATCACGGATCAGCTGTCTCCCGCACGCCTGACACGGGGGATCCAGCCCACAGCCCGGGCCTGTGCCCCGACCAGGAACCAAACCGTGACCTCCTGGTTTGTAGGTCGGTGCTCAGCCCCTGCGCCACGCCGGCCGGGCACCAACAGTGTCTTAAGGGCCCCCGTGTCTGTGCTATGAAGAAACCTTCCTCCTGAGCTGCCGGGACGCCCTCTAACCGTACCCGGGTTCGGTCCTCACGTAAATAATGTTGCGTTCTCTCGGCTCTGCGGCCTGTTCTCCCGCGTCTCACCGCCCCGTGTGGCCCCGTGTGTCTGTCCGCCGCAGGAAACCACCCTGGATTCTGCGGAGACCCAGGGACCCCCGCCCACGGGGCTCGGCTGGGCGATGAGTTCAAGGCCAAGAGCCTGCTGCGTTTCTCCTGCGAGGTGGGCTACCTGCTGCGCGGCTCCCCCGAGCGCACCTGCCTGCTCAACGGCTCGTGGTCCGGCCGGCAGCCGGCGTGCGAAGGTGAGTCCCGCAGCCGGGGCGCCGGGGTGAGGACCGCGGGGTTCACTGGAACGACCAGTAGCGCAACCCAGACGTCCTGGAGGTGCGGGCCTCCGTACAACGAGGCTGTTTCCCCCCAAAAGCAGACGGGGTTCCTAGGAAACGTGACTGACGTGGAGAGATCCCGACTGTTCAGGGAGCATCCGACGTCACGCTCACCCTTTGACCTTTGTACCCGAGGAGGCCCTGGTCTTCTCCCGATGCCAGCCGCCCTGTGGTTTGGCCATGCTCTGCGGTTGCTGTGGGGGCAGCGGATCGGAGGGGCCGGGAATCGGGGCACGGGAGCCGCTGGTGGGATCTCTGCAGTGGGAATAGGGTTCAGTCACCTGCTCTTTCCCGCCCGCCGTGCCCGGGCCGGAGCCGGCGCTGCTCCAGGGTCCAGGTGGCGCTGAGTGGTGCTCTGCAGTGACTGTGTGGCTGTGACATTGGAGAGGCGGGCGCGGTAGGCATCGGGGAGGTGGCCCAGTGACGACAGTGACAACGCCAGGGCGCTGCTCCCGACGGCGTGCTGGAGCCTGAACCGCTCAGCGTCTGGGGTACAGAGTGCGGTCGGTACCCAGACCCGACCCGTCCACAGCTCACTTCCAAGCCGCCAGGACACACCCAGCACCTGTCCGGGAGCGGCAGCATCCGGGACACGTTTCCTCCACGCCGTCCAGCGGATGGTAACGCACCCCTCAGAGCACGCGGCCCCGTCAAACACACGACAGGCGCTCACCTAGAGTGAGAGGCCCCAGTGTCGGAAGTAACACACCAGGACTTAGAGCAGGTATTGAACACGTGGTGAAAGACGTAAGTTAGAGCCATAAACAAGGAATGTCAACAGAGAAATGAAAATAGGAAAAGAAAATGGAAATTCCCAAACTGAAGCTACATATTTCATACATTAAAAAAAAATAACGTTGCTGGGTGAGCCTAGCAACAGATTAAATTGGCAGAAGGGTCACTTAACTTGCAGAGGCGAAGGAAAGTCATCTAACCTGTAAACCAGAAAAGGATGGAGAAAAGCTCATGGCAGGATCATTTGCTACCGGATCACCTCGCGCCGTTTAAGGCGCTGTGACTGGGGTTTTAGAAGAAAAAGAGGGTAACAACGGGGCAGAACAACATTGGAAAAAATGGTTGGTTGTAAATGAACCAAATTCGGTGGCAAAATATCGCTCCCAAGAGCGCCGCACGCCTCGCCCAGACGCATTCATATTCTGTCCCGTTCGGCCATCCACTCGGGACGGGACGGTCTGAATAGGGGTTCCCGCCTCTGAATGGGGGTTCCCGCGAGCGCGTTCGCTCTGCGGATTTGAGACGTGGAAAATGAGAGCAGTGCGGAGCCCTGTGTTCCGTGCAACCCCATTTCGGGTGGAGAGGACGTGGAGTTCCGTCTCAGCGAAGCGTAACCGCGCTCACCCATTTGCTTAAGAGCTGCTTGGGTTGCAGCGCTGGGCGGCCCCGCTCAGGAGAGGCGACGCGCTGTTGTGTGACGCTGTGTGAAAGCCGGGTGCCGGGGCACGGCGGGTCGCGGACACATTTCAGCACACAAAGTGTTGCTCGGAATCGACCCCCTCCAAACCTGCGTCGCATGCAAATCACGGGAGGGAGCGTGTCGCACGCAGGGACACGAGCAAGATGGATGGTGACATGTGCCCCCTCGCGCACACCGGAGACCTGCTGGGCCTCCCATTTCTCCTCAATGTTCCCATAGGTGCCCATCCCAGGGGTACGTGTTTTCTATGGGACAGGGGGTTCGCCGGTGACGTTCTCATTTCCATATCCATTTGCCATAACCCTATATTCCATACCCGACCCAGGTCACCTCCCACGCGCTGAGGGTACCTGCTCAGAACCTCCCAGAAGCGTTAGGTCCCAAAGGGGAGGTTCAATAAATTGTTAAGAGAAGGAGGAGTTCATGAGTCTCAAAACAAAAACTTCAAAATTCTTAAACATCCAAGAATTTGTATTTCTAATGTATTTTCATCACTTTTTAAAAATATATTTTTATTGATTTCAGAGAGGAAGGGAGAGGGAGAGAGTGATAGACACATTAATGATGAGAGAGAATCACGGATCGGCTGCCTCCTGCACGGCCCACTCTGGGGATCAGGCCCATAACCCGGGCCTGTGCCCTGACGGGTAATTGAACTGTGACCTCCTGGTTCCTAGGTCGACCCTCAGCCCCTGTGCCACGCCGGCCGGCTGTTTCATCACCTTGAAACCCGTTTCCTTTCGCCGGCAATCAGTCTTTCAGTGAGAGGCCGGTTAACAGCTTCCCATGTCAGCCCATGTCCTGGAGCCGCTGGCCTGGAAGGGCTCCTAGTTCCCTCGCCCCCAGGACACTGGAACGCCACATTGCGTTCGGGTCAAGGGCCGGTAGTGACGATGATGGTAACGAAACACGACAGCGCCAGGCGCCACGCAGACGTGACTGTCACCGCATGCCAGCTTGCTTCCCGGCATTTCACACGCAGACGGCACGTTTCATCTCACAGCACCCGGGTCCGGTGCGCTGTCACACGCTTTGCAGTAAATGCACCGCACGCCTCGCTCACACTCAGCCCACGTGAGCAACGATTCAAACCAGAGCTCGTTAACAGCTTCGCGGCCACCTTCCCGGACAGCAGGCGGACGGCACAGTGCCGACGCCCATGCACAGAGGGAGTCACGCTAACCAAACGTACTTTTTTAAAAAGAGGTACTTGTCCTAACCGGTTTGGCTCAGTGGTGAGAGCGTCAGCCTGTGGACTGAAGGGTCCCAGGTTCGATTCTGGTCAAGGGCACATGCCCAGGTTGTGGGCTTCATCCCCAGTAGGGGGTGTGCAGGAGGCAGCCCATCCATGATTCTCTCTCATCGCGGATGTTTCTCTCTCTCCCTCTCCCTCTCCTTTCCTCTATGACATCAATACAAATACATACTTTTTTTTTAATATATTTTATTGATATTTTACAGAGAGGAAGGGAGAGGGATAGAGAGCTAGAAACATCGATGAGAGAGAAACATGGATCAGCTGCCTCCTGCACACCTCCCACTGGGGATGTGCCCGCAACCAAGGTACATGCCCTTGACCGGAATCGAACCCGGGACCTTTCAGTCCGCAGGCCGACGCTCTATCCGCTGAGCCAAACCGGTTTCGGCCAAATACATACTTTTTAGAAAGATGTCTGTGAAAAGGAATGTTAGCTTGTCATTTCCAAACACGTGGCTTTCCTTTCAGTAACTCTAAGTTCGGTCTCCTTTCTGTCGTAGCGGCAGCTCTTTTGTTAATGTGATGGCACGAACACGAGAAGCAGATGCGCTTCCGCTGCCTTCTGATCTCTCCGTTCATAGGCATGCCCATCAGGAAAGTGTCCTTGTCAGAAGCACTCACACACAACAACACACAACAACACAGCCTTTGCCTTGCAGAGCCCGGTGATTGAGGAGGTGTGCTGGCAGTTAGGGTGGAGGGCTCGGCATGGGCATTCTCTCCCTGACAGCACAACTGTCGCTAAATGAAGCGGCATGTGTTTCACCACCGAGCCATGCTTGCCAGGCCCTGTGTATATATCCTATCTAATAAGAGAGTAATGTGCAAATTGACCGTCACTCCAGCACACAAGATGGCTGCTGCCCCCATGTGGACACAAGATGGCTGCCACAAGATGGCCAGCAGGGGAGGGCAGTTGGGGGTGATCAGGCCAGCAGGGGAGGGCAGTTGGGGGTGATCAGGCCAGCAGGGGAGGGCAGTTGGGAGGAACCAGGCCTGCAGGGGAGGGCAGTTGGGGGTGACCAGGCTGGCAGGGAAGGGCAGTTGGGGGAACTAGGCCTGCAAGGGAGGGCAGTTGGGAAGAACCAGGCCAGCAGGGGAGGGCAGTTGGGGGGTACCAGGCCTGCAGGGGAGGGCAGTTGGGGGCAATCGGGCTGGCAGGGGAGCAGTTAGGCGTCAATCAGGCTGGCAGGGGAGTGGTTAGGGGGTGATCAGGCTGGCAGGCAGAAGCGGTTAGGGGCAATCAGGCAAGCAGGCAGGCGAGTGGTTGGGAGTCAGCAGTCCTGGATTGTGAGAGGGATGTCTGACTGCCCATTTAGGCCCAATCCCCGAGATCAGGCCTAAACAGGCAGTCGAACATCCCTCAAGGGGTCCCAGATTGGAGAGGGTGCAGGCTGGGCTGAGGGACACACACCCCCTCCGTGCATGAATTTCGTGCATCGGGCCTCTAGTCCTTTATAATAAAAGCCGAATATGCAAATCGGCCGAACAGCAGAATGACTGGTGGAACAACCGGTCGCTATGATGCACACTGACCACCAGGAGGCAGATGCTCAATGCAGGAGCTGCCCCCAGCCCACAGGCCCCAGGCCAGCCAAGGTGGGTGCCAGCGGGGACTCCTGATCACCCCACTTGTTGCCCCACAGAGGGAGGCGACCAGAGGTGGCGGCGTAAGGCAGGGCTGGCGAGCAGGCGGCGCCAGGCTGGCCAAGGCAGGTGCCAGTGGGGGCCTCCTGATCGCCCTGATGGTTGCCCCGCAGATCGGCCTTGATCTCCGGCCAGGCCTAGGGACCCTACTTCTGCACGAATTTCATGCACCGGGCCTCTAGCCTTTTACTAATGACCTCGTCCATCGCTCTGCTGCGCTTCGGTCTCCCCACTCACTGCCTCAGGCTGTCACTCTGTGTCTTCGCTCCGTGTCCCTTGCAGCTGTGTCCTGTGGGAACCCCGGCACCCCCACCAATGGCATGATCGTCAGCAGCGACGGCATCCTGTTCTCCAGCTCTGTGGTCTATGCCTGCTGGGAGGGATACCGGACCTCAGGGCTGACCACCCGGCACTGCACTGCCAACGGGACCTGGACCGGCACCGCTCCCGACTGCACAAGTCAGTAACTGGCCATCAGGGTCAACTCAAGGGCAGGGCCATGATATGGACTTGACCGGGAGCAACAAGTTTATGTTTTCAAGTGCTGTACTGTGGTTTAATACAGAGGGGGAAAAGACACACGCAGGCCTGATTACTTTGACTTTCTGTATTTGGTACTTGTAGATTCTTTCCTTTCCTTTCTTATTTATATGGTTGAAACTATGTTAAATGGCCAGCTGGACTGGACTTTGTCCAACTGAGGCCACAGAATGTCCAGGTTTGTTCTCTCTGTGAACCAGCAAGTCCGCAGGGAAGTAGGAAGGAGTTGGGTCCCCTTATCGCAGACGGGCTCTCTCCTTGGCTTTGTGGTGAGATCACACTCCTGCCTGGTTAGGGTTAGCGTTAGGGTCAGGGTCAGGGTTATGGTAAGGGTTAGTGTTAGGTTTAAGGTAAGGGGTAGGGTAACAGTTAGGGTTAGGGTCAGGGTTAGGGTTATGGTTTAGCGTTAGGATTAAGGTAAGGGTTAGGGTTAGGGTAAGGGTTAGGGTCAGGGTCAGGGTCAGGGTTAGGGTTAGGGTTTAACATTAGGATTAGGGTTAGGATTAGGATTAGGGCTAGGGTTAGGGTTAGGCTTAGGCTTAGGGTAAGAGTAAGAGTTAGGGTTAGGGTTAGGGTTTAGGGTTAGGGTTTGGTTAGGTTTAGGGTTAAGGTTTGGATTAGGGTTAGGGTTAGGGTTAGGGTTAAAGTTAGGGTTAGGGTTAGGGTTTGGATTAGGGTTAGGGTTAGGGGTTAGGGTTAGGGTTAGGGTTAAAGTTAGGGTTAGGGTTAAGGTTAGGGTTTGGATTAGGGTTAGGCTTAGGGTTAGGGTTAGGGTTAGGGTTAAAGTTAGGGTTAGGTTTAGGGTTAGGGTTAAGGTTAGGGTTAGGGTTAGGGTTAGGGTTTGGGTTAAGGTTAGGGTTAGGGTTAGGGAGCGACGGGATTGCATAGGTTCAGTGAACCAGGCACCGATGGGATAGAAATCAGTCTTCCAAACACTGCTCTGTGGGATGGCCAGAGGACACCCCTGCTGTGGCCACTCGTGGAGGAGTCACTGTGCTTGGAACCGAGGGGAGGGACTGCAGAGAAGCCAGTTCTAATGAATTCTATGGCAATTTGTGTTTCTCTGCTTCTGCTTCGTTGCCGCATCTCAGTCATCAGCTGTGGGGATCCGGGCACACCGGCCAACGGCATTAGGTTCGGCACTGACTTCACCTTCAACAAGACCGTGAGCTACCAGTGCAGCCCCGGCCACGTCCTGGAGCCAGCCTCGGGGGCCACCCTCCGCTGCTTGGGGGACGGCGCCTGGAGCCACAGCCGACCTGTCTGCCGAGGTGCGTCCCTGTGCGTGGTTGAGTCTCACATGTGGACACTCACAGTTTATGGAATTGTGCTTTACTCCATCTTGCATGAACGTAGTCCTCTATGCACTAGGAATGCTTGTAAGTGCATTTGCAAATGGCAAATCACATGATTTCCCTATTTCTTTTTTTCCCTTTTTTTTTTTTTGCAAAATGATTGGAAAACATTTATGATACTAAAAAGTATACATCCTGCTGTTAAAAAACCAAAGTAGCGAATCCCTGGTGCAGTCACTGAGCCTGTTTCATGGAGACACAGTGATGCTGAACCCCCCCACCCCGGGAGATTTCAAGTTTGAGGGGCTTGTCGTTATTTCTCCCCGACTTCTAAAGCCCGATGAGGAATTCAGAGTAACCCACAGCATGGCAAACAGGACCCCGCTTCCTCAAAAAGTTAAAAACAGAACTGCCATTGACCCAGTGATCCCCCTTCTGGGGATGTGTCCAAGCAAACCCGAAACACCAGTCGGAAAGAATGGGTGTACCCCGTGTGCATAGCAGCGCAGTTACAATAGCTAAGATCTGGACAGCCCGGGTGCCGTCAGCAGACGAGGGGATGAAAAGCTGTGGTACATGTACACCATGGAATGCTATGCCAGCCGGGTCACTCAGGGGGCACCTCCATCCTCCAGCTGGTCTCCCTCATCATCTTGGTGTCGAACCTGGGGCCTGTGAACCTCATATCACTCCATCTGGAGCCCAGCCCTCACCTCAGATTCTTAGGGCAAATCTGCTGAAAAGATGGACAGACGGGTAGGAGCCTGAGTGGCCAGATCAGGGCCCAATTTCAATGGCTGGGTGTGCGCCTGTGATTGTGGGGGTGACTATATGTCTCCTCCCAGAGGCAGCAAGAGCATGAGCTCCTAGGAAAGCACAGGTGAGGGAGGGAGGGCAAGTAAGGGAGGACAGGTGAAGGAGGACAGGTAAGGGAGGGAGGGCAGGTGAGGGAGGGCAGGTGAGGGAGGACAGGTGAGGGAGGGAGGGCAGGTGAGGGAGGCAGGTGAAGGAGGACAGGTGGGGGAGGGCAGGTGAGGAAGGGCAGGTGAGGGAGGGCAGGTGAGGGAAGGCAGGTGAGGGAGGGCAGGTGAGGGAGGCAGGTGAGGGAGGCAGGTGAGGGAGGGCAGGTGAGGGAGGGCAGGTGAAGGAGGGCAGGTGAGGGAGGGCAGGTGAGGGAGGGCAGGTGAGGGAGGCAGGTGAGGGAGGACAGGTGAGGGAGGACAGGTGAGGGAGGGCAGGTGAAGGAGGGCAGGTGAGGGAGGGCAGGTGAGGGAGGGCAGGTGAGGGAGGGCAGGTGAAGGAGGGCAGGTGAGGGAGGGCAGGTGAGGGAGGGCAGGTGAGGGAGGACAGGTGAGGGAGGCAGGTGAGTCTCCTGGGCTGACTATCACTGGCCCCCTCTCTAGGGTGAGAATCCGGGAAGCAGCTGGGTCTCAGACAGGATGTGACCTTCCCCCCCTCTCCCATGCATCTTGGCCTGAGTGCTGCGGAGAGGAAGGCGGCGGGGACCCCCCTGGCTGGGCTGGGAGAGATGCATTTGCCGGGCAGCCAGGTCAACGCCAGGCAGAGACGGTCAGCAGGCACTGGCAGGCCGTGTGTCACAGAACCGTAACCATGCAAGCCCCTGCTGCTTTAATTATTCAGAAAATGCATCAACAGTCTATGTCTTTTAGAAATTAAGTACTATCTTTATTTTCTTCATTTATTTTTTAATACATTTTTATTGATTTCAGAGAGGAAAGGAGAGGGGAGAGAGATAGAAACATCAGTGATGAGATAGAATCACGGATCGGCTGCCTCCTGCACACCCCCCACTGGGGATGGAGCCAGGGGCCTGCGCATGTGCCCTGACCGGAAATCGAACCGTGACCTCCTGGTTCATAGGTGGACGCTCAACCACTGAGCCACACCGGCCGAGTGGTTATACACGCTCTTTAAACGAGGAAAACGGTGCAGGCAGCAGCAGGAGAAACGCTGCCCGTGCTGCGTGCAAATTCACAAGGTTGTGCTGCCGTCCCAGGACCGCGCCCGGTCAGATGCGTCCGCGGGCACCACGTGGAAAGACTGATCGGACAGGAGTGTCCCTTCCGTCCTCGGCCCAGTGGGCACCGAGCACACGTCACCTCGGTCACTTTCCTGAGGGCGCGCTGGCCTCGCTTTCTCCTTGATCTAAATTAACGAAGCGAGATTAGGGTCATTCACTGTCCCCCTCGATCATTCTTTTCTTAAAACATAGACGCCTGCGTGTAGGCGTCCCCCGAAATGCAGGTCACGTCCAAGCGCGGGTCACGCGGGCGTGCAACGCGGGGTGGGTCTGGCTGGTCTGACCTGTGTCCTCTCTCCCGGCAGCCGTCCTGTGCACCCCGCCGCCCCCCGTCCCGCACGGAGAAGTGGAGGGCACCGACTTCCACTGGGGCGCCAGCGTCAGCTACAGCTGCGCGGCCGGCTACCAGCTGTCGCACCCCGCCATCCTGTCCTGCGAGGGCCCGGGCGTGTGGAAGGGGGAGACGCCCCAGTGCCTGCGTAAGTCCCCCCAGAGCCTCCTCCGCGGGTCCCCTTTGCATGCGCAGGGGAGGGGCGTGAGCACCTGGGGTGACGAGGGAGGACGCGGCCATGTGATGGCCAGGCTGGACAGTGAATGTCCAAGTGGAGCCGCCACGGCCAAGGGCGGGTTCTGCCCTTCACTTGTTTTTTAACATTCATTTGTATTGATTTCCTAGAGCAGCCGTGGGCAAACTACGGCCCGCGGGCCGGATCCGGCCGTTCGGCTATTCTATCCGGCCCGCGGAGCCGAAAGAGCGGAGGGTTCTCTTGCTCTCCCCTCCGCTCCTTTACTTTGAATTTATATTAGTTCACACAAACACTCCATCCATGCTTTTGTTCCGGCCCTCCGGTCCAGTTTAAGAACCCATGGTGGCCCTCGAGTCAAAAAGTTTGCCCACCCCTGTGAAGGGAGAGGGAGAGAGAGAAACATCAACAGTGAGAGAGCATCATGGATTGGCTGCCTCCTGCTCGCCCCCCACTGGGGATGGAGCCCACAACCCGGGCATGTATGTACTCTGACCGGGAATCGAACCATGACCTCCTGGTTCATAGGTTGGCGCTCTCCGCTGAGCCACACCAGCCGGGCGGGTTCTGTCCTATAAGCCGCGTACTGACCTGATGGTTGTACCCGAAGGTGGAGCAGAGCGGGGTGCAGGTCGCAGGTCGCCTAGCCTGGGGCACCCCCGCGCTGACCCTGTGCTGTTCCCGCCAGCTGTGTTCTGTGGAGACCCGGGCACCCCCGCCGAGGGCCGGCTCAGCGGCAAGAGCTTCACCTACAAGTCCGAGGTCTCCTTCCAGTGCCGGCCGCCCTTCGTGCTGGTGGGGTCTCCCCGGAGGACCTGCCAGGCCGACGGCGCGTGGAGCGGCGTGCAGCCCGCTTGCATCGGTAAGGACTGCGACACCCTCGGGCATTTGGGGGTGAGGACATGGGGGGGTACCACCAGGTCATTTGGGAGGGCAGTGTCTCCTAGATGGCGCCCTTTGGAGCCCTAGGTAGCTACCAACGGGGTAGGTGGCACCTCCGTTAAGTCGTGCACGTGAATTCGGAGTCCCAGTGCGCGCTGTGCTGTTACGCCCGCCAGGCTCTCTTGCCGTCCCCGCTCCTGGCCCACCACCTGACAGCGGCCTTCCTTAGGGCCGTGGTCGGCAAACTGCAGCTCGCGAGCCACATGCAGCTCTTTGGCCCCTTGAGTGTGGCTCTTCCACAAAATACCACGGCCTGGGCGAGTCTATTTTGAAGAAGTGGCGATAGAAGAAGTTTAAGTTTAAAAAATTGGGCTCTCCAAAGAAATTCCAATCCTTGTACTGTTGATATTTGGCTCTGCTGACGAATGAGTTTGCCGACCACTGGGATAGAGGACCCACAGCTTCCGGCAGGTGTCAGAAACGACCACAGCCGGAGCCAGCCACGCCCTGGCTCTGCCCGTCCCAGGCCTGTCTCCCCACTGAGTCCCCGTGGAACCCCAACGCCTGTCTGTCTCCCCACTGAGTCCCCCTGGAACCCGCTGGGCTGTGAGCAATGACAGCCAGGGTCACGTGGGCACTCAGGTCCCGGTGACCTCGGGATGGGAGTGAAACTTGCCACAGAAGAGACTTCCTACGTGTCCCCAGTCCCTGGTCTGTAGAGTAACCCCCCGCACGGGAAGGCTTGGGGAGAAATGGCATTTGTTCGTGTGAGCAACACGGACACCAGCCCCTGACTCCCCAACTCAGGGGTCACTGCGGTAGGCGCAGGGGCGTGGCGGGGGGAGCTGCTGCAGGGGACGGTCTGCTGCCTGCGGGTCCGGGGAGCAGCCCCTGATTCACAGACAGTCTCAGTCATTCCTCAGAAACGGACCAACATCTACTTGGAGCGAAGGCTGACGGCCCGGCTCCCCGTGGGCAGGCTCCGTGCCCTGGTCCCGTGCTTGCTGGACGGTAGCTCGCTGTCCACTAAACACACGCTTCTCCCCCAAGACGGCAGGGTTTGAAAGCGTGTGTGTTTAAGTTTCCCACGGGCGGCCGGAGAGGATCAAGGTGAAGGGCGTCCACGCCTCCCGATGGCCCAGGGCCCTCGTCGGGAAAAGGTCACTGTGTCTGCCATGGGCTTCCGATCTGCAGCGTCCCATACGTGTCCTCCGTGTTGAGGAAAACTGACTTAAGTAAACTGACTGATGTCACGGAGGACCGGAGGAGCTGGCCATTAACGGAACCCTTAACGAACACGGGTCACACCGGTGGCTGTGGAGGATGGAGGTTAATTAACCCGCCGGTACAGGCGGTCAGGGGAGACCCTCGTCCCGGCGGGAAGAAGAGGTGTGGGCGATAAGACTGTGGGGAGTGACAAGGCCCTTATCTGAAAAGCGCCTGAGCAGGAGGCACAGATAGCAATTTACCTTAATTCCGCATTTACATACACAACGGTGCGCACATTTGTCTAACGGCCATTGTCTCAGGGGCGTGAGACCTTCTGGGAGCCGGGCCGAGTTTAGTTGGTGACTGTGAATTTCAGATCCTGCTCACAACGCCTGCCCAGACCCGGGGACCCCACACTTCGGAATACAGAACAGCTCCCGAGGATACGAGGTGAGGCCTTTTTTTAAAAAAAAAAATATATATATATATATTTTATTGATTTTTTACAGAGAGGAAGGGAGAGGGATAGAGAGTTAGAAACAATGATGAGAGAGAAACATCCATCAGCTGCCTCCTGCACACCCCCCACTGGGGATGTGCCCGCAACCAAGGTACATGCCCTTGACCGGAATCGAACCTGGGACCCTTCGGTCCGCAGGCCGACGCTCTATCCACTGAGCCACACCGGCTAGGGCTCAGTGAGGCCTTTGTATTCACGTCATGGTTCTGTCGGGACCGCAGGGCTTGCTCCCTACACACACGTTGGTGTGTTCATTGCCACGTCTGACTCACGCCACCTTTGCCCAAACGGAACTCACTCAGGCGGGAGCTCCTGGCGTCTCAGTGGTGGACCCGAGGCGGCCGTGAGCGCGTTCCCACGGGAGCGGCTGCTCTGGCTCCCGTGGGACCCATGCTGTGGGAGCTGTGGGCTGCTGCGCGGGGGGGGGGGGGGGGGGCGGGGGGATGGGGGGGCGGTGGCCCTTGGGTGAGCGCGAGCGCCTCGAGCCGTGTCGGTTCCCCCCCAGGTGGGCAGCACCGTGTTCTTCAGGTGCAGGAAGGGCTACCACGTGCAGGGCTCCACCACGCGCACCTGCCTCGCCAACCTGACGTGGAGCGGGATCCAGACCGAGTGCATCCGTAAGTGGGGCCCGCAGTGCTCGGCCCCCGGTGCCGGAGGGGCTCGGCTTCGGGAGGTAGTGAGGGGCTGTCTCGTGTCCGTCGGTGTGCGTGTCTTTAACGCCCCACACGAGGGTTTCTCCGAGTTTGACTCACTGGGACCAGGCTTCCTGGGGGTTTGGAGGAAACGCGGATCCTCCCGCAGCCCCGGCCCAGCCCTGCTGAGTCAGAATCCCGGGGCTGGTGGCGAGAGGCGGACAGGGCCAGGCTTACCTGGCCCTCCAGGTGTTCTCCAGGCACCTGAGCTCTGAGGAACCGCCTCACCCTCACTGCAATGGACAGCGTGGTAGGGACGCCACAGAGGGGAGCGGGCCTGCGGGTGCGCGCTATGGCTCCTAGTAGGGCTCCTTCCCTTGGCCAAGGGGTAAACTGCCTGAGGGAATATGCCCCATAAATAACAGAACTGCTTAAAAGGTGCTTTTTAAAAATGTGTGTGTGTGTGTGTGTGTGTGTGTGTGTGTGTGTGTCTATAGTAATAAAAGGGTAATATGCTCATTAGACCAGGAGACCTGCCGGACAAAGCCATGATGGCAGGGCCGAGGCAGAGGCAGTTAGGGGCGATCAGGACAGGAGGGAAGGGCAGTTGGGGGTGATCAGGACAGTGGTGGAGGAAGGCAGTTGGGGGCGAGCAGGCCGGCAGTGGGGGGCAGTTGGGAGCAAGCAGGCTGGGGGGACGGGGGGGGGCAGATGGGGGTAAGCAGGCCTGCAGGCAGATGGTTAGGGGTGATCAGGCAGGCAGGCAGGTGAGCGACTAGGAGCCAGTGGTCCCAGATTGCGAGAGGGATGTCTGACTGCCGGTTTAGGCCCGACCCCTGTGGGATCAGACCTAAACCAGCAGTCGGACATCCCCTGAGGGGTCCCAGATTGGAGAGGGTGCAGGCCAGGCTGAGGGACATCCCCCCTGCCCTGTGCACAAATTTCATGCACCAGGCCACTAGTGTGTATATATATAAAAGCCTAATATACTAAGTGTCTGACCTTTCGACCAGTCGCTATGACACGCACTGACCACCAGGGGGCTGATGCACTGATGGGTAGGTTAGCTTGCTGCTGGGGTCCGGCCGATTGGGACTGGGTGAGATGGGCCGGACATACTCTGGAGCCCTCCTGCGGTCCCTCCCCAGCTGGATCGTGCACCAGTGGGGTCCCTCAGCCTGGCCTGAGCCCTCTTGCAATCTGGGACCCCTTGGGGGATGTCAGAGAGCTGGTTTCAGCCTGATCCCTGCAGGCCAGGCTGAGGGACCCCACTGGTGCACAAATCTGTGCACTGGGCCTCTAGTGTGTATATATATATTATTTATTTCAAAGAGGAAGGGAGAGGGAGAGAGATGTAGAAGCATCAATGATGAGAGAGAATCATTGATCGGCTGCCTCCTGCATGACCCCTACTGGGGATGGAGCCTGCAACTCGGGCATGTGCCTTGACTGGGAACCCAAACCTGACCCCCTGGTTCATGGGTCAATGCTCAGCTACTGAGCCACACTGGCTGGGCCAAAATTATTTTTTTATTTAACTACATAGTAAATTTGCTAGTTGCCTTCAGACGAAAATCATAGGCATGTCTAAACTCCTGTCCACCTGTTTGTGTTTCGTTCATAGCACTGGTCTTTTAAGGAAATTTAACGTATTATCTTAAAGGTAACCAAACGTGATCAGTATATTTCAAAGCTTTGGTTTCCAGTCTAAGTTCCTACACGTAGGTAATCACACATCCATTTTGGAAGGAAGATACTCATGTGGTTACGGCAGTTGGCAGAAGTAGGTTTACAGTTGTTTGTATGAAAAGAACACGGTAATTAACGACTAATAATACAAAAGCAAACTGTGTTTTCACGCTCACAACTGGAGGCCTACCTTACGCGGAGAGACGGAGAAAAGGAGACAGAGCAGAGAGAGAGACGGGGCGGAGGGGAGGAAGGGAGGAGGGGAGGAGGGGCGGAGGGGAGGCAGGCGCACCCCGCCTTCATCCTGCGGGAAGCGCAGAGGGAGCCGGGGTGCTGATGTTCGGGTGCTGTTGTCCGGGTGGATACTGTGCTCAGTGTCCGTTGTGAAGTGCCTCTATAGCCAATCCCAAGTGGGCGCCCTGTCCCTTCATCTCTTCAGACACGTGTTACGTTCCTCACGAGCCAGGGCTCCCGTGTTCTAACGGAACAAATCCCGTTCCAGCTCACGCCTGCCGACAGCCCGAGACGCCTGCCCACGCGGACGTGCGAGCCATCGAGCTCCCCGCCTTCGGCTACACCTTGGTCTACACCTGCCACCCGGGCTTCTTCCTGGCCGGCGGCTCGGAGCACCGGACGTGCAAGGCCGATCTCAAGTGGACCGGGAAGTCGCCCGTGTGTAAAAGTACGTCGGTGAGGAGGAGGCGGACAGGCCTCCCGCGCGGAGACGGGGCACAAGCTGCCGTCAGGCCGCGTCGTCCGGGTGTGAGGTCCCGGGGCAGCCCCGGGGTGATGTCGGCCCCGACCCTCCGTGCTTCCTGGGTGGCCCGTGTGGACGTGCGTGCAGGAAGTGTGTGAGGCTCTGGGGGCAAAGGCTAAGGACAGATGCGGATTTTATGATTTGCGAACCACACGTTCACCCAAAGAGGAAGGCTGTTTGGTTGAAGAAGAGCAGTGCGAGCTAAAAGAAAGATAATATATCGATTTGGAAAATGCATGTTTTCATGAAAAGGGACAGATGTCACCCAGTACTTGGTGCATTTTAAACCAGACCCTGTGAGTTTGAAGACCATGAGCTGTTTGGTGGTGGAATGTAAGTTTATGTGTTCTTGACACTGGTTCTACCTTTGAAATTACAAAAGCTATTAACATGGAAATGACGCATTAATTGCACACAAATGTGCATATTTACAAATGAGAGTCATAATCCTGGGTCTCTCTTGATGAGCGCTGACCTTCCGGGTTCCCCACCAACCTTAGATTCTATGCACATTGAGGACCAAACACCATCGATAACGGTTAGGGGCGTGACAAAGCACCCCCCCCCCCCCCGCTTCAGGGTTCCTCTCACGGAGCTTATAATTCTGAAGTGAGGAGTCCTTGACGCACGTTCCCTTGCCTTTCTCTATCAGAAATAGAAGTAGACAGACGTTTAAAAAATGATGATTTGTAGTTTGATACAAAACTAGAAAAGCTAGGAGATTATGAACTAAATCTAACTTCTTTAAAAAATATATATTTTATTGATTTTTTACAGAGAGGAAGGGAGAGAGATGGAGAGTTAGAAATGTGGATGAGAGAGAAACATTGATCAGCTGCCTCCTGCACACCCCCCACCAGGGATGTGCCCGCAACCAAGGTACATGCCCTTGACCGGAATCGAACCTGGGACCCTTCAGTCCGCAGGCCGACGCTCTATCCACTGAGCCAAGCTGGTTAGGGCTAAATCTAACCTGATAGACCAAGTTAAACACGCTGCAAGAGACACGATTCGGTGGTATTTAATACTAACGTGCAGGTCACGCGGGTGGGGACGCATGGCAGCAGGGGAGGTCATGCAGTCTTAGCTGAGTCGTTAACCTTGGGGCTGGGCCAGCATGTCCCAGGCGGGAGTCAGACATGGACGCAACCACCCTCATTGGCAAGGCTCTCTGTTGTAGCACAAGAAACGCAGACACACATGTCAGACCCGCCTGGTTCCCAGCAAGGCTTTCTGCTGGGAACAAAGGGGTTACCATGGATACGGAGGCGATAAGCCGACGTCGCACATGCGAGCAATCTGGAGGAAGAAAACTGCTTCAATTTGACATTTTTTTTCAAACTTATTCCAAAATCAATGCGCTTGGAAATGACAGTCTGTCTTTTTACTTGTAGGTAAAGGAGTGAGAGACGTTAATGACACAGTTACTAAAACTCCAGGTTTGTATTCCAGACCAGTCACAGATTGCAGTCACGCGCGGCGAGCTCCCCCCCGCACTCTGCCCAGCGGGGCGCCTTGTGACGGTTTCCGATTCCACGAGCCCACCACCAAGCTCACGATTCGGTTCTTGCAAACGCCAAGGCCACGCCGGTCTCTCTCGCTGTCGTAACCGTGGTCGGGGGACGGCAAGATGCACAGGCGTTCACGCGAAGGTGCCTCGGGCACTTCGTGGGCAGAAAAGGACGCGACTTTGGCGCTAGCCTGTGGTATAATGGAGAGCCTTCTAAAGAGGGTGGCCATCCTTGCCGCCCCCGGGGCGCGGGAGAGAGGGAGGCATGGGGCCCGCGGGCTCGGGTGGGCGCCGTTCAGGCGTGTAGCTCCGTGTTCTCCCACGCGCCTCCGGAACCCAGGCGTCCTCGGCCTCCTGCGTCTGAACCAGCACTTGGTGTTGTGTGCGGTGCCTGCCTAAGGCACACAGGGCTCATCGGAGAGACGCGCCCGTGCCCTTCCTTCCCCTCAGCCGCCTCTCCTCCCCTCTTGTAACTCTAGGGAAGATGTAAACCAGGGGTCCTCAAACTACGGCCCGCGGGCCACAGGTGGCCCGCCGAGGACATTGATCCGGCCCGCCGAGGACATTGATCCGGCCCGCCGAGGACATGGATCCGGCCCGCCGGGTGCCGCTGCCTGTCCTGCTTAGCAGCCGACGCGTCCCGGGCCCGCAGTGCGCATAGGAATTTGTTCATAGTTTTTTTTTTAAACGATAGTCCGGCCCTCCCACGGTCTGAGGGACAGCGAACTGGCCCCCTGTTTAATAAGTTTGAGGACCCCTGATTTAAACGATGCGATGTGCCCCATGGTCGTGTAAGTCAAGCTTTTTACACAGAACAGATCCTCTTGGAGAAGACCTAGGGCCACAGGGCGCTTTCCCTCCTCGGCTTGAACCCTGATCTTAGACCCGATGCCTCCGCGGGGGCCTCCAGGGGCCAGTGCGCGTGAGGCTAGGGTTTAGCCAGGGCTGTCTCACGCACGTCGTCCTCGGACGAGGCAGCACGTCCCACCAGGATCAAAGGACTGTCCCCCACGTGCACACTGAGGTATAAAAACGACTTTAGTTAAATCTGGGCCATTCTATTCCGACGTTATTTCCAAATCCGACGGCAAAGTCCTCGCTCTTCAGGCAGCGTCCCTGCCGCGGAGGACAGGCCTGTGGTGTGTCGGTGCTGCTTCTGGCTTGTTTCTGGTTGGAGATGCTGAACTATCGGCACCCTTTTTTTGGGGGGGCGGGGGGCGGTGCATGCCTGCTCATGGCCGCCCCTCACCTCGCTCCCGCGGAGGGAAGTGCTGCAGACATGGGGGTCTTCATGGAGGCGACGCCGTCTCCACGCCTTCGTGTGGCTGCATTAACCACCGGCCGCCACGACAGGTGACAAGGACCCGAAACGACCATCTCCCCGCGTGGCCAATGGTCACACCCGGAGACCAACAGGCCGCACTCAGCCCCCACTGTGCCCCGCTCCCAGGCTCCGTCCCCACCTCCAAGGCCAACTTCCGCGAAGAGAGGAAGGGACAGGGCACCCACTTGGGATTGGCTATAGAGGCACTTCCGCGAAGGGTTGCAATCAGCCCCACTGAGTGTGTGAATGTCATCAGGGAGAGAAAGCATCATGGTATCACCTTGTTATTTTTTTAATATATTTTATTGATATTTTACAGAGAGGAAGGGAGAGGGATAGAGAGCTAGAAACATCGATGAGAGAGAAACATCGATCAGCTGCCTCCTGCACACCTCCCACTGGGGATGTGCCCGCAGCCAAGGTACATGCCCTTGACCGGAATCGAACCCGGGACCCCTCAGTCCGCAGGCCGACGCTCTTTCCACTGAGCCAAACCGGTTTCGGCTCACCTTGTTATTTTTAAATGTTTTTATGGATTTCAGAGAGGAGAGGGAAAGAGACAGAAACATCCATGATGAGAGAGAACCATGGATCGGCTGCCTCTTGCACGCCCCACCCTGGGGATGGAGCCCGCAACCCGGGTGTGTGCCCTGATGGGGAATCGAACCGGGACCTCCTGGTTCCTAGGTCGATGCTCAGCCACGGAGCCACGCCGGCCGGGCCTGATGTCACTTCACAGGCTGTTGATGTGAACAAGGAGACACAGTCACATGGGCGTGCTGGTTTACCGGGCCCACGGCTCCTGACGGAGGAGGCAGCGATCCAGGCCCCTGCTCAGTAGGCCTTGGGCCCATGTGGCCGCCTCCGCCTGCGTCTGTGTAACTCCTCAGGTGGTCAGGTCAGGGGGTCGGGACGCTCGGGGCCGTGGCTGTGACACCCTCGTCCTGCTCGGCTCCTGTGCTGCGGGCCGTGTCTGAGGGGCCGCCTGTCTGGGAAGGCGGAGAGCGGCCGCGGGGACAGTGAGCGAGGCAGCACATGGATCAGTGTCTCCGTGTCCTCGGCGTGCGTAGCTCTAAGCCTGGGATGGGTGCGTCTGGTCCCCGGGCCGGGTAACACACGCGAAATCGTGTGGCCTGGCCCAGCCAAGGCCACAGGGGTGAGTTAATTGGCCACACAGCAGCTCATAGTTAAGGGGAGAGTTTTGCACGGCCCACGAGCGATGCTCTAAGTGTCTGAGTGGCCCTGGCAGCGCGAAGGCCCCCCCTGCGCTAAGTGGATGGTAAGTGGAACGGGGCGCTCTGAGGGGTCCACTCACAGGGGATCTCGGTAATGACCCGGCCTGGGCCCCTCCTGGGCAGGCAGCCGGGAACAGGGCGGATCCGGCCCAGCTTGCGGCAGCTGCCGGGAGGGGCCGTCTGACGTTGTGAGAGCGGCGGTGCTTCGTGCACGTTTGCTGGCAGAAATGTGGAAAAGTAGGTTTAATTTTCATAACCAGCGGGGGGGGGGGGGGGTGGAAGAGAACATTTCATTCGATAATCATTGCCCGTTCTCCTGGCCGAGGTGAATTTTAAACTTTTAAAAGACGTTTTGCCTTTCTTTCTGAATTGTGTGTGTGTGTGTGTGTGTGTGTGTATACACATATAGATACATGCCATATATATAGATATATAGATAAATAGATATATAGATATATAGATTTATAGATACACAGATATATAGATATATAGATTTATAGATTTATAGATATATAGATAGGTATATAGATAAATAGATATATAGATATATAGATATATAGATATATAGATAAATAGATAGATAGATCGATAGATATATAGATTTATAGATAGATAGATAAATAGATATATATATAGATATATAGATAGATATATAGATATATACATATATACATATATAGATAAATAGATATATAGATAAATAGATACATAGATATATAGATAAATAGATATATAGATATATAGATAAATAGATATATAGATAGATAGATAGATATATACATATATACATATATACATATATACATATATACATAGATAGATAGATAGATAGATAGATAAATAGATATATAGATTTATAGATATATAGATATATAGACAGATATATAGATTTATAGATATATAGATATATAGATAAATAGATATATAGATAGATATATAGATATATAGATAGATATATAGATATATACATATATACATATATACATATATACATATATACATATATAGATAAATAGATATATAGATAAATAGATATATAGATAGATATATAGATATATACATATATACATATATAGATAAATAGATATATAGATAGATATATAGATAGATAAATAGATATATAGATAGATAGATAAATAGATATATAGATTTATAGATATATAGATATATAGACAGATATATAGATTTATAGATATATAGATATATAGATAAATAGATATATAGATAGATATATAGATATATAGATAGATATATAGATATATACATATATACATATATAGATAAATAGATATATAGATATATAGATATATAGATATATACATATATACATATATAGATAAATAGATATATAGATAGATATATAGATAGATAAATAGATAGATAGATAGATAGATAGATAAATAGATATATAGATTTATAGATATATAGATATATAGACAGATATATAGATTTATAGATATATAGATATATAGATAAATAGATATATAGATAGATATATAGATATATAGATAGATATATAGATATATACATATATACATATATAGATAAATAGATATATAGATAAATAGATACATAGATATATATGTGACACCATTGGGTCTGACTTCTTACCAATGGTGGGATGTCCTCACACGGAGAAGAGAGGAGAGGCGGGGGGAGGGGGATGGTGAGAGCAGCTGGCTCAGTGTGTAGATAAAGACCTCAGGAAGCAGAGTCGGGTCCTCCTAACAGGCCCGGTCCCGAGCGGGGCTGCGAGACTCGGGCTGTGAGGGCAGGAGACCCAACCCTGTCACCGTCAGCCCTCCGAGCCCCCTGCCCTTCGGCGTGGCGCTGGATGCTTTAAAATATCAGCCATGACTCCCTGGGCAGCTTAAGGCACTTCTTATTGAGCCCGATGAACTCTGACCATTGAGCCGCCTCGGCACACCCTCCGCCTCCGCGGGCCGGCTTGGCCTCGGGAATATTTCTCCCCCGAAGTCACGGGCACGCGCTGGCCGCTCCCAGCGGCCCCGCCGGGGTGCACTTGGGTCTTACACCTGCATGCGGGGCGGGGCCCTGGGGGTCACCGTCCTCACCCTCGTGCTCGGCTGTCACCCATGTGTGCTGTTCTGCGCTGCTCACGCCCCGTGTCTCCGGCCCGCAGTTCCTTCCGACGTGTTCTTCGTGGGCTCCGTGTGGAAGGGGCACTACGAGTACCTGGGGCAGAGGCAGCCGGCCACGCTGACGGTGGACAGCTTCAACGCCACCCGCAGCCGGGTGAACGCCACCTTCGCCGCAGCCTCGCAGGTGGAGCTGAAGCTGACAGGTAGGCGCCCGAGGGTGACTGACCGTCTGACCCCCACAGCGCAGTGCTGGCTCCGTGTGCCGCCTCCGGTCAGCTCAGGGGCCTGCCGGGGAACTGAAAGGTCACAAGCCAATGGTTGAGCATCGACCTATGACCCAGGAGGTCACGGTTCCATTCCCGGTCAGGGCACGTGCCCGGGTTGCGGCTCCATCCCCAATAGGGGGCGAGCAGGAGGCAGCCAACCCATGGTTCTCTCTCATCACTGATGTTTCTCTCTCTCCCTTCCTTCCTCTCTCTGAAATCAGTAACAACTCATCTATACTAATAAAAGGGTGATATGCTAATTAGACTGGGAGACCTTTCAGGAGACCTTCCAGACGTTCTTCTGGACAAAGCCATGGTGGCGGGCCGAAGTAGAGGCGGTTAGAGGCCAAGTGGGGAGGGCAGTTGGGGGTGATCAGGCTGGTGGGGGGGGCTTTTGGGGGCAAGCAGGATGGTGGTGGGGGGCCAGTTGGGGGCGAGCAGGCTGGCAGGCAGAGTGATTAGGGGCAATCAGGCAGGCAGGCAGGCAGGTGAGCAGTTAGGAGCCAGCAGTCCCAGATTGCGAGAGGATGTCCGACTGCTGGTTTAGGCCCGATCCCTGTAAACCAGCAGTAGGACATCCTTCAAGAGGTCCCAGATTAGAGAGGGTGCAGGCCGGGCTGAGGGACACCCCCTCCCCCTGTGCACGAATTTCATGCACCGGGCCACTAGTTTTAAAATGACCATCACAATTTCTCTGCTCTCTGACTTGTCGCCACTGAACCGCACTCCACTCCGGGGTCGCCGGCCTGAACCCCTGGCCCGTGCGCCCCGAGACACAGTGCCTCTGCTCTCTCTCCCAGGCGTCTACAAGAAGGAGGAGGCCCACTTACTGCTGAGGGCCTTGCAGACCAAAGGGCCCGCGGACGCGTTTGTCAGCCAGTTTGACAGCGACCCCTGGGGCCTGGACGGCTACGTGAGTGGTCCCTGTGATGGGGGCGGGGTGGGGGCGGGGCGCCGCTTCTCCTGTCGCTGACTGCGGAGGTGTGGCGGCCGGGGACACGTCGGAGAGGAGCCGGGGTGGGGGCGGTCAGTGCTGAAAACGCGGCCCCGCACGCTTTGGTTTAAAACATGAATAGAATGGAAGGCATCTGACCGGAATCACCCCGGCGGCCCTTGGGTCCTCACGGCACGTGGCGTGGAGCCGCGCCCCCCGATGAGAAACGATGGCCAGCTGCAGGGACGGAGTGGCACGTGGCGTGGAGCCGACCCGAGCTCACGGCCACCGCTCGCCCCCGAGAGTGGCCACAGCGCTTTCCGAGGCCACCGGTGGCCGCGCGGAACCTTCTAGCAATCCATTCCCAGACACGCAGGGACAGCGCGCCGCCTGCTCTGCCGGTGGACCGCCCGTGCTCCGATTCGCTGTCCGGCTCGGGCCCACAGCTCACCGGCTGCTCGGCAGCCCCGGGCCGCGGCAAGAAGCGAGTGTCACGTCCCGTGGGTTCGCTAGGAGCCCAGGGGCCTGTTCCCCCTCAGGAGGGGCAGCTGGACGAGGAGCAGGGGGGCCATGACCACCACGTCGGCGCCCGCAGGGAGCGGGTGTGATGTCAGCCGAGTCACGGCCGGCGTTTGGAGGGAATCTGGGACAGTCCCACTGTGAGGGATGGGGCGACGAAGGCGTCTGTCTCAGTCCCGCTGTGCCTGTGTCTCCCTGTCCGCCCACCAGGTCTCCTCGGGGCTCGGAAGAGGGGGGTTCACCTTCCAAGGCGACGTCCGTGGGGAGGACTTCGGGAAGTTCACGCTCGAGAGGCAAGGTGAGTGGCCGGCCGGCTGCTCCCTGGGCGTCGGTGGGGGGGGGGGAGGGTTGACCTCCACGTGGCTTCACCGGGAAACGACGGAAGCGGCCAGGACTCGCAGAGGACCAGGACAGATGGGGGCGACGAGCGTGTGTTAGAGCCGAGGGAGAAAAACGAACACGCCAGGCCCGTGGTTGGCAAACTCGTTAGTCAACAGGGCCAAATATCGACACTGACGTCTCTTTTGAGAGCCCAATGTTTTACACGTAAGCTGTAGAGGTAGGTGCATTGTTATTAACTTACGAGGGTGCTCCTTCAATCGCACTGCACGTGCGCGCCCGCACATGGCATTTTGTGGAAGAGCCACACTCGCGAGCCGCGGTTTGCCGACCACTGGCCTAGACGATGCCTAGCGGGGGATGCAGTGAGGACGCCGGGGGTGGCATTCACGTCCGCACCGCATAGGAAGGCGGTCGGAACAAGGGGGAGAGGGAAGGGGAAGCTCATTCAAGAACCCATCCAACTACGTCACTGAAGAGATGGTCAGTAAAAGTAATTGGAAGCCACCACACAGCACGGGAGCGTGTACGCCACGGACACAGAGGGGAGGGGCAGTCAGCGACACGGCCGAGGTTCCGACGTGCGGGTGGGTAGGCGGTGGACAGGCGCTGGGTGTTTGGCTGTGGGCGCTGTGATGAGTAGATTCGCACAATTCGGCAAAACTTTCCTCCAGCAATTCTATCTTTAGGGTTTTTTTAAATCTTCACCCAAGGATATGTTTTTATTGATTTTTAAGAGAGAGGGAGCGGGGAGAGAGAGAGAAACGTCCATTGGCTGCCTCCCTTCCTGCCCTGACCAGAGATCAAACCCGCAACCTTGTGGCGTAGGGGACGGAACTCAACCAGCGGAGCCGCAGGCCAGGGCCGCCTCAGCCCTCTCAGCAGACACGTGTCCCAGCGGTCCTTCACTCAGGAATGTCTAACAGGAGCTGTTACTGGTTGAAATTAGACATAATCTCCAACATTGCACACAACTGTCATAAAGGGATTACCTAGACCAGTGGTCGGCAAACTCCTTAGTCAACAGAGCCAAATACCAACAGGACAACGACAGAAATTTCTTTGGAGAGCCACATTTTTTAAACTTAAACGTCTTCTAACGCCCCTTCTTCAACATAGACTCGCCCAGGCCGTGGTATTTTGTGGAAGAGCCACCCTCAAGGGGCCAAAGAGCCGCATGTGGCTCGCGAGCCGCGGTTTGCCGACCACTGGCCCTAGACCCATAATCGCGTGTGGTGCGTTAGATGGAACAGAAAGTAGTAATCTCATTCCGGGGCCATCATTAAAGCCAGGAGGGCTGTGTGCGGAGGCGGGAGACGCCCAGGACATACATGAGGAGAAGCTCCCTGGAGACGGGGAGACGGACAGACGGACGGGCTCTCCTCCGATCTGGACACCGTCTCTGCTGCCTGCTCGTTGCCTCAGGGATTAGAGGAGGAGAGGCTCGCCAGTTCTGTCCTCTAGGTGAGCTCAGGCCTCCGCTTCTCCACCTCTCCCTGGGGCAGCCGTTCCCGGGGTTGGGAGGACGGGCAGCGGGACAAGCACCTGCTCGGCGCCCAAGCTCGTCCGCACGGCAGTCCGTGGTCACTCCTGTTGCTGCTGACACACAGGAACGCACACCTTCCTGAGGAATGGCGCCACGCTTCCTCTGGACGGCAGAAACCCCGGTAGATGTGCCTCGCGGGGTACCGTGAGCGTGGTCATTGGCTGGAGGAACATGGCCATGCGGCTCGGGAGCACAGCGCCCCCCTGAGGCCCGTGGCGGTCATACCTCGTGATGCTTGCCACGGATGTATTCCTGGCCCCTGGTGAGATCTTTATCAAGCTGCGGGATTCCCAAGGGAAGGCACCCACTGTATATCATCACACTTTTTAAAAACCCTGAATCGCAAAGGTTAATTAACCACAAAATACTGTCATTCCTCCGCCACTCCAAACTCGGTACTTGTAGGTGGAAGAGCATCGCCTGTGGTGTCAGCCATGGCTGCGACGCTGTCTTAATCTGGGCCCCTGGACGTGTAGGTGATGGAATAGAGCAGAAGCATGAGATCTGTGGAGCGTGAGAGCTGTGTGTGTTAGAGTGTGAGCACATTCTCTCTGGCTCTAACCGGATGTGTCGTTCGCCGCCCTCCTCCTGCCCTGGGCACATGCCCCATGACTTCCTCCCAGGCAGGCCCCCCAGACCTGTAGGTGTCGGAGCTCAGTCATCGGATGACCCGACCTGGACTCTCCCTTCGCTACGGCCAGTTCCCTCCACATGTCCCCATGTCATTCTAATCTAACTAAACACCAGCTTGATTTAATACGTGACCTTCATTCTCGTGTGAGGACAAGCGTATGGTCCGGAAAAGCAGTCGGCTTCACAGAATGATCTGAACCACAAGCGAGTCTTCCACGCAACGAATTAGGAAAGTCAGTGTGTAAGGATTGATTGAAACACGTCCGTTCGGTTCAGAGTCGTGGCCAAGCCTTGTTTTATGGATAAAGTGAACGACCTCTTCATTGTCTCCAGCCAGCAGAGGGCCTGGAAAGCGGGGATTATCATACAGGGACCCTGAACCGAGGTGGCTGGCAGGACACCTCTCATGCTAAGACACAGGAGCGCTGTCGCATCTTCTGCTGGGCGAGGCGTGGACTGCTGAGGCCCCACCCTGTGTACGCAGGCCCCGCGGAGGTAGAGCTGCGTTCCTCTGTGGGAGCTCCTGAGCTCTGCCGTGGGTTTTGAAATCTACACACACGCTCACACGCTGGGAACGTGCTACTTGTGCACAGAGACCCGGGCATCTAGGCCCTTCCGTGACCTGCATTGCGGGTCTGTGCCGAGGACAGGAGAGGACAGCAAATGCGCCCGCGTCTGCAGAGGTGACGCCACAGGGGCCGCTGCAGAGGCAGGTGGCGGAAGCCACGAGCACAAGTCAGAGTGTGAGACCCTTTGCCTTGCCCAGCCGGAGCGCGAGGGCCATAGGGCGCCCGGGGGGCCTAAGGAGGAGGCAGGGTCTGCGTCCTGGTCAGAAAGACAGCCATGAACTAAAGTCTTTCCGAATGAGTGCCAGTTGGTCCTTATGGACTTCAGCTCCCGCTTCTTGGAGAATTTGTTTCCGTTTATAAAGTGCATCCCGTGTGTGTGAGTGTGAGCGTGAGGGCGTATCCCTAAAGTGTATCCCGTGTGCGTGAGTGTGAGCGTGAGGACTTATCCCTAAAGTGTATCCCGTGTGTGTGAGTGTGGGGGTGAGGGCGTATCCCTAAAGGGTATCCCGTGTGTGTGAGTGTGAGCGTGAGGGCGTATCCCTAAAGTGTATCCCGTGTGTGTGAGTGTGAGCGTGAGGACGTATCCCTAAAGTGTATCTCGTGTGTGAGTGTGAGCGTGAGGGCGTATCCCTAAAGTGTATCGTGTGTGTGAGTGTGAGCGTGAGGGCGTATCCCTAAAGTGTATCCCGTGTGTGTGAGTGTGAGCGTGAGGGTGTATCCCTAAAATGTACCCTGCGTGTGTGAGTGTGAGTGTGAGGACGTATCCCTAAAGTGTATCCCGTGTGTGTGAGTGTGAGTGTGAGCGTGAGGGCGGATCCCTAAAGTGTATCCCGCGTGTGTGAGTGTGAGCGTGAGGGTGTATCCCTAAAGTGTATCCCGCGTGTGTGAGTGTGAGCGTGAGGGTGTATCCCTAAAATGTATCCTGCGTGTGTGAGTGTGAGCGTGAGGACGTATCCCTAAAGTGTATCCCGTGTGTGTGAGTGTGAGCGTGAGGGTGTATCCCTAAAATGTATCCTGCGTGTGTGAGTGTGAGTGTGAGGACGTATCCCTAAAGTGTATCCCATGTGTGTGAGTGTGAGTGTGAGCGTGAGGGCGTATCCCTAAAGTGTATCCCACGTGTGAGTGTGTGAGCATGAGGGCGTATCCCTAAAGTGTATCCTGCGTGTGAGTGTGAGTGTGAGCGTGAGGGAGTATCCCTAAAGTGTATCTCGCGTGTGTGAGTGTGAGCGTGAGGGCGGATCCCTAAAGTGTATCCCGCGTGTGTGAGTGTGAGCGTGAGGGTGTATCCCTAAAGTGTATCCCGCGTGTGTGAGTGTGAGCGTGAGGGTGTATCCCTAAAATGTATCCCGCGTGTGTGAGTGTGAGCATGAGGACGTATCCCTAAAGTGTATCCCGTGTGTGTGAGTGTGAGCGTGAGGGTGTATCCCTAAAGTGTATCCTGCGTGTGTGAGTGTGAGTGTGAGCGTGAGGGCGTATCCCTAAAATGCATCCCACATGTGTGAGTGTGAGCGTGAGGACGTATCCCTAAAGTGTATCCCGCGTGTGTGAGTGTGAGCGTGAGGGTGAGGGTGTATCCCTAAAATGCATCCCGCATGTGTGAGAGTGAGTGTGAGCGTGAGGACGTATCCCTAAAGTGTATCCCGCGTGTGTGAGTGTGAGCGTGAGGACGTATCCCTAAAGTGTATCTCGCGTGTGTGAGTGAGCGTGAGGACGTATCCCTTTCTCTTCCAGATGCCCTGAGCTCTGACCAGGACGCTGCGCACCGCCACCGGGGCACCAGCAGTGGCTCCGTCGCGGCCGCCATCCTGGTCCCTTTCTTCGCTCTCATCTTGTCAGGGTTTGCGTTTTACCTCTACAAACACAGGTAAGAGACACGCCGCTGTGTGCCCGTGTGGTGATCGTAACGTGCTGGTGTGGTGCGTGCCCGTCCTCACACTCACATGCACAGGCATCGGCTGTCGCTATGCCGTCTGCTCCCGACGTCGAGAATGCTCACTGGCAAGGGTTTTTGTTTTCTTTAATCCTCACCCAAGGATGTGTTTATGGACGAGAGAGAGAGAGAGAGAGAGAGAGAGAGAGAGAAACATCGATGTGGAAAAGCACCAGTCGGTTGCCTCCCTCAGGCACCGGCTCAGGAATGAAGTAAGTGCCCTTCCAGAAGCCCAACCCCAGCTCCCGCCAGCGGAGCCGCCAGCCAGGCCGCCGCTGTCTTTCGTGGCTGCGCTTCCCGGGAGACGCCCCTGAGGAGCAGCTGCAGCAGAGCGATGGGACTGGAAGGAGCACGGGCTGCCTCGTGTCCACGGAGAGGCCGCTATCTCTACCTTCACGCGCCCCGCGCCGCTGTCGGGGGCCTGGGCGCCATCCCCGCCGCCCGTGGGAAGCCCGGGCCGGGGTCTCCGTGGCTGCTTCCAGCTGTGATTGCCTTTTCTCTCGAACAGACACACACTGAGCCATTGCTGTGCGCTAAGACACATCGCACGGGCCATCCCTTGAAAAAGTGTTCCAGCTGCCTGTTAACAGGGAAATGCCGAAACTGGGAGAAAAAAGCTGAAAACGAAATCGATCATTTCCTTGGGGTTGACATGGATGCCAAGAAAAGCAAAAATAAATGTTGAAGGAAGTACAGATCCGTGTACATTTTGCCTCGAGGCAGAAAGGGTCCCTTGGAGGAATCTGGCCGAGGCCAGGGGACCATACCACACGGTGTGGGGTAGGAGCACTCCTTACAGAGAACAACAGAAGTCACCACCCCATGAGATAAGATTAAGGCCTGGTAGGTGTGTCGAATGCAGCCTTGGGCAAACTACGGCCCGCGGGCCGGATCCGGCTGTTCTATCCGGTTCTCTTGCTCTCCCCTCCGCTCCTTTACTTTGAATTTATATTAGTTCACACAAACACTCCATCCATGCTTTTGTTCCGGCCCTCCGGTCCAGTTTAAGAACCCATTGTGGCCCTCGAAGCAAAAAGTTTGCCCACCCCTGGTCTAATGTCTACTTACAGATTATAGCTATGTCTACCTAATCCTGGCTTTATAAAGAACAGGGTGGGGGGTTGTTTTATTATTTATTTTAGTGACTCAGGGCGCAGCTTTTAAAATGTGTCCTGACGCTTTTTTGAAAAGTAGAACAGTAAGAATGGAACTCCAAAGTGAAACTGTAACGGCTGCTCGCAGGGCCGTCCCCACGCTGTCCTGGTTGGCGATGTCCTTGCTTTGAAGCCGTGTCCCGGGGAGCGGCGTCCAGAGGCTCCACAGAGTTCAAGCTGGGCGCCCCCGCGTTCACTGTTATTTCTCGGAGACACGGGTCCCGTGCGCCCCAGCCTGAGGCACCCGAGCTCGGGTTCCTGCCGGGAACCGGCTGGAAGTTCAGTGCAGGCAGAAACCCCTCCCACCACCTTCTCCCAACACCCCCTCATCATCGCAAGGACGCCTCTCTTCATGCGCATCTCCCAACACCTCCCTCCCGAGGTTCTCTAAGAAACGCACCTCCTTGCAGGGACGGTGCTCCCAGGAAGCGTCACTCCTGAACCGTCCCCTGAGCTCTCCGTGGCCTCCAGGGGCCCCCGGGTGCCATGAGGTTCAGGAACGTTCTCTCTCCCACCTTTCCAGGTCCGGCTGTGGGTGGGGGCCACCTGTCAGCGGAGCAGCCGCCCCCCGCCCCGGGCCCCCGTGTGAGGGCATGTCTGAGCCCGGGAAGGATTTTCACATGTCTCCTCCTGTGTTCTTCCCCTCGCCCTTTAAAAGGAGAAGCTTCAGGCCGAAACCGGTTTGGCTCAGTGGATAGAGCGTCAGCCTGTGGACTGAAGGGTCCCGGGTTCGATTCCAGTCAAGGGCATGTACCTTGGTTGTGGGCACATCCCCACTGGGAGGTGTGTGGGAGGCAGCTGATCGATGTTTCTCTCTCATCGATGTTTCTAACTCTCTATCCCTCTCCTTTTCTCTCTGTGAAATATCAATAAAATATATTAAAAAAAAAAAAAAAAGAGAAGCTCCCGGAATCACACACGCTCACACGTGAATTAAGCAGCCCTTCTGCTTGTGTCTTAGCGTCACGGCCAGGCACTCGGCCTTTAGTTCCTGAAACCGGGGCCCTGATCACCTCTCGCCTCTTTTCCTCCTAGAACGAGACCAAAAGCTCAGTACAACGGCTACGCCGGCCACGAGAACAGCAACGGGCAGGCTTCCTTCGAGAACCCCATGTACGACACAAACTTAAAGCCCACGGAGGCCAAGGCCGTGCGCTTCGACACGACGCTGAACACGGTGTGCACCGTGGTATAGCCTCCGCGCGGGACTGGACCATAGCCATACCTCGGACGGGCAAGCCTGACTGGTGCGTGGCCCTCCCCCCGGCTTGGCCGCAGCCACCCTCCACATCTCCTTCCGATCCACGCAGCGGGCTGTCCACGGAGCACACGGGCTGTCCACGGAGTGTGCAGGTGTCCACGGAGCGTGCGGGTGTCCACGGAGCGTGCGGGTGTCCACGGAGCGTGTGCGGGTGTCCACGGAGCGTGCAGGTGTCCACGGAGCGTGCAGGTGTCCACGGAGCGTGTGCGGGTGTCCACGGAGCGTGCAGGTGTCCACGGAGCACACGGGCTGTCCACAGAGCGTGCAGGTGTCCACAGAGCACTTGGGGTGTCCACAGAGCGTGCAGGTGTCCATGGAGCGTGTGCGGTGTCCATGGAGCACACGCGCTGTCCACAGAGCGTGCAAGTGTCCACGGAGCATGCAGGTGTCCACAGAGCGTGCAGGTGTCCACAGAGCACTTGGGGTGTCCACAGAGCGTGCAGGTGTCCACGGAGCATGCAGGTGTCCACAGAACATGTGGAATGTCCACAGAGTGTGCGGGCTGTCCATGGAGTGTGTGGGTGTACACAGAGAGTGTGGGTGTCCACGGAGCATGCAGGTGTCCATGGAGTGTGCGGGTGTCCATGGAGTGTGCGGGTGTCCACAGAGTGTGGGTGTCCACGGAGTGTGGAGAGTCTTCTGAGCACCGGCCACCCTGTCCCTTCACCCTGACAGTGGCGTCCCTTGTCTGGCTTTGCCTGCCTGGGGTCAAGACCGCCCGGCCGCGCCGCCCCATGTACTCACTGCCTCGACCGCCCGTGTCCGCGGGGAGCCCTCCAGTGCGCCTGGGCCCCGGTGCAGCCTCCAGGCGGCAGCGCCCCGTGTTGTGCGTGTGCTTTCCCAGCCCCATGAACAGAAGGACTCGGCAGAGCCAACACAGCTCTCTTGACAGAGACACTTCGCGGCGCTGCACACGCCTGCACACACCTGCACACGCCCCGCCGTCCTTCCGACCCGCCTCGCCGCCGCCGGGTTCCCAGCTGCGCTCCGTGTCCCCCGGGGCCGTCCTCTGATCTCCCCGTCCGTCAGCCGTCCTGTTGCAGAATTTTTGATGCACAATTTTTTGCACTAGTGTGTGATGAATGACTAAGATTCTGATAAAAAATATACTATTTACAGGGTCTGTACACCCCCATTGTACATAAGCACCCTCCCATCTCGAAGCTGAACATCCCTCCCTCGGGTGAGCGGGGGGAGAGCAAAGAGGAGCCCCAGCCGGCACGGGCGCCGCGGGGCGGGCGGAGAGGGGAGAGGCGCGGGTGTTGCTGCTGCTTTCGCTGCGGCCGGTGGGGTCTGAGCAAACGGAGGCCGTTTATTCCCGACACAATTCTCGCCCGCCCGTCGCCGTCCAGGCGTGTCCAGAGCGGGTGACAGCATGCTGTCCGCCTGTGCACGTGCGAGCAGTCATTCATTTCAGTGGCTCGCGGGCGTGTGGCTGGGGCTCCGGGACAGTCTCCCCCACCCTGTGTGTCCTCTTTGGCCGTGCCCCCCTCCACGTGGCAGTGAGGACAGGACGCCCCAGGAGCTGGGCCCGGGACCTGTGCAGGCAAAGGGCCCAGCGCTTCCGGGGGGGGCGCGGGGGGGGGCAGGAGGACGCTCACACCCGCCCCCACGGCGCCCCGTCCCCGCGTTCGTTTGTCTTCCGCTTCACGCCCTCCCAGGTGGGAGGGAGGCGTCAGGGCTGTCCAGGTCCAAGCTCATTCTTGGTGCCGGACAAGCGACGGCACGAGGGAAGGAGGGGACCCCCAGGGTGGGCACAACCAAAACGAGGGCCTGGCAGGTGCGGCCATGAGCGTGGACGCCTCCAGCTCCCAGCGAAAGCCATGTTCATCCCTGCGTAGCGCCAGGGGGGAGCACGTTCTGCAAAGGCGAGTCTTCGTTCACTGTTTCGCTCTGACGGGCCGTTCCCCATGTAGCCAGCTTTCCCTTCCTCGCCATCGAATCGGCGCTCGCACCCCACTCAGCCTGACCCATCGGTCTGTCCGCTGCCCGTGTAAAGGCAGGGCCTCGCGAAACAGGAAGACAAACACGAAACCCTGGCGGGGTCCCAAGATGATGCCCCCTGTCCCCAGCCGCGCCTCCCGGGCCGAGCATGTGTCCACCTGTCCTGCTGGGCGCGGGCCCTCCGGCTCCGGGGCCCCCACAGCTCCAGCTGTGGTGCTGAATCTCCGCGTTTCTCTGCCACCCGACCGCAGGGCAGAGCTCGGCCCCGCATCCCGGAGCTCACACCCCTTCCCCCCCTCAGACCCGAGGTCGGCCAGGCCAGGCCCCGGCACGCGGGGGGTGCGGGCACAGGGTTGCTCCACAGCTTAGGTGTACATATCACACGCACACACACGTGTACATATCCGAGTGAGTCATTCAAGCCAGGAGCAGGTCCCCGACCTCAGAGCCCGAACGCGCGTCTCTGTCCCCACATCCCTGCCCTCAGGACACAGGCCCGAGACCCCCCCCCCCCCACACGCCAGATGAGGTGCCACCCCGGGCGCACGGAACCACCCCGGGAGGGGGGTCTGGAGCCTGCTCCGTAGACACAGTCACTCCCTGAGCTAGTCTCTCCTCGGAACTTGCTGGAAGGCCGTCCCAGCCCGCGGGGACCTGGCGAGGGCGCCCACGCTCACACAGGTTATATGCTTAAAGCGCTTTAAAGCTGTTGCTTGGCCCACACCCTGCCTTTCCTCAGGCTAGCTGCAATAATCTTTTCTCCTGTAAGATATTTTGTAAGCAACGGCAAAGCCAGGACGACGCAGGGGAAGGAGAAGGCTGGCTTCGAACAGGCCCTGTCACCGCCCGTCCGACATCTCACCACATGCTGCTGACATGCGTTAGGTGCAAAAGACCTTTTTGTACAGAGATATATTTTTTATGAAGAATTTGTAAAATTATTAAATATGCTGTAATTTTTTGATTAATGTAGGTAAATTGTTAAAAAAAAAATAAATGTTTTTACAACACAAAACTGTAATTTTCCCAATAATGTACATTGTACTATCTCTAGCGGATTTTTCAGTTCCAGCCCATGAGTTAATAATATCACCGTGGCCTGTTAAAACGAACAGTATCTTTTTTTTGTCAAAAAAAAAAAAATTATAATGAGAGTGTAATATAGCCTGTGCAATGCCACCTATCTTTAAAGCAAATCAGATTCTAATTAAATATTTAATTTTACATTTCTGTTTCCGGTGTGACTTCATTCGAGCTTTCCCCCTGCGTGGAGGGTGTGTGAGGGGAACAGGACTGTCCCCCCTGCGTGGAGGGTGTGTGAGGGGAACAGGACTGTCCCCCCTGCGTGGAGGGTGTGTGAGGGGAACAGGACTGTCCCCCCTGCGTGGAGGGTGTGTGAGGGGAACAGGACTGTCCCCTGCGTGGAGGGTGTGTGAGGGGAACAGGACTGTCCCTGCGTGGAGGGTGTGTGAGGGGAACAGGTCTGTCCCCCTGCGTGGAGGGTGTGTGAGGGGAACAGGACTGTCCCCCCTGCGTGGAGGGTGTGTGAGGGGAACAGGACTGTCCCCCTGCGTGGAGGGTGTGTGAGGGGGGCAGGACTGTCCCTGCGTGGAGGGTGTGTGAGGGGAACAGGACTGTCCCTGCGTGGAGGGTGTGTGAGGGGAACAGGACTGTCCCCCCTGCGTGGAGGGTGTGTGAGGGGAACAGGACTCTCCCCCCTGCGTGGAGGGTGTGTGAGGGGAACAGGACTCTCCCCCCTGCGTGGAGGGTGTGTGAGGGGAACAGGACTGTCCCTGCGTGGAGGGTGTGTGAGGGGAACAGGACTGTCCCTGCGTGGAGGGTGTGTGAGGGGAACAGGACTGTCCCCCCTGCGTGGAGGGTGTGTGAGGGGAACAGGACTGTCCCTGCGTGGAGGGTGTGTGAGGGGAACAGGACTGTCCCTGCGTGGAGGGTGTGTGAGGGGAACAGGACTCTCCCCCCTGCGTGGAGGGTGTGTGAGGGGAACAGGACTCTCCCCCCTGCGTGGAGGGTGTGTGAGGGGAACAGGACTGTCCCCCCTGCGTGGAGGGTGTGTGAGGGGAACAGGACTGTCCCTGCGTGGAGGGTGTGTGAGGGGAACAGGACTGTCCCCTGCGTGGAGGGTGTGTGAGGGGAACAGGACTGTCCCTGCGTGGAGGGTGTGTGAGGGGAACAGGACTGTCCCCCTGCGTGGAGGGTGTGTGAGGGGAACAGGACTGTCCCCCCTGCGTGGAGGGTGTGTGAGGGGAACAGGACTGTCCCCCCTGCGTGGAGGGTGTGTGAGGGGAACAGGACTGTCCCCCCTGCGTGGAGGGTGTGTGAGGGGAACAGGACTGTCCCCCCTGCGTGGAGGGTGTGTGAGGGGAACAGGACTGTCCCTGCGTGGAGGGTGTGTGAGGGGAACAGGACTGTCCCTGCGTGGAGGGTGTGTGAGGGGAACAGGACTGTCCCCCCTGCGTGGAGGGTGTGTGAGGGGAACAGGACTGTCCCCCTGCGTGGAGGGTGTGTGAGGGGGGCAGGTCTCTCCCCCTGCGTGGAGGGTGTGTGAGGGGAACAGGACTGTCCCCCTGCGTGGAGGGTGTGTGAGGGGGGCAGGTCTCTCCCCCTGCGTGGAGGGTGTGTGAGGGGAACAGGACTGTCCCCCTGCGTGGAGGGTGTGTGAGGGGGGCAGGTCTCTCCCCCTGCGTGGAGGGTGTGTGAGGGGAACAGGACTGTCCCTGCGTGGAGGGTGTGTGAGGGGAACAGGTCTCCCCCCTGCGTGGAGGGTGTGTGAGGGGAACAGGACTGTCCCCTGCGTGGAGGGTGTGTGAGGGGAACAGGACTGTCCCCCTGCGTGGAGGGTGTGTGAGGGGGGCAGGTCTCTCCCCCTGCGTGGAGGGTGTGTGAGGGGAACAGGACTGTCCCCCCTGCGTGGAGGGTGTGTGAGGGGAACAGGACTGTCCCCCCTGCGTGGAGGGTGTGTGAGGGGAACAGGACTGTCCCCCCTGCGTGGAGGGTGTGTGAGGGGAACAGGACTGTCCCTGCGTGGAGGGTGTGTGAGGGGAACAGACTCTCCCCCCTGCGTGGAGGGTGTGTGAGGGGAACAGGACTGTCCCCTGCGTGGAGGGTGTGTGAGGGGAACAGGACTGTCCCCTGCGTGGAGGGTGTGTGAGGGGAACAGGACTGTCTCCCCTGCGTGGAGGGTGTGTGAGGGGAACAGGACTGTCCCTGCGTGGAGGGTGTGTGAGGGGAACAGGACTGCCCCCTGCGTGGAGGGTGTGTGAGGGGGGCAGGTCTGTCCCTGCGTGGAGGGTGTGTGAGGGGAACAGGACTGTCCCCCCTGCGTGGAGGGTGTGTGAGGGGAACAGGACTGTCCCCCCTGCGTGGAGGGTGTGTGAGGGGAACAGGACTGTCCCCCCTGCGTGGAGGGTGTGTGAGGGGAACAGGACTGTCCCTGCGTGGAGGGTGTGTGAGGGGGGCAGGTCTCTCCCCCTGCGTGGAGGGTGTGTGAGGGGAACAGGACTGTCCCTGCGTGGAGGGTGTGTGAGGGGAACAGGACTGTCCCCTGCGTGGAGGGTGTGTGAGGGGGGCAGGTCTGTCCCTGCGTGGAGGGTGTGTGAGGGGAACAGGACTGTCCCCCCTGCGTGGAGGGTGTGTGAGGGGAACAGGTCTCCCCCCTGCGTGGAGGGTGTGTGAGGGGAACAGGTCTCCCCCCTGCGTGGAGGGTGTGTGAGGGGAACAGGACTGTCCCTGCGTGGAGGGTGTGTGAGGGGAACAGGACTGTCCCCCCTGCGTGGAGGGTGTGTGAGGGGAACAGGACTGTCCCCTGCGTGGAGGGTGTGTGAGGGGAACAGGACTGTCCCCCCTGCGTGGAGGGTGTGTGAGGGGAACAGGTCTGTCCCCTGCGTGGAGGGTGTGTGAGGGGAACAGGACTGTCCCCCTGCGTGGAGGGTGTGTGAGGGGAACAGGACTGTCCCCCCTGCGTGGAGGGTGTGTGAGGGGAACAGGACTGTCCCCTGCGTGGAGGGTGTGTGAGGGGAACAGGACTGTCCCCCCTGCGTGGAGGGTGTGTGAGGGGAACAGGACTGTCCCCCCTGCGTGGAGGGTGTGTGAGGGGAACAGGTCTGTCCCCTGCGTGGAGGGTGTGTGAGGGGAACAGGTCTGTCCCCTGCGTGGAGGGTGTGTGAGGGGAACAGGACTGTCCCCCCTGCGTGGAGGGTGTGTGAGGGGAACAGGTCTGTCCCCTGCGTGGAGGGTGTGTGAGGGGAACAGGACTGTCCCCCCTGCGTGGAGGGTGTGTGAGGGGAACAGGACTGTCCCCTGCGTGGAGGGTGTGTGAGGGGAACAGGACTGTCCCTGCGTGGAGGGTGTGTGAGGGGAACAGGACTGTCCCCCCTGCGTGGAGGGTGTGTGAGGGGAACAGGACTGTCCCCTGCGTGGAGGGTGTGTGAGGGGAACAGGACTGTCCCCCTGCGTGGAGGGTGTGTGATGGGAACAGGACTGTCACTGCGTGGAGGGTGTGTGAGGGGAACAGGACTGTCCCCCCTGCGTGGCGGGTGTGTGAGGGGAACAGGACTGTCCCCCCTGCGTGGAGGGTGTGTGAGGGGAACAGGACTGTCCCCCCTGCGTGGAGGGTGTGTGAGGGGAACAGGACTGTCCCCCCTGCGTGGAGGGTGTGTGAGGGGAACAGGACTGTCCCTGCGTGGAGGGTGTGTGAGGGGAACAGGACTGTCCCCCCTGCGTGGAGGGTGTGTGAGGGGAACAGGACTGTCCCCCCTGCGTGGAGGGTGTGTGAGGGGAACAGGACTGTCCCTGCGTGGAGGGTGTGTGAGGGGGGCAGGACTGTCCCTGCGTGGAGGGTGTGTGAGGGGAACAGGACTGTCCCTGCGTGGAGGGTGTGTGAGGGGAACAGGTCTGTCCCCCTGCGTGGAGGGTGTGTGAGGGGAACAGGACTGTCCCTGCGTGGAGGGTGTGTGAGGGGAACAGGACTGTCCCTGCGTGGAGGGTGTGTGAGGGGAACAGGACTGTCCCTGCGTGGAGGGTGTGTGAGGGGAACAGACTCTCCCCCTGCGTGGAGGGTGTGTGAGGGGAACAGGACTGCCCCCCCTGAGTGGAGGGTGTGTGAGGGGAACAGGACTGTCCCTGCGTGGCGGGTGTGTGAGGGGAACAGGACTGTCCCCCCTGCGTGGAGGGTGTGTTAGGGGAACAGGACTGTCCCTGCGTGGAGTGTGTGTGAGGGGAACAGACTCTCCCCCTGCGTGGAGGGTGTGTGAGGGGGGCAGGACTGTCCCTGCGTGGAGGGTGTGTGAGGGGAACAGGACTGTCCCCCTGCGTGGAGGGTGTGTGAGGGGAACAGGACTGTCCCCCCTGCGTGGAGGGTGTGTGAGGGGAACAGGACTGTCCCCTGCGTGGAGGGTGTGTGAGGGGAACAGGACTGTCCCCTGCGTGGAGGGTGTGTGAGGGGAATAGGACTCTCCCCCCTGCGTGGAGGGTGTGTGAGGGGAACAGGACTGTCCCTGCGTGGAGGGTGTGTGAGGGGAACAGGACTGTCCCCCTGCGTGGAGGGTGTGTGAGGGGAACAGGACTGTCCCCCCTGCGTGGAGGGTGTGTGAGGGGAACAGGACTGTCCCCCTGCGTGGAGGGTGTGTGAGGGGAACAGGACTGTCCCCCCTGCGTGGAGGGTGTGTGAGGGGGGAAGGACTGTCCCCCCTGCGTGGAGGGTGTGTGAGGGGAACAGGACTGTCCCCCCTGCGTGGAGGGTGTGTGAGGGGAACAGGACTGTCCCCCCTGCGTGGAGGGTGTGTGAGGGGAACAGGACTGTCCCCCCTGCGTGGAGGGTGTGTGAGGGGAACAGGACTGTCCCCCTGCGTGGAGGGTGTGTGAGGGGAACAGGACTGTCCCCCCTGCGTGGAGGGTGTGTGAGGGGAACAGGACTGTCCCCCTGCGTGGAGGGTGTGTGAGGGGAACAGGACTGTCCCCCTGCGTGGAGGGTGTGTGAGGGGAACAGGACTGTCCCCCCTGCGTGGAGGGTGTGTGAGGGGAACAGGACTGTCCCCCTGCGTGGAGGGTGTGTGAGGGGAACAGGACTGTCCCCCTGCGTGGAGGGTGTGTGAGGGGAACAGGACTGTCCCTGCGTGGAGGGTGTGTGAGGGGAACAGGACTCCCCCCTGCGTGGAGGGTGTGTGAGGGGAACAGACTCCCCCCTGCGTGGAGGGTGTGTGAGGGGAACAGGACTGTCCCCCCTGCGTGGAGGGTGTGTGAGGGGAACAGGACTGTCCCCTGCGTGGAGGGTGTGTGAGGGGAACAGGACTGTCCCCCCTGCGTGGAGGGTGTGTGAGGGGAACAGGACTGTCCCCCCTGCGTGGAGGGTGTGTGAGGGGAACAGGTCTGTCCCCCTGCGTGGAGGGTGTGTGAGGGGAACAGGACTGTCCCCTGCGTGGAGGGTGTGTGAGGGGAACAGGACTGTCCCTGCGTGGAGGGTGTGTGAGGGGAACAGACTCCCCCCTGCGTGGAGGGTGTGTGAGGGGAACAGGACTGTCCCCCCTGCGTGGAGGGTGTGTGAGGGGAACAGGTCTGTCCCCCTGCGTGGAGGGTGTGTGAGGGGAACAGGACTGTCCCCCCTGCGTGGAGGGTGTGTGAGGGGAACAGGACTCCCCCCTGCGTGGAGGGTGTGTGAGGGGAACAGACTCCCCCCTGCGTGGAGGGTGTGTGAGGGGAACAGGACTGTCCCCCCTGCGTGGCGGGTGTGTGAGGGGAACAGGACTGTCCCCCCTGCGTGGCGGGTGTGTGAGGGGAACAGGACTGTCCCCCCTGCGTGGAGGGTGTGTGAGGGGAACAGGACTGTCCCCCCTGCGTGGAGGGTGTGTGAGGGGAACAGGACTGTCCCTGCGTGGAGGGTGTGTGAGGGGAACAGGACTGTCCCCCCTGCGTGGAGGGTGTGTGAGGGGAACAGGACTCCCCCCTGCGTGGAGGGTGTGTGAGGGGAACAGACTCCCCCCTGCGTGGAGGGTGTGTGAGGGGAACAGGACTGTCCCCCCTGCGTGGCGGGTGTGTGAGGGGAACAGGACTGTCCCCCCTGCGTGGCGGGTGTGTGAGGGGAACAGGACTGTCCCCCCTGCGTGGAGGGTGTGTGAGGGGAACAGGACTGTCCCTGCGTGGAGGGTGTGTGAGGGGAACAGGACTGTCCCCCCTGCGTGGAGGGTGTGTGAGGGGAACAGGACTGTCCCCTGCGTGGAGGGTGTGTGAGGGAACAGGACTGTCCCCTGCGTGGCGGGTGCGGGCAGGGGAGCAGCTGGGGAGGGTCACTGCTCCCGGGGACAGGAGCACCATCGTCATGGTTACCAGCCCTCGGCCAGGGCGGAGCGGGGTGCACTGAGCAGGCCCATCCAAGGTGAGGGACCCCCGGGTGGGTTTGGCCTTCAGATCAATGCGGGTTTCAGGTCCCTCCCAGGGGAGCCCAGCCTCATTTTTGTAATAAAAATGTGAACTTCTGTCACTTCCTGTGCATGAAAGCGACCGAAGGAAAGTTCATGTAACGGGCGTTCCCCACACCAGCCTCCGGGAGGCTCAGGAAGGGGCCTGCCAGGCATCTCCCGCTCAGAGCGCCCCCCACCCGCCCCCGCCCGGTCCCAGGCTCACGGGGAAGTGCCCCCCCCCCCCCGTCCTCCCTGCCCAGGAGCGGGTCTCCCGCCGTCACGCAGCGTGACATACCTGCCCCAGGTCTCCGGAGAGTCCCGCTGTCACCACAGCAAACAGCCGACGGAATAAAAGCCGCACGCTGGCTCTCTGCGGGCCAGCTGCCGGGCTTGAGGACCTACTGGGCGCCAGTCCCTTTGCGGAGGAGGTGGGTGCCTTCACGGAATCCCGGCGCACAGTAGGCTTCGCCACCTTCACGTTGTAGATGACGAAGCAGAAACGCAGGGGCGGTCCTGAACGGACCCAGGAGCGCACAGCAGGCCCGTCCTGATGGGAGAAATCGCTTCTCTCCTGTAGCTACGTTTCTTCTTACCAAAGCAAAACGAACAATGACACCACTCAGTTCATCGGTGTCCTCGTCCCCGCAATGGAGGCGTTTCTGTCTCCCAACTGCCAACGTGTCCTGTGGTCCGCGTGGTGACCAATGACCACAGTCAGGGACTGCAGGGGCAGTGACTACAGTGACTCCTCGGGGGCTCCGCAGGGTCCCTGAGGCTCTGTCTCACACACACGACCCTGTTGCTGTTCGCCTGGGAGCTGACCAGCTTCTTACTTACTGAGACGGTATCAGGGGGGAAGTGGGGTGTTAGAGCAGAGGGGGATGTGTAAGTTCTCACACTCCCTATAGACGCCCTGCAGGACGATGTGCTCCCTACGTCCCAGAGACCTCACCCACAGCCAGAAGTCCTTAACCCTAACCCTAACCCTAACCCTAACCCTAACCTCACCCACAGCCAGAAGTCCTTAACCCTAACCCTAACCCTAACCCTAACCCTAACCTCACCCACAGCCAGAAGTCCTTAACCCCAACCCTAACCCTAACCCTAACCTCACCCACAGCCAGAAGTCCTTAACCCTAACCCTAACCTCACCCTAACCCTAACCTAACCCTAACCTCACCCACAGCAGGAAGTCCTTAACCTTAACCCTAACCCTAACCCTAACCTCACCCACAGCCAGAAGTCCTTAACCCTAACCCTAACCTCAACCTAACCCTAACCCTAACCCTAACCCTAACCCTAACCCTAACCCTAACCTCACCCACAGCCAGAAGTCCTTAACCCCAACCCTAACCCTAACCCTAACCTCACCCACAGCCAGAAGTCCTTAACCCTAACCCTAACCTCACCCTAACCCTAACCTAACCCTAACCTCACCCACAGCAGGAAGTCCTTAACCTTAACCCTAACCCTAACCCTAACCTCACCCACAGCCAGAAGTCCTTAACCCTAACCCTAACCTCAACCTAACCCTAACCCTAACCCTAACCCTAACCCTAACCCTAACCCTAACCTCACCCACAGCCAGAAGTCCTTAACCCCAACCCTAACCCTAACCCTAACCTCACCCACAGCCAGAAGTCCTTAACCCTAACCCTAACCTCACCCTAACCCTAACCTAACCCTAACCTCACCCACAGCAGGAAGTCCTTAACCTTAACCCTAACCCTAACCCTAACCTCACCCACAGCCAGAAGTCCTTAACCCTAACCCTAACCTCAACCTAACCCTAACCCTAACCCTAACCCTAACCCTAACCCTAACCCTAACCTCACCCACAGCCAGAAGTCCTTAACCCTAACCGTAACCCTAACCTCACCCACAGCCAGAAGTCCTTCTAACCCTAACCCTAACCCTAACCCTAACCCCACCCACAGCCAGAAGTCCTTAACCCTAACCCTAACCCTAACCCCACCCACAGCCAGAAGTCCTTAACCCTAACCCTAACCCTAACCCCACCCACAGCCAGAAGTCCTTAACCCTAACCCTAACCCTAACCCCACCCACAGCCAGAAGTCCTTAACCCTAACCCCACCCACAGCCAGAACTCCTTAACCCTAATCCTAACCTCACCCACAGCAAGAAGTCCTTAACCCTAACCCTAAACCTAACCATAAATCCTAACTCTAATCCTAAACCTACTAGTAAACACTAAACCTTAACCCTAAGGCTAACCCTAACCCTAAACCCTAACCCTAACCTTAACCCTAAAGTCTAAACCTAATCCTAATCTTGACCCTAACCCTAACCATAACCATAATCTTGACACCCTAATCCTAATAACCATAAATCTTAACCCTAACCCTAACACTAAGGCTAAAACCTAAACCTAATCCTAACCTTAAACATAAATCCTAACCTTAAACATAAATCCTAACCCTAAACATAAATCCTAACCATAACCTTAACCCAAACCCTAAACCATAAACATAAACCCTAACCCTAACCCAGTGGTCGGCAAACCGCAGCTCGCGAGCCACATGCGGTTTGCCGCTCTGTTGACTAATGAGTTTGCCGACCACTGTCACATCCTACCCTTTACCTCTTTGCACACAATATGCCACAATTGCCTAATCCTCACAGCTTCCAACGACACGGTAACATTTAGTCTAGTCCGGTGGTCGGCAAACTCATTCGTCCACAGAGCGGCAAACCGCGGCTTGCGAGCCACGGTTTGCCGACCACTGCCCTAACCCTAACCCTTTCTCCGTTGGTATCAGTGCATCTTACCCTACAGAAATGTCCGGGACACTGGCCTGGAGCAGGTCCCACAGCAGGCCTTCTAGAAGGTGGGAGGTTCGCTCCGTCCCCCCAGGTGTGTGCAGAGACCCTACTGAACCCCGCCCTTGGGTTCGATGCAGAGAGCTCAGAGCATGTAAGGCGGGGCCCAGCCCCCCGGAAAGTCACAGCCCGGGGGCAGGCGCCTGGGAACCCGCTCCCCGCAGCACAGCCACGGCCTTGCTGCGTTTGCACAGGGGGCTCAGCAGGTCTGGGGGCAGCGCCAGGGGACAGCATCCACGGAGGCCTTCCCGGAGCTGCCAGCTCTACGGCCGCACGTCGGCTCGAGCCTGGGACTCTGAGCGGACGGACCACGTCCTGGGCATCGGCACTCAGACTCCACGGCTCGGCTGCTGCCCCCCGCGAACCGCCAGCTCCTGGTGCTGGGAAACACAGAGCTGGTGCTTCGGGCACCCCCCGTGCCGCCAGGGGCCGTTCCCTGTGTCCTGTACGTTGCCTGGCTCCTCCGGAATGTGTTTCCACGGGGGGCTCCGCTAAGCAAAGACCAGGCCCCTCCATGGCTGGCCTGCCTCAGCCACACCGCCACCCCCAGGGGAGCAGCAGGAGACACTGAGCACAGCCCCAACTTTCCCCAAAGCTGCCTTCCTCTCCCACGACCCTCGGCGGCCTCCGTTCCCCCCTCACCAGCCGGCATCTGGCCCCCAGCCCCCACAGAGGCCAAGGGAGCTGAGGGAAAGACAGGGCAAAGGTCAGGGTCAGGATCACCCGGCACCTAGGGCCGTGGTCGGCAAACCGCGGCTCGCGAGCCACCTGCGGCTCTTTGGCCCTTTGAGTGTGGCTCTTCCACAAAATCCCACCGCCTGGGCGAGTCTATTTTGAAGAAGTGGCGTTAGAAGAAGTTTAAGTTTAAAAAATGTGGCTCTCCAAAGAAATTTCCATCATTGTCCTGTTGATATTTGGCTCTGCTGACCAATGAGTTTGCCAACCACGGACCCAAGGGATGGACAGGAACCCCCAGGGTCAGGTTGTGTTGTGAGGAGAACAAAAACGAGGGCAATGACTCCTGGAAAACTGTCTCCCTTTGAGAGGAAATGAATGGCCCAGGTTTCCCCTCGGAACGGAAACTGGACCCCGACCCCAGCCCCGGGGAGGGCTCTTCCCCGCTCGGCTGCTCTGCGTCACTGCAGGTCTCTCTACGGGTCTCACTCCCTCTCACCCGCCCCCCATTTCTTCTTTTTTTAATATATTTTTAAATTGATTTCAGAGAGGAAGGGAGAGGGAGAGAGAGGGAAACATCAGTGATGAGAATCACTGGTCAGCTGCCTCCTGCACGCCCCACACTGGGGATGGAGCCCGCAACCCAGGCGTGTGCCCCGACCGGGAATCGAACCGTGACCTCCTGGTTCATAGGTTGATGCTCAACCACGGAGCCACGCCAGCCGGGCCCAATTTTTGTTGTTAATCTTTTTGGCTTCAGGACAAAGGAGACGTAGAAAAAATAGTTTTTAAAACAGATTTTTATTGTTGGTAGTGGCACAGCTCCCTCCCACGCCCCCCGGCCCCTCCCCCCGGGAATCCACGTGCTCGCTACCTTTGGGGTAGGGCAGTGTCCTACTGCGAGAGACACAGAGAGAAGCCTGTGGGGGTGACTTACGCTGAAGTCCCCTTTCATTTACTCATGGTTCCGAGGTGCATGCGTGTGTGTGCATGTGCATATGTGTGTATGTGCGCACATGTGCATGTCCACATGCATGTCCATGTGTGTGCGCTACCATGTGTGTGCGCACATGTGCATGTCCACACATGTGTGTCCACATGTTGTGTGCTACCGTGTGTGTGCCTGTGTGTGCATGTGTGCATTTGTGTGTGCGCCTCTGTGTATACACATGTTTGTGTGTGTGCATGTGTATGTGTGTTGCCATGTGTGCGTGTGTGTGTGTGCGTGTGTGGAGACCCGAGCAGATGCTTTGAAGGAGGTAGAAGTGGTGTAAGGGTCTCTGTCTGCGTGACCCCTCCCTGTGTCGGCTCACGGCGCTTACGGCTCAGACAGCAGCTGAGCAGCTGTGACAAACCGACGTGGGGGCCCGGGTCAGCCAGAGGGCCCGGAGCCCCGCGGGCTTGTCTTGAATGCCCGGTCGGACGCCGGCTTCTCTTCCTCTCATCGCTGCACGTGACCCCAGTTCTACGAACAAATCTGAAATAAGGCTTAAAACATTCGACCTCAACTTTAGAACTCTGTATGCGTTTTACCCGAGTGCCCGCTGAACGTCTTTTAAAGGTGACCCAGATGTGCTGAGGCCTTTACGCCTTGTTTACCTTCAAACGTGCAGCCGGGCCCTCTGCCCGGACAGCAGCTGGCGGAGGAGCGTCGCGCGCGATGGTGCTGACCCTGCGAGTGGAGGGACACAGCGCAGGTGGCACATGGAGGCGCTGCCTGACCAGGTCCGTGAAAACGTCAGCTGCTTCCCTGCGGGGCGGGGCGGCCGATGCCGTCTCCATGCCGGCAGTGGGGCATCAGAATCCTGCTGGTGTGACCTGACCTGCTAACATCAGAGACAAAAGCAAATCCCAAAGAATCGGTTTGAAGAAGAACGACACCCAAGCCTCTACGCCACGTAGAAAATCAATGCACGTAGATGCACGAATGCAGGGCAAAAAGAAATACAATGAAAATTGGCGAGCAGCACAATGTCTCATCTTTACCACAAAGTTGGGGAGGTAAAGGCCACGCGGCCATGACTGTGCGGGACGTGAAGCCCCGTGGCCGCGGGCGGCTGGAGGCGTCGCACAGGCAGGCTGACCGCGCTCCACGCAACCGGCCAAGCGCAGTGACACGCACGCTCAGCCCGAAGCCGGCGGCGGGGAGGCCGCTCCTCCGATGGGCAGGCCGCAGGTTATGGCGTTTTCCACTTCCCGCTGAATGTTCTGCTGCGTTTGCCGTAATCGTGTTTGAACAGTGAAAATGGGAGAATAAAATTTAGAAAAACCACTTAAGAGGCGTGAAATGATCATCGTGGCCAAACATCAAAGATGTCAGTAATTACTGGAAATGTGGTTTCTCATCCAAGCCTCGCCCACTGGCCTGGCTCCCCGGGTGCCGCAATCACTGCAAATGGCACCTTCGTGAGTCCGCACTTTTCGGGGACAAGTCCTGGGAGTTTCAACTCCGGAGCGCGGACGGAGCTGCGGCCCTCCAGGAAAGCGGGGCGGAGCGAGGTCTTCCCGTGCTGGTGAGGAGGCAGGCGGGCGGCAGGGCCTTCCACGGGCTGAAGAGAGGCCAGGAAGAGCTCCCGGGCAGAAACAGAGCCTGGCTCCCACACACAGCACAGTCACAGCTGGACCGCAGCTCGGCCGCCATGGAGAACGGCCAAAATCCGCTGAAGAGCGTCCGACAACGAGAGTCCAAGAGGAAGCCACACTGAGCCTGTCAGGAGTCAACACTGTGTCCTCAGGGGAGGGTTTAAAGGAAGGATGTGCAAACCGTGAAGGGGACACGGACACCGTGAAGGGGACACGGACACCATGAAGGGGGACACGGACACCGTGAAGGGGACACGGACACCGTGAAGGGGGACACGGACACCGTGAAGGGGACAGGGACACCGTGAAGGGGACACGGACACCACGAAGGGGACACGGACACCAACCATGAAGGGGACACGGACACCACGAAGGGGACACGGACACCATGAAGGGAACACGGACACCATGAAGGGGACACGGACACCAACCATGAAGGGAACACGGACACCATGAAGGGGACACGGACACCATGAAGGGGACACGGACACCATGAAGGGCACACGGACACCACGAAGGGGACACGGACACCACGAAGGGGACACAGACACCACGAAGGGGACATGGACACCGTGAAGGGGACACGGACACCGTGAAGGGGACACGGACACCACGAAGGGGACACGGACACCATGAAGGGGACACAGACCATGAAAAGGGGACACGGACACCATGAAAGGGGGACACGGACACCACAAAGGGGACACGGACACCATGAAAGGGGACACGGACACCATGAAGGGGACACAGACCATGAAAAGGGGACACGGACACCATGAAAGGGGGACACGGACACCACAAAGGGGACACGGACACCATGAAAGGGGACATGGACACCATGAAGGGGGACACTGACACCATGAAGGGGACACGGACACCATGAAGAGGGACAGGGACACCATGAAGGGGACACGGACACCACGAAGGGAACACGGACACCACAAAGGGGACACGGACACCATGAAGGGGACACGGACACCATGAAGGGGGACACCGACACCATGAAGGGGACACGGACACCATGAAGAGGGACAGGGACACCATGAAGGGGACACGGACACCATGAAAGGGGGACACGGACACCACAAAGGGGACACGGACACCACAAAGGGGACACGGACACCATGAAGGGGACACGGACACCATGAAGGGGGACACCGACACCATGAAGGGAACAGGGACACCATGAAGGGGACACGGACACCATGAAGGGAACACGGACACCACAAAGGGGACACGGACACCATGAAGGGGACACGGACACCATGAAGGGGGACACCGACACCATGAAGAGGGACAGGGACACCATGAAGGGGACACGGACACCATGAAAGGGGACACGGACACCATGAAGGGGACACGGACACCACAAAGGGGACACGGACACCATGAAGGGGACACGGACACCATGAAGGGGGACACCGACACCATGAAGGGGACACGGACACCATGAAGAGGGACAGGGACACCATGAAGGGGACACGGATTCATGAAAGGGGACAGATGAGATGCTGAGGGATGAGACGCTTATGTGCACTTTCCCTGTGTGTCCCACAGCGAGTCGTGCACACTTACGCTCCAGGACCCGTCCCGGAAATCCTTCATGGGCTTCGTCCCCAGTGGCCAGAAGGGCCTCCTCAACAGGATACGCAGGCTCTGCAGCGGAAGGTGGAGGGGGGTCCTCGGGCTTCCACCGTCAAACACATGCCAGGAATGCTCGCTGCACAGCTGTTCCTAGCTGGAGAGAAAGAGAGGTTTGAGAAAGAAGACCGGGGCCAGCTCGGGACACACGGAGGGCTTCGGGAACAGCAGTGCACGCCCTCTCCGCTCTGGAGGCTGCGTGTCCACGGTCAGGTGTGGGAAGGATTGGGTCCTTCTCGGTCCGCTCTCCTTGGCTCTAGCTGTGTCTGTCCGGTCTCTGCTGTGGGGACAGAGAACGCAGAAGATCCGTGTATTGGCAGGAAAAGAGCTCACAGCTTATTGGTCATTGGACAAAGGAAGTCACCGGGCAAGATGCTGCTGCTATCAGGTTCTCTCTGGAGAGGGGACAGGGTTAGGGGCAGGGGGAGGGTGGTGGGGGAGGGACTTTGGTTACCTGAGTGTCTGCGTGTGTAGCAGACGGGATTATTCTCGGCTCTTCACGCTCTTCCTTGCAGGCTCTGTAGCCTGTCCCAGCATGGGCCGAGTGTCTTTCCCTGCCCCGTGGATGTGGAACTTGGCCAGGTGACTTGGTCTGGCCGATGGATTTAGATGGCGGGAACCGAGTAGAAGCCTTCCATGTGTTTCCGTGGCATCGCTTGGCCTCTTGGGCTGTTGCGACCTGCGGGGAGAGGTATATGCCCTGGGAAATGGCTGGCCGCAGGGAGATGGGAAGCTGTGGCAACCAGGGCTGAACCCTACCTCAGCCTATAGCGAGCTCAGAGGCCCACACCCCCCGGGGAAGGAAAGACGCATCCTTACCTGAGAACATGGTGCTGAGTGACGTGGGCCAGACACAAAAGGACCAACATGCGTGCTTCTGTTCCTATGACACATCCACACACAGGCTGGAGTCCGCCAGAGGGTGTGGGGGGGTATAGGGGCAGAGTTTCTGCTTGGAGGGTGGAAATAGATGTTACACTAGTTACACAACATCACACATGAACTTCATACCATTCAATAGGCATTGGGGAACTTAACATGGTAAATTTTGTTATATACTAGTATGTTTTACCATCATTTTAAAAATAATACCATAATCTACACTAATAGAAGAGAAATATGCAAGTTGACTGTCCCTCCATGACACCCACCAGCCAATCAGGAGTAAATATGCAAATGAACCCAACAAAGATGGTGGGTTAATTTGCATATGCAAGCACGGAGGGGCTGGGGGCGGGGTGGCTGCTTGCGCATGTGCCGGCACCAAGTAGCCTGCGTCCCGGGGTCAGGCGCCCTTGGGACCCAGGCCACTCTGAGCCTGTAGGCCCGCGTGTAGGCCCGGAGCAGCCGGGGTCCTGGAACGACCCCAACCACTCTGGGCCTACGCGCAGGTGCAGAGCAGCCAGGGGCAGGGCAGGAACGTCCCTGGGACCCAGGTGCTCTGAGCCGGCGCACATGCAAGCAGCCAGGGGCAGGGCAGGAACGGCCCCCGCAGCGAGCGAGCAGACAGCAGGGCCCTGATTGCCCTTGGCCCCGGCGACGAAGGGCAAGCAGGCCCCCACAGAGAGCAGACACCAGGGCCTGCAGTGACGTCAAGCAGGCAGGTCCGCAGAGAGCAGAGAACCACAGGGAGCAGGCCTAAGCCATCAGTAGGACATCCCCTGAGGGCTCAGATTGTAGAGGGTGCAGGTCGGGCTGAGGGACCCACCCTGTCCCCCCCTGCATGAATTTTGTGCACCAGGCCCCTGGTATACAATAAATACATACATACATACATACATAAGCGCAGCCAATTTGGAAACAGTTTGACAGATTATTAATAAATTAATATATTCACCTGCATGTCCAGCATCAACCAGGCTCCTGCAGCCTCTGTGGATGGAACTGGAAGTCAACACTAAACACTGTTTTGTATCTGGGGACACTTTTCAAATCGGCGTGCCTTCCGTGTGCTGCTCGCGGAGCCCTCCTGCTCTCCTGGCCACTGTGAGCATGGGGTGTGCGGGTCCATTTCCACATCCATCTGTGTGTCTTTGACGCTAAAGTGAGTTCTCACACGCATGTTTAATTGCATCACTGATCCATCCTGGCTCAACCGCGGTACCCCGAGTTTGGTCAAACGTGAGTCTAGATCAGGGGTGGGCAAACTTTTTGACTCGAGGGCCACCATGGGTTCTTAACCTGGACCGGAGGGCCGGAACAAAAGCATGGATGGAGTGTTTGTGTGAACTAATATAAATTCAAAGTAAAGGAGCGGAGGGGAGAGCAAGAGAACCGGATAGAACAGCCGGATCCGGCCCGCGGGCCGTAGTTTGCCCACAGCTGATCTAGTAGTTGGTTATATGATGTGATGGTGCCTGAGCGATAATTACGGTGACGGTATTGGATTGACTCCCTGAAAGTGAAATTGATGTGGCAGAACGGAGATATATATTTGTTGTTAATCCTCACCCCGGGATATTTTTTCTATTGATATTTAGAGAGAGTGGAAGGGAGAGGGAATGGAAGAGAGAGAGAGGGAGAGAGAGAGAGAGAGAGAGGGAGAGAGAGAGAGAGAGGCACATCGATTGGTCGCCTCCCACATGTGCCCTGACCAAGGCCACGAATCAAACCTGCCACCCAGGTACGTGTCCATAACTGGACATTGAACCCAAGACCCTTCGGTGCAGGGGGGTGGGGTGGGCATGCTCTAACCACCTGGCAGCACTGGCCGGGGCAGTGTTGTATATATATATATTTTTATTTTAATCATCAGATATAAGGCTCATTCAGAGCCAGTCTGTTGCATGGACTCAGGTATGGGAGCCCCACAGCAGGCCTTCCTGTTGTGCATCCTCCCCGCTAGATGCGCCAGGACCCCTTCCTGCTCCCATCATTCCCTTTGGGTTTAAGCGCTCACGCTCCTCGTTCGCGGCGGGCAGGCCTGGCAGCGGCTCACACGGCTTTTCCGTCGTCGGACAAGGTCTCGTTCCCACTTCGTTCGCGGAGGACCGTTGAACCAGGGGTGGAGGTGTCCGTGACACTGTGGGTGGCAGGAACGTCTCATCGGTGGCTCCATCCACACGCTGTCTCTCCGGAGGGCAACGCCCTTTCCGTGAGGCTCACACGGAACACCCCATACTAATCACGTCACAAACGAAAAAACTAGGCCTTGGAGCGAAAGATCTTTAAGATGCGATAAAACCGATCAGCTATGCAGAGACCCCCAGAAAAACTCCATCTCTGACAGTTTTATTGGTTTTAAAAAATGAAATTTATAACTTTCGAAAATATGGAAGATTTACTAAGACAAATGCTCTTTGTTACAATACATGTGTATCGCATTTTATTGCCACCATGGTCCAATATATTTTTGTACACGTTTGCTAAGCTTCAGGAATAAATACGTTGAGAATAAAATGACCCAAATTCCAATAGTTATTTTTCTTTTAAACTTGGTTTATAAGAAAAAAAATATTGTAAGTAAAAATGTAAAGCTTAAATTATTTTAAATTATATATTTCTATTTCCATGTAACCAAAGTTATAATCTTCCCTTTAAAAATTATATATGTGTGTATGTGTTTGTATCTATGAGGGTGTATATATATGTCAAAACTTTCAATGTACTCCAAGTAGTTGAAATTCCTATCTCTGGATGGTATAGTATTTTTTTCTATGGAGAAAGAAAAACAGTCCACAGTAATGATTATATACATTATGTGTTTTTTATGTCATTATGGAGATAGCTTCAAATGGGTAAACATCAAAAAAAAAAGAATAGTTTAAAATTTCACAATAGAATGCCATAAAAAATTAACCAATGCAAATGAATAGTTTTGGAAATGTCTAATTAGGCAAATACATAAAATATAAACCAGCTAATAGTCTAGAACATGTTCAATTATCTATTTCAGTTTAAGATCAATTAGCTATGGATAATTTAACAACAGTTGTTATCATATGTAAAATTTTAAATTATATGTAGAAGATATACTATCATTCAATTTTATCTGTGATTTCTTCTCTGAATTTAATACTGGTGTAAAAAATGATAGACACATTTTCTAAATATATCCTTTTTAAAATTTTATTTATTTAATTTATTGAGGTGACATCTATAGATATAAAACCCTAATATGCAAATAGACTGAACGGTGGAACAACCGAACAACCAGTCGCTATGACGTGCACTGACCACCAGGGGGCGCATGTGGACCATGGCGGGCATCGGCAGCAGGCGGCAGAGTGCAGAACATGGTGGGCATTGGCCACAGCAGGATGGTGGAGCCGGTGAGCGGGGACACCAAACCAGGGCGGAGTACCCGTTGCTGTCATTGAGGTGAGCCTCTGGTGGTTACTGAAAATTCTTTGCTTCCGCGCGCCAGGGTCCTCCCCACCTCCCCCTGCTCCTGAGGGGTGATCAGGGCAGCAGCCACCACTCACACCCACTGATGGCGCTGGGCCCAATCGCTCCATGCTGTCGGCAGGTGAGAGCGGCGGTGGCGGGAGTGGGATTGCCAACAGACATGGGAACAGGGGCCTCAGCAGGAAGGGCCAGGCAGGGGTGTGGAGGATGGGCCGAGACCCGCCCCTGTGCCCACCACAGCCTCTCAGCCCATGGTTCCTTTCAAGGTGCACGAATTCATGCACTGAGCCCCTAGGTGGTTAATAAAATTATACAGGTTTCAGTTAGATAATTCTATAGTACATAATTTCTATATTGTGAGGTGTGTTCACTACCCCAAGTCAAGTCTCCTTCCATCACCATTTAGCTTCCTTACCCTCTTCTAGCTCCCGCCCCCTTCCCTCCTGGTAATCACCATACTGTTGTCTGTGTCTATGAGGTGTTTTTTTTTTTTCTTAATCCCTTCACTTTTTCACCCAGCGCCCCCAACCACCCTCCCCTCTGACAGCTGTCATCCTGTTCTCCATATCTATGAGTCTGTCTCTTTTTGTTTATGAGTTTATTCTGTTCATTAGAATTCACATATAAGTGAAATCATATGGTCCTTGTCTTTCTCTGGCTGGCTTATTTCACTTAGCATAAAAAACTTTCTCATTTCCATCGATTCTTGTCTACTTGTTATGCATGCTAAACCCAATGGAAATGAAAATCTTTTCGCAGCAAACACTGTGGCACTCTCTCAACCAGATATGTAGATAGTGGATATCTTCCCCATGAATTTTTAATATTTTAAACTCCGTGTCCTACAGCTTCTCTGCAGAGGAAAGTAATTTATACATGCAAATTACTGCTTCCTCATTCTGCATTCACAGGGGAGCAAGGAGATGGATTGTGATAAGAACATTTAACTTTAACTTAACTATGATGGACATTCGTGGTCTTTTCATGGGGTGGAGTTCAAGTTTTCTAATAGAATAAAATGGTATCAGTAATAATGAGCATCACTTTATTTTGAAAAATTACTATTGAACAAAAAAAAAAAACATTTCTAAAAGGATGCCATGTAGCCCAGGAGCAGTCAGATATTAATAGTAGCAGAAAATTTTAAACCAAGTTCAGTCTCACAAGGATGATAGGAGACACTATCCCATCCAGGTGACCTCACCTGCTGAACCTCCAGCTCTTTTCAGATGGAAAATTTTAATTATGTCTCTTTCCTTGATCAACAATCAAGTAGCCACTAAGAAAACAGTGTTTCACATATATATTTATACACTGAATGGCCAGATTATGATGATCTCTGAATGCATAATAATCTGGTCACTCAGTATATATATATATTTATATATTAGAGGCCCAGTGCATGAATTCGTGCATGGGTGGGGTCCAGCCAGCCTAGCCAGGGGGAGGGGACATGGGCGGTTGGCCGGCCTGCCTGCTGGTCAAACTCCTGGTTGAGGGGACAATTTGCACATTAGCCTTTTATTATATAGGGTGGAGATATATATACATATATATATAGTGTGTGCGTGTGTGTGTGTGTGTGTGTGTGTGTGTGTGTGTGTGTGAAGGAGTTGAGAAAAAGTAAACTCCATTTCCTGAAAACAATATGGGGTACCTAATCAAACAATACAGTGAATGCTAAAGGGCAAATATTACTCTTCCATATGGATTTTACTAGAGGCCCAATGCATGAAATTCATGCATGGGTAGGGTCCCTAGGCCTGTCTAGCAATCAGGGCTGATCTGTGGGGTGACTGGCAGGGCCCCCGCTGGCACTCACCTTGGCCAGGCTGGCGCCACCCACTTGCCGGCCCCGCCACCCGCTGCCGCCGCCTGCCTCCCTCTGTGGGGTGACTGGCGGGGCAATCAGAGGGCCCCTGCTGGAACACACCTTGGCTGGCCTGGGAGCAGCTTCTGTGTTGAGCATCTGCCCCCTGGTGGTCAGTGTGTGTCATAGTGACTGGTTGTTCCACCGTTCAGTCAATTTGCATATTAGGCTTTTATTATATAGAACTAGAGGCTCAGTGCATGAAATTCGTGCATGGGGGGGGGGTGTCCCTCAGCCCAGCCTGCACCCTCTCCAATCTGGGACTACTCAGGGGGTGTCCGACTGCCGGTCAGGCCTAAACCGGCAGTCGGACATCCCTCTCACAATCCAGGACCACTGGCTCTTAACCACTCACCTGCTTGCCTGCCTGCCTAATGCCTCCAACTGTCCTCCCCCGCCAGCCTGGTCGCCCCAAACGGCCCTCCCCTGCCAGCCTGATTGCCCCTAACCCCCTGCTAGCCTGATCTCGCCCCTAACTGCTCTCCCCTGCCAACCTGATCTCACCCCTAACTGCCTCTGCCTTGGCCCCCACCACCATGGTTTTGGCCAGAAGGAAGTCAGACGTACGGAAGATGGCTGGTTGACCCGGTCTAATTAGCATGTTACCCTTTTAATAGTATGGATAGATTATATAAGATAGGATTGTTTAAATGGGGGAGAGCCTTTTTCAGCAGAAGGAGATGCTTTTGGCAGACAATAACACATAACCCCTATATCTGGACTGATAGCCAGCCATATGCACTATACTGCCAAACCAGTTATTAAAAAATTGAACCGCTTTCTTACACCTTATACCAAACAGCTTTGCCCTCAAAACCCCTCCTCAGCCCCCACCTTAGGTTCTGCCTTTGCAGTTCACCCAGATTAGGTTCTGATTGGTCGGTTTCTATGCCAGTCAACATCAAAAGCTCTTCCTCCTAGGCAGCCATTGGCTCCTCGCAGTTCACCCAGATTAGGTTCTGATTGGTCGGTTTCTATGCCAGTCAGCGTCAAAAGCTCCGCCTCCTAGGCAGCTGTTTGCAGCTGTTGTGAGCTGGTCACTACTCTTTCCCCAAGTGAGAGCTGGCTGATCTCTGCTGTGGAGGTCACAGGACTGGGCCTGCTTCCCTGTGGGCACCACCTGGGCCAGGGCTCCCACCTCCAAGGCCAGCTTGCGGTCTTGTCTGCGGGAAGCTGACGATGTCTGGTCCGTGAAAGGGGTGCAGGGGCCCCGTCCCTGGTGCGTCCGTGTTCTCTGTGGGTCCGCGGGTCCTGTGCGGGCCCCGCGTGCATCAGGATGAAGTTTAGCTCGTGATTATCTCTGACTCCCTCAACGGCTCCCATACGTGAAGATCTGGGCCGGTGCTTACCTCGTAAGAACGTGTGTTTTTAAAAGAAGATACACGAATGAAATGCCTAACTCCAATGGCGTCCCATTCAGGTACCCTTTTCCAAACGGCAGCTGTAGATCGACAGGATTCCTGCAGCGTTTCACCTGAGCCCATGTCTTTCATCGTAAGATACAATGCCATCTCCTCCAGAGGCACTGCCAACGTAAGACCCCGTGGGCACGATCAGCTCTCCTTTGACCCAGGTGGACAGGAACCCACGATACACTGTCACCTTGAAATCAGAACCAGCATCTCCCACAATCTTCACGCCCGCGCGCCTGCACTCTCCAAGAGTGAGGGCGTCTTTTAGACACGGTAAGTCTGCTGCTCGAGCCTCACTGGCTGGTTTACACATGCCTGGCAGGTGACCGAAGTGAGGGTGAAATGGCGTTAGGGGCATTTTATGCCGATCACGTGAGCTGAGTACTAATGTGTCTACAAGACACGGCACACGGAATAGTGTTTAAACTGATGGGCACACTCGTGTGTATTTCCAGTTCTTTCTATTTAGATCCAGCACAGAACCCGGGCCAGCCCAAAGGTCAGGAAGATAGCAACTGAAATGCAATTGGGGGTCAGGGGGGCACCACAAAAGGGAAAAGACCAAATAACTGGCACGGTTTTTAGAAAATGAAGATGGTGGCCGCGAGGGAGAACCTTCCCTCGGTCTAACAGGCCGCCCGGACGTCGCACTGACGCTGCGCTCCTCGCCCGAGGCCGTGGTCCGGTCTGCACGTTCCCTGTAAAGGCTCAGGTCCCAACACCATTAAATCGGCCTTTCAACATCCCGAACGGGAGTCACCGCATTTTTTTTATGTAAAAACGGACATATCCACATATTTATGAAGTCAGTGCCCAGCTCGCACCTGCCTGTGCGATTCGGAAACCTGTGGCTTCCTCCTCAAAGTAGAAGGATGGCGCGCTGTCCCTGGAGCACGCTGGCGGCACATGCGATCCCGGAGCAGGAGTGGGGGCGGCGCCTGCTCCAGAAGCAGCAGCGGGGAGCGGGCAGCGGGCAGCGGGCAGCGGGCAGCGGGCAGCGGGCAGCGGGGAGCGGAGCTCTGCCCCGACCAGCCTCCCTGAGCCGCTCCCTCCCGGGCACCCGCGTGCTGGGCCGCCTCCTCTTGGGGTGTCTCCCGCTTCCCCCCACCACCTGGTCCCTCTGCCTGCACTCCTGTCATGGTAGGTAGCTCCATCACGGCTGTTGTGACAAGACACCTGGATGGTTTGCTTCCACGTCTCCTCTCCCTTGTCCTCTGCGAGGTCTTCACCCACAGGTGCCTGTCTGCCGGATCCCCGACACTGAGAACCGTCCCACCCCCACGTCCCACCCCCACGTCCCACCCCACGTCCCACCCCACGTCCCACCCCACGTCCCACCCCACGTCCCACCCCCACGTCCCACCCCACGTCCCACCCCATGTCCCACCCCCACGTCCCACCCCACGTCCCACCCAACATCCCACCCCCACGTCCCACTCCACGTCCCACCCAACATCCAACCCCCACGTCCAACCTTACGTCCCACCCCCATGTCCCACCCCACGTCCCACCCCATGCCCCACCCCACGTCCCACCCCACGTCCCACCCCCACGTCCCACCCCACGTCCCACCCCATGCCCCACCCCACGTCCCACCCCACGTCCCACCCCACGTCCCACCCCACGTCCCACCCCCACGTCCCAACCCATGCCCCACCCCACGTCCCACCCCACGTCCCACCCCACGTCCCACCCCACGTCCCACCCCATGCCCCACCCCACGCCCCACGGTGGGTTGAATGGATGCCCCTTGCATGAATGAAGGAACCGGGACCAAAACATCAACTACATCACCGCACAGGCTTCCCGCCCCCCTGAGCGCAGCGCCTTCCTCGGACCCTTTCCCGAAACCGAGGCTCGGGAGCCAGGCAGAGCCCTGGGGACGGTCTGACGGTGCACGACACCCCGTGCTGCCCACAGGCCGGCCGAGCGCACACGGGGGCCCCGGCCGCAGGCGAGCAGGGCGCGAGGAAGTCGCATTTGAAACACACGCTCCTCACACCCAGAGCCAGGGCTCCGATTGGCACATTTGCCTTTTGGGGCCTCAGGGCCTGACACAATTGCAGGCCCCTTAAACTACGTGAACAGGGGTCGCTTGACGCTGCGGGGCGGGGCCTGGGTCCCGGGAGGGTCCACTCTCTGCTTTGGCACCACAGCCCACCACCGGGTGGCCCCCCTTCAGCACCCGCTCCTAATGCCCCCCCTCTACCCCGTGCAGCTGGAGGAAGAGGCCGGGTGGCCCAGAAGGCCGGCTCTGAGCAGCGATGGTGCGGAGGCCACCGTGGCTCCTGGTGGCGGGGGACAAGGCACGGGGGTTCAGCTATGTCTTCATAACCGAATCCTACAGCCCTGGGTCCCCCCCGCCCCGCCCCCCCGCAGGAACTCGCCGTCTCAGTCCCGGAGGCCAGAGTCCAAGCTCAAGGTGTCGGCCGATGGTGTCTCCTGGCACTGTCCCGGGCCGTGTTCCCGAGCGGCCTGTCCTCTGCACAGCCCCCCGCCCCCCGCGTCCTCCTCTTTCAAAGGACCAGGAGGAAAACGTGGCAGGGGCGCTGGCTTCCCATGGCATGGGAGAGGGGCTGGGTTCCTGACGGCGGGTCCTCGGTCCTGGTGGAGGGAGTCCTTCGGCTCCTGGAGGGGCCCGGCCTCCGAGGCTTGATGGACGAACTGCTCCTGGAGACCGAGCGGGAGTCCGCGTGCCGCGCGCACAGGCAGCACCATCGCCGCAGGACAGAGCGAGACGGTTCGAACGGCGAGAGGGGCTGAAACCGGTGTGGCTCAGTGGATAGAGCATCGGCCTGAGGACTGAAGGGTCCCAGGTTCGATTCCAGTCAAGGGCATGTACCTTGGTTGCGGGCACATCCCCAGTGGGAGGTGTGCAGGAGGCAGCTGATCGATGTTTCTCTCTCATCGATGTTTCTGACTATCTATCCCTCTTCCTTCCTCTCTGTAAAAAATCAATAAAATATATTAAAAAAAATAAAAAGGAAGGCGAGAGGGGAGCAAAGGTGAGGCTGGTCACCGCCAGCGTGTCCAGGTGAGGAGGCGTCCCACGCCAGCCGCTCGCCGAATGCACTCCAATGTCCAATGCCCACGAGCCGGGTGAGCACGCGCCACGGGCAGCAGCCGGCCGGCCCGGAGGAGCGGGTCCCGGGGCCTCAGAGCGGGGGGAGACTCGCACGTGGGCAGCAGAGGTCGCGGCACCCACCGGCAGCTGTCCTTGGAACCCAAGTACCTACATGCCCTTGAGCAAACCCTCAACCGCTTGGGGTTCAGCATTTTCCATCTAATGGGGTTGCAGCGTACGGTAGAAATCTCTTAGCCCGGCCGACGTGGCTCAGGGGTTGTGCATCGACCTATGAACCAGGAGGTCACGGTTCGATTCCTCGTCAGTCAGGGCACATGCCTGGGTGGGGGGCTCGATCCCCAGCGGGGGGCGTGCAGGAGGCAGCCGATCAGTGATTCTCTCTCATCATGGATATTTCTATCCCGCTCTCCCTCTCCCTTCCTCTCTGAAATCAATAAAAAATACATTTTTGCCGAAACCGGTTTGGCTCAGTGGATAGAGCGTCGGCCTGTGGACTGAAAGGTCCCGGGTTCGATTCCGGTCAAGGGCATGTACCTTGGTTGCGGGCACATCCTCGGTGGGAGGTGTGCAGGAGGCAGCTGATCGATGTTTCTCTCTCATCGATGTTTCTAGCTCTCTATCCCTCTCCCTTCCTCTCTGTGAAATACCAATAAAATATATATTAAAAAATAAAATAAAATAAATAAAAAATAAAAAATATATTTTTTTAAAAAAAGAAAATCTCTGATAGTTCATATCTCTAGAATTCTTGCATTGAAATAAGAAAATAAAATCTGACATCTACTAAAATAGCCCACATTAGTATTTGAACTATTGGCATCCCTTTGCAGGTTTTAACTTAGCTTTCTCCAGTTTGGAAGGTTAGTATTTGCTTGATTTCTTCGGTTGCTGCTCGCTCCAATTCAGTATGGTTATCCGTTCCTGAGAACCATCCCACCCCCACGTCCCACCCCACGTCCCACCCCACGTCCCACCCCACGTCCCACCCCCACGTCCCACCCCACGTCCCACCCCACGTCCCACCCCACGTCCCACCACCACGTCCCACCCCACGTCCCACCCCACGTCCCACCCCACGTCCCACCCCATGGCAGAAATCTCCAGCACGCACACATTTCTCCAGGTCCAACACCACTGGTTCCGAAGCGTGTTGGTTTCCTCTTGCCTCAGGAGGATCATCCTTCAGGAGAGCTTCTGGGCCGGTTCCCTCGGGAAGCATGACGAGGGAGGTGTCACGCAGGCCCCTTGGGAAGCACGTCTACGTAGCACCCCACGGAACCGCGTGGACTCACCCCGGGGAAGGGCCCGCGCGCCTGCCTGCACCTGCCTCGGGGAGCGTGCCTCTCCCGCAGCGTCCACACGGCCGGGGGGTGGACTTCAGTTCCAAGGGAAGAAGAAATCGGCGTGTCCCGCACATCACCCAACATTTAGAAAAGAGGTTTGTTTTCTTCTCCTGTGACATTTACCGTCAGGAGTACACGGCATTTATCTTTCACGGACTGGCTTATTTCACTTAGCATAATGCTCTCCAGTTCCACGCGATCTCACTCATTTATAAAGAACATTATAAACTGATGAACAAAAGTAGATACAGAGGCAAAGAAGCATCGAACAGACTGTCAAACTACAGCGGGAAGGCAGGGGAGGGCTTGGAGGGAGAAGAGATCAACCGAAGGACGTGTATGCATGCATATAAGCATAACGAATGGACGCAAGACACTGGGGGTGGGGGGTGAGGGCATGTGCCGGGGGGTAGGGGAGGCCAGGGGGAGGTCAATGGGGAAATAAAGGAGACATATGTACTACTATTTGTAATACTTTAAACAATAGAGTAAAATTTTAAAAAATGAAGTCAGGAGTATACACACGAGCGGTGAGTCCGCTAACTGCCATCAAAGGTGGTTTTTTCTTGGCGGGGAACGTAAATGTCCTCCTACTAAAACAAGTCCAAGCCTGATTGCCGAAGGGACAGAAACGGGTCTTTCAACGCTGTGGGGACCCTTTCATCTCTACTGGGAACTGGATTAACTCAAAGTTTTCCCTTCCTCTTTTTTAACTTTTCCCCCCTATTTGTATTTCTAAGACCCTGAGCAAAGCCTTTCATCTGCAAATCCATAGGCCAAGCTCCTTAAAATGCACGGCGCAAGATCTGAATATCCATTTGGGCAGATATTTCTAAACTTTCCTCTGTTCAGTGTTATTTGAATTCTTCTCAAAGAAGTTCAAAGAAGTTTTAGAACACACAGTATTCTTAGGAGTCAGGAGAACTACAGTTTTGAAGTCTCATATCCATTAAATGGGCCACATACATGACATGAACAGAATGGAAAATTTGACCCGGAACAGTATGAAAGGCTCTAAACATTGCCCCACTAGCCAAAGAAGCTTGGTTGATATGAAATATTCTGGAGCTGACTGTATTTGTTGAGTCTGAAATTGCCCATCCACATTATCTAATTCAATTCAATGAATACAGTCATCCCTCATTATCCAAAGGGGGCTAGTTCCAGGACCCCCACAGATTAACAAAATCCGGGTGCTCAAGTCCCTTCTGTATATAAAGAGTGTGGTGTTTGCATATGGGACCCCACATGCTCCTGTTTACTTTACATTATTCCTATGTTACTTATCATACCCAATGCAAGGCAAATGCTCTGTAATAGTTGTCATACTGTATTGCTTAGGGGCCAACTTTCTGGAATTATTTCTTTAAATATTTTTGATCCACAGTTAGTTGAATCTATGGATTTGGGACAATAGATATGAAAGCTTGACTGTATATATTTATTTTACTCTATTCCATTCTATTGCATGCAATTCCACTCATCCATTCTATTCCATCCATTTCATCCTTCCCACTCCATCCATTCCACTTCATCCATTCCATCCCACTCCATCCATCCCATTCCATTTCTTCCATTCCATCCATTTCATCCCATTCCATTTATTCCACTCCATCCATTCCATTCCACCTCACCCTACCCGACATATAGGTGCTCAATGTGCTCAAGGGAAGGCGCTGGGAATTATAGAAGGCAAGGTGATTATAACACCAGCTGTGAGAAGTACACACTTTCATGTTTCTGCATGGTTAGGGCATTCTGAACAAATTCTACCGGGGCCTGGTCAAGGGCCTGCTTATAGAAGATATTGTAGACAGTACGAATTTGCCTCCCTCAACGTATATGCTTACTTTTCCAGAAGAATGAGCTTCCAAGCCACAGGACATTCCAGATAGCTGTAAACTCAGAGATGCGGGTCTTGTCTCCCCTCCTAAACACCCCTTTATATTCCAAAGGGACTCCCTCCCCTCCAGAGAGGGGCCCTGCACAGCTGCACCTCTCCCACCTAAGCTCCAGGTTCACACCTTTGGGGTCCCTCGCCTGTGGTGTGGAGGGACCCTATCCGTGCAGGGAACAGCTGGCTCTCAGCACATCCGTCCAGATTGGGAACAGTTGGGCACGAAAACCTATGTAACTATTGCTCTAGGTGGGAAGTGACCATCTGTCTTGGACCAGAAACCACTTTCAGAATAATCCAAAGGCACTGACCGAGTGCCCCATGGATGGACGATAGGTTGATAGACAGATGAAGTAAATATTACAGAAGGCAAATTATACATGCCCCCAAGAAAAGCTAATAAGAGTGGAGAAGACTTGGGGAAGAATACACTACAAAGGTAGGTACTGAGTAGATACCTTGAAGTCATGTGCCTTTTCAAATGACCTAAGCAGGGGTCCCCAAACTTTTTAAACAGGGGGCCAGTTCACTGTCCCTCAGACCATGGGAGGGCCGGACTATAGTTTAAAAAAAAAAAAACTATGAACAAATTCCTATGAGCACTGCGGGCCCGGGATGTGTCGGCTGCTAAGCAGGACAGGCAGCGGCACCCGGTGGGCCAGATACATGTCCTCGGCAGGCCGCATGTGGCCCGCGGGCCATAGTTTGAGGACCCCTGACTAGAGTGTAAATCTACTCCTGAAACCTACCTGGTCCTATTAACCAATGTCACTCCAATACATTTAATAATTTAAAAAGGTTCCAGGGAATACAATTGGAGGGACTAGGAATAACTGGGCCAGATCTCGACAGAGTCTAAATTACAGCCCCATGGTCCATGGAAGATCCGGTTTGAAAGATAGAACCGACGTTTGGGGAGGCACCAGATTCAGAGTTGAGAAACGTGTAGATTTGAGTAAATTGGGAGATGTTACAAATTACGGAAAGAATGACATCATCAGAGATGGAATTTTTCCTCAAAGCATGTATCTCACAGAGCTGAGCCAGCCTGGCATTCTGGATGCTTATGGGTATTTAACTGGATGTTTAACTGAAAGCAAAAAAAGTGATTTCAAGTTACCCCAAGTGATGTGATCTTTTGTGTCGGTCCAATCATCTAATGCTTTTACAAGAAACCTGCTTTGAGGTGAGTTGCTGGAAAATACTGTCAGCTTATTGACTGGGATCTCCAGATGTTTTGAATTCAGCTGATTTGCAAATTAGCCATCTCAGAAATGCCTACTAATTAACAGTCCATGGTTCTGGGATAGTGTCTATCACCTTGTTAAAGCTGCTGTGATGAGGAGCCACAGACCAAGCAGCTGACAGACAGACATGTGTTTCCTCACAGCTCTGGGGCTGGATGTTCCAGACCAAGGTGTCAGCTGCAGAGCCAGCGGACATCGCTGAGCCCCCTGTGGTTTTCCTCCGGACACAGCCTGAGTGAGTTTCTTCCTCCTCCTGTAAGGTCATGGGGGGATGGGATTAGGGCCTCCTGTAAGGTCATGGGGGGATGGGATTAGGGCCTCCTGTAAGGTCATGGGGGATGGGATTAGGGCCTCCTGTAAGGTCATGGGGGGGATGGGATTAGGGCCTCCTGTAAGGTCATGGGGGGATGGGATTAGGGCCTCCTGTAAGGTCATGGGGGATGGGATTAGGGCCTCCTGTAAGGTCATGGGGGGGATGGGATTAGGGCCTCCTGTAAGGTCATGGGGGGATGGGATTAGGGCCTCCTGTAAGGTCATGGGGGATGGGATTAGGGCCTCCTGTAAGGTCATGGGGGGGATGGGATTAGGGCCTCCTGTAAGGTCATGGGGGGATGGGATTAGGGCCTCCTGTAAGGTCACGGGGGGATGGGATTAGGGCCTCCTGTAAGGTCATGGGGGGGGATGGGATTAGGGCCTCCTGTAAGGTCATGGGGGATGGGATTAGGGCCTCCTGTAAGGTCATGGGGGATGGGATTAGGGCCTCCTGTAAGGTCATGGGGGGATGGGATTAGGGCCTCCTGTAAGGTCATGGGGGATGGGATTAGGGCCTCCTGTAAGGTCATGGGGGGATGGGATTAGGGCCTCCTGTAAGGTCATGGGGGGGGGATGGGATTAGGGCCTCCTGTAAGGTCATGGGGGATGGGATTAGGGCCTCCTGTAAGGTCATGGGGGGATGGGATTAGGGCCTCCTGTAAGGTCATGGGGGATGGGATTAGGGCCTCCTGTAAGGTCATGGGGGATGGGATTAGGGCCCAGGGCAATGTAAGACCCTCGTTTTCATTTCATCCTCTGCTTCAAGGCCTGTCTCCACACGCGGTCACACTGGGGGTTAGGGCTTCAACATATAATTTTAGGAAAACACAGCTTGTGTTTCTCGAGCAGGTGTGATGCTTCAGCCATGTTTCCTGAGAGCCTCAAGCCTGTCTGTCCACAAATACAGTGCCTGTGAGGGTCCCTGTGCCACTGGCCTAATTCAGACCCTTTTACTCCTAAACCCGATGTGCAGTTGCAAGCACGGGGCGGAGGGGGGGTGGGGAATGCAATTTAGAAGGGGGTCAGAGTCCCTCTTTATTTCCTTTCAAATCCTTCATGCTGCCCCTTTTCCTCAAGGCTGGGTACAACGTGAGCAGAGGGTCAGACTTCCCATGAAGTGTTGGAGTGCCTTCAAGGAATATTCTAGCATAAAAGAAAGTAACTTCCCAGCATGCCTCTGCTTTGTTTTTATCTTACGAGAACAAGAGACATTAAGGTTTGGGGACATTTGGCTCAGATTACCATCACATAATTTACGGGAGTAATTTTCTCCTTTTCAGCGCTCGTAAGCGGGTTGCCTTTATTTTACCGCCCCTCTATTCATAACCATGTTATAGCTACTTTAAATTCTCTTTGCGCTCCCACATTAAGACGTCCTTTCTATAGACACGGATGTACGTTGTATGAACCACCAGGAGCCTGTCCGGGGCTGGCGTCCACCACGTGATGTGGGGTGCACGTGGAGAAGGGAGTGCCATGGGACCAACGCCAAGAGGGGAAGAATCGGGGTTTGCCCTAAAGTGTCCCATCAGCTAGTGGCGCGTGCAGTATGATGGTGACACTCCTTAAAGCAGCAGAAAGCGTTTGCAAATGAGCATGCTAATTCCATTACTTTGCTGGACAAAAGCCTTAGGAATTAAAAAATGCAAATGATCCACTTGGAAATAAAGACAAATCAATTTTGTTCCAGTGTGTTTGCAAGTTGACTGCTTGTCTCATGACCCTTGACTGACCCGTGAGCCCGGGACGCTCCCAGGCGGAATCTGAGGTGGGCGGGGCACGTGGCCCGTCCATGGGATCGTTGACTTAAGGATGTGTCTCCCCCAGTGCTGGGAGCTCCCGACCTGGAACAAATACTATTAGGAGTGTATTGTCCGGCTGGCGTGGCTCAGTGGTTGAGCATCGACCTATGAACCAGGAGGTCAGGGTTCCATTCTCAGTCAGGGCACAGGCCCGGGTTGTGGGCTCCATCCCCAGGAGGGGGCGTGCAGGAGGCAGCGGAACCGTGATTCTTTCTCATCATTGATGTTTCTTTCTCTCTCTCTCTCTCTCTCTCTCTCTCCCTTCCTCTCTGAACTCAGTAAGGATATTTTAAAAAGAGCATGGTGCATCTTTTCAAGGTCCATAAATCTTACTTGTGTGGGTGTCTAGGGCAATCGCTTCCCAGGTTTGGGGAAGAGAGCAGGCTCCAGGGGGGAAGGCACGGATTTCTCTGGCCCTGCTACAAAAGTGACCGCGGTGGAAGGATCGGCTAGACTGTAAGGCGGCTGGGCGACGGCGCAGGTGGCACGGGACGGGGGGTGCCTGTGGGGCACAAGTCAGGTCGCCTCGGGTTTTCCTTCTCAAGCCACCTTCTCACGATGCAGAGAACTTGACCACAGGAAACACCCGATAAAGGAGCGAAAGGGAAGCACACAGGTGTCCGCGCGGCCACAGGGATGTAGCCGGAATCCTGCGCGGCCTCCGAGTGACAACCACAGAGCCTGACACGCGAACGGTCATGGGTCACAGGCAACGGACGACCGCCACGCAGCCTGCGAAGGTCAGGAGGCAGCCCCTCACCTGCCGCCTAGTCACGTGTGGATACAAGTAAGGGGATGCCCACGGGGACACGGCCCTCGCGGGCTGGGAGACCCTGCAGATGGTGGGCAATCAGGGGGCGGGAGGGGGGGGGGGCTGTGGGCTATTCCGAGACACAGGTGGACATTGACGGCACAACAGGAGGCAGAACAATCCTCAGCGAGAGCGGATTCTTCAACGCCAGCCCCACAGAGGTACAGCGAGCACACGCGTGTTAACAGCTGTGGGTCTGAACAGCTCGGCGCACACTCTTCTTGCTATAGCATGATGCATGTACACACATACATGTGTCATGGGCCATACCCCATGATGACAGAATTCAAATTCGTTTCAAATGCTCTTAGAGAATTCGCTGATATGTTCCCCTGTGCTGGTTCATGAAACAATCCCCAAGGGTCCGGGAACTGCCATCTTTCAGACCATGGTCTCCGAGGAACGGGATTCAACGAGAAACCGGCACCGCCGAGAAGCAGAAATGCACCCGCAGCTTGGAAAGGAAGCCACGCATTTTAAAGTCACCCTCGTGAAAACCTCAAAGCCAAGTTTAGAAAAAAACAACGTTTTAAATAAACCAGAATGAGATTTCAAACCATCAGCCTGTGTGGCTGACAGTAAAGTAATGCTGGGGGAACTTTTAACAATGAACACAGGAGACACGCGCAGACCCGACGAACATGGGTCCCCTTCCACCTGAGGCTCTATCAGGGGTGGGCAAACTTTTTGACTCGAGGGCCACCAAGGGTTCTTAAACTGGACCGGAGGGCCGGAACAAAAGCATGGATGGAGTGTTTGTGTGAACTAATATAAATTCAAAGTAAAGGAGCGGAGGGGAGAGCAAGAGAACCGGATAGAACAGCCGGATCCGGCCCGCGGGCCGTAGTTTGCCCACGGCTGATAGAAGAACAGCAGCGAACAAACCACCCTGCACCATGAAGGGGAGGCTGAGAGGAGAAGCCACGGACGGGAGGAGCCGAGAGCTGATGCCACCCTGAGGGCATGCGCAGGGCTGCCTGAGGCCCATGCACTCCCCCCCCCTTCCATCCTGAAACCACAGCGGAGGGGTGGGAGGCATCGGCTCCCAGAGGAGAGGCGTAGCATCTGGGGCCCCAGTGGCAGAGCTGTGTTCTGGGTGCCGACAGTGGGTCGGGCATTTGTGTGAAGGCTCACTTCCGCGACAAGCCCGATGAGGTAGACCCTGTCCCTCCGGTGCAGGTGACAGCAGAGACCTGCGGACACTCCGAGGGCCTTGTCCACGGTCACATGACTAAGAGAAGCAGAGCCCGCCCGTTAATCTTGACAGTCCCTCCCCCTTAGCCATGCGCGTGGCTGCTTCCTGCTCATGTCTGACACCTTCCTGCGCTGTCTGGGCCAGGGACGCGCCCCCTCTTCTGACTGTGTGTGTCCCTCCAGCACAGAGGGCTCCCCAGCCTGGAGGTTGTCCTCCGGTGTCATTGCCCCCTTAGCCTCTGCCTGAGAGAAGGAAATGGTATCTTTCTACCCTTGAATAATTGATCAAAGCAGCAAGCACATGACATTATTTGTCTGTCTATGTATGCATGTATCTCTCGTCTATTATCTGTCATCCATTATCTATCTGTCATCTGTGATCTACCATCTGTGATCTCCCATCTGTTATCTCTGTCCATCTATATGTACTGAGTGAGGAAGGACATGTGCCTATTGGTCATTTATATCATGGAAGTTAAAAGAGCTTTTGAAAAGAAATAAAGTCATTTTTCATAAAAAATGAAAGTTTTTTCTGAATAATTAAAATAGTATGACATCAACATATTTAACAATCATTGCATTTTTTTATGTACCCATCAATGTTCTAAGTGAATTATGTTTGTCTTTTAAACTAATGGGAGAAAAATTAGTAAATAGTTTATATATCAAACTAGAGGCACGGGCCACGGATTCATGCCCCGGTGGGGTCTCTTGGCCTGGCCTGCACCCTCTTGCAATCCGGGACCCCTCGGGGGATGTTGGAGAGTTGGTTTCGGCCCGATCCCCACGGGCCAGGCCAATGGACCCCACCAGTGCATGAATTGGTGCACCGGGCCTCTAGTATGCATATAAGATCTTTGGTTAATCTCTTCCCACCCTCCCCGCTGTCCCCTTCCTTCTGAGATTCATCTGTTCCATGTTTCCATGCCTAGTCATCAGTGCATATCATAGCTACCGATCAAGTGGTCAAATGGTCAGACGGTCACTTAGGCTTTTATATATATATAGATAGATGCTGTTCACCAACAAAAGACATTTTACCCAGTCTTAATGATCAACTAGATTTGTTTACAATAAATCAGTAACCTTCATACCCTTTCCCACAAAGAGCTCAAAACGACATTTGAAAGATGAACTGCCCCAGATTTGACTTTTGCTCTCACTCAGCAAACATCTGAGACTCCCCTGAGTAAGCAGCTCTGAGGGTCCACCCCGCCTGGGTGATGCCAACAGGGAATGTCCATTGTAACCGTCTTCATCTCCCAAAGGGTCCAACCGAGGTTAATAGAATCGCACTGAACAACGAGAGGGGCTGTCCACTGCATTTTATTAGAAAACATGACCCCTTGCGATTCAATTACACGCATGCTCAGCAAGAAAGTTTAACTCACATACACGGACTCATCAACGGGGTGCACAGTAAGCCATCCCGGCCTCTAGGTCCACCAACGCGTCATTCTGAGCCATCAGCCTTACGATGACATTGGCAACCGCGTTGCTGCTCTCTAGTTTGACACTGACCTTTCAGAATATCGGTCAGTCAGAAGTTGTGCAAACTGTGTTGCCTCACGGTAAGTGTTAACAATCCATGAATCAAACATGCAGAAATATTCATTTTTAATTTCAGGTGCACTGAAGAGAGGTGGCCGGGGTCGTAGTTAGGGTCATGCCATCACCCTGTCTTCGATGCTTCTTTTCCCAATTCTTCTCCACATCTCCAAGGCAGTAGTATTGGTTCACCCACAGCAACCTCCTCCTCCATGCAATGGTGACGCATTATCCGCCAACCCAGTGCTTGATTTACCTGCGTCCGCGTCGGCCACGGAAGTTCCACGGCACCTTCGTCAGCTCCGTGTACATCCCCTCTAACAGCGGCACATTTTAATCCGATTGAAAGGACTTTCCCCACCTCTCACCCTGCTGAACCCTAATCCTCACTGAGGATTCATTGAAGAGAAAACCTTTTTTTCCCCCCCAAGAAATTTTAGAGCTCCTGGCTGAGCGCTCCCCTGGCTGGTGTGTGCCTCCCTCTGCTTAGTCAGATCACATGGCTATGTGGGATCCACTCACCTCTGCCCTTGTCGGAGCCCATCACTAAAGAGCCAGGTTACTGAGTAGCTGGCCTGGCTACGTGCTCATCTCAGCTCCCACCCAGCCGTCAGCAGGTGGCCAGCACACAGTGGGGCTACAGAACCTCCGGTGGATAAAGGAACAGTGTATGGGTCACGGTTCTCAGCAGACCTCTGCCTCGACCGCGATGTGTGGGTCACAGCAGGCTCCTGGCCTGGACGCCACGCCCTCTTTAGAGGAGCCAGCTAGACCTTAACGCATCTGTCCTGGGCTTGTTCTATTTGTAAAAGATCAGCTCCTTCAAGAATGATGTGGCCATCCGTGTATCTAATATCTTCAATTTCAAAAGAGCTATAAAAGGAATAGTTTTTGACAAGGAATTATTATAATAAGGGAAAGTTATTTTCCCTTAAGATTTTTAGAAATTACAGTTTGTTCCAATTATGTTTTTATTGATTTCTACACGCCTTAATGAAAAACCATACAACGCATCAAACATGAAACAATAAGGCTGCACGTCTACCTTGGGAAATTTATTTTATTATAAGTTTATCATAAAAACAAAACTGTTTTGTTAGCTAGAGCCCTTGAAGCTCTCTTTGGAAAAGGAAAGTTTCTCTTTTTTTAAAAAAAAACAACAATAAATATTACTTCAAAGGGGCAATTTCTCCTCCTGGCCAGGAGCTCAGTGGTTGGTGCATTGTCCCAGTACACCAAGGCTGCAGGTTCAATCCCCAGTCACGGCACACACAAGAAGCAACCAACGAATGCATGAATAGATGGAACAAATTGATATCTCTCTCTCTCTCTCTCTCTCTCTCTCTCTCTCTCTCTCTCTCTCTCTCTCCCTTCCACTCTCTCTCTAAAATTAAAAAAAAAAAAAACAACAATAAAGAGGCCCGTTCCTGTGACACTCAGAGTCTGTCACCTGGGTTTCAGGACCTCAGGGTTACGGCACAGCCGGACGCGACGGCCAGTCCCCCTTACTGACTGGAGGTCAGTGGCCCTTTTCCGTCCTCCTCCTCCTGCTCTCACCACGTGGCCGGATCTGGGTGAGGGAGACTTGGCCCTCCTCCTGCTCCCAGCACCCGCCCTGAGCAGGTGGCCTCCAGGGAGCTGCCCTCACCCCACACCAGCTGGCAACCCCACCCCTGACCTGGTAGCCTCTCCCGGGGACGCAGAGCTAAGCTGCATTTTTGATGAAACGTACTTTCTTATCAACTTAACTGCACATCTCAGAGCAGAGCTGCAGGAGGAGAGCCTGGAATCTGTAGGCATCTCCCACACAAACCAGGGCTGGCCAGTAACCAGCCTTTTATAGATACACTAGAGGCCCGGTGCACGAAATTCGTGTATGGGGGGGGGTGTCCCTCAGCCCAGCCTGCACCCTCTCCAATCTGGGACCCCTCAAGGGATGTCAGACTGCCCGTTTAGGCCCGATCCCACGGGCCTAAACGGGCAGTCGGACATCCCTCTCACAATCCAGGACTTCTGTCTCCCAACTGCTCACCTGCCTGTCTTCCTGATTGCCCCTAACCGCTTCTGCCTGCCAGCCTGATCACCCCCTAACCCAGCCGTGGGCAAACTCCGGCCCGCGGGCCGGATCCAGCCCGTTCGGCTGTTCTATCCGACCCGCGGAGCAGAAAGAGCGGAGGGTTCTCTTGCTCTCCCCTCCGCTCCTTTACTTTGAATTTATATTAGTTCACACAAACACTCCATCCATGCTTTTGTTCCGGCCCTCCGGTCCAGTTTAAGAACCCATGGTGGCCCTCGAGTCAAAAAGTTTGCCCACCCCTGCCCTAACCACTCCCCTGTCAGCCTGATTGATGCCTAACTGCTCCCCTGCCGGCCTATTTGCCCCCAAATGCCCTCCCTTGCATGCCTGGTCCCTCCCAACTGCCCTCCCCTGCTGGCCATCTTATGGTGGCCATCTTGTGTCCACATGGGGGCAGCCATCTTGTGTGTTGGAGTGATGGTCAATCTGCATATCACTCTTTTATTAGATAGGACTAGAGGCCCGGTGCACGAAATTCGTGCACGGGGAGGGGGTTCCCTCAGCCTGGTCTGCACCCTCTCACAATCCAGGATCCCTCAGGGGCGGGAGGCAACCCGGCGATCAGGGGAAGGCGATGCCCCATCACACCTCTGCTGCTGCCACTGCCGGCAGCGCAAGCCTGGGCCGGCCCTGGTTACCTGAGCCTCGGGCAGCCGCCATCAGAGGCTTGCCTGTTCCTCGGGCCCACCCTGGGCGGCTGGGGGGCTGAGGGGACCGGGCGCTGTCATCTTGTGGCTGTGAGCGCCACCATCTTTGCGGGCGTGGCAGTCAAGTAGCATATTTCCTCCTTATTGGCTGTGGGCGCCACCATCTTTGCAATGGCGTGAGGGTCAATTAGCATATTCCCTCTTTATTACACAGGATTTTCATTGATGTCAGAGAGGAAGGGAGAGGGAGGTAGGGATAGAAACATCAATGATGAGAGAGAATCATGGACCAGCTGCGTCCTGCATGCCCCTTACTGGGGAAGGAGCCCACAACCTTGGCATGAACCCTGACCAGGAATTGAACTGTGACCTCCTGGTTCATAGGTCGATGCTCAACCCCTGAGCCATTTAGCTTTTATCTACTTGTGATGGAAGCTGGGAAATCTTTAACTTCTCTTCCAACTCTAAAACTCCGAGAATCTATGGATTACTAAAATGGGAAAATACTTCCTCAAAATGAACATGAAACACAAAGACCCTTAATTATTTTTGCTAATCATTATGCTATGATACATTAATTAATCTTAATATTACATTTCACGAGCCCAGTGGATGATATTACAGTATTTTCAGCAATACTTTGAAAGCTCATCCATTTGTAGAATTTCACAGCCTTAACTTTTAATCCATCACCAACGGCTGACTTTTCCCCAGATATTTTTATATAATCCCCATTAACATGCTGTTGTGAATGAATACTTAATTAAAATGTATAATCGTGTTCTA
>NC_137772.1:2123353-2190853 GCF_963455305.1 Plecotus auritus
CACCCAGCCAGGTCTTCTGCTGAAGGAGACCAGAGCCCCAGGGCGCCAGGCCTCAGACTGCCCCTCCGTCTCCTCCTGATTGGACCCCCGCCCTGGCCACTCCCTCCTGCTCTCCGGCCCCGGCTTCCCTCCCTGGCACCTCTTCGGTCTCCGCGTTACTGTCCCCCCAGAACACGTGTAGCCGCTGTTACCCCACTTCTTCCCCACTCTCTCTTCCACCTTCCTCTCTTCCCACGCCCCTCGCCGCTCCCAACCCAGCCTCGGGGTTCTCTGTGCTGTTCTTCTCTTCATCTGCTGGAGGGGCCACAGCAAACCAGGGTGCCCGCAACATGGGAATGTCAGGCAAATGCCAGATGCATGCCCGAGAAGGATTTTACGTGTTTCAACGCGCATGCAGCTGCTGACAGACGTGTTCACTGTTTACCGGGAGCGTTGATTCGGGCGGTGCCTGAGCGGGTTTCCTTGCTACGGCTTCACACGCAGCCTATTCCGGGGGCCACTCACTCTCCTCCCGGCTCACAGGGGCACCCGCTGTGGACTCTGCACTCCCCACCCCGAGGTTGCAAAGGACCAGGTCCACCTCGTTTCCTGAAGACCAAGTGCAAGCCACCCTCTTCCTGCCCCATTTCTGTTAACAATGATTCAGGGGTCCTCCAACTTTTTAAACAGGGGGCCAGCTCACTGTCCCTCAGACCGTTGGAGGGCCGGACTATAGTTTAAAAAAACAACTATGAACAAATTCCTCTGCGCACTGCGGGCCCGGGACGCGTCAGCTGCTAAGCAGGACAGGCAGCGGCACCCGGCAGGCCGGATCCATGTCCTCGGCGGGCCGCATGTGGCCCGCGGGCCGTAGTTTGAGGACGCCTGCTGCTCTCACCGTTTCCCAGACAGAAAGCAGCCCTTTGTCCGCCCAGCCTTCTGGTCCTCCACGGCCCACACCCCACCTGTCTCCACTAGCTGCCCCCACAGGGCTTCCCCCTCGTCTGTCCCCGCGGCCACCGCCCCGCTGAAGGCCTCTGACCTTGCCCCTGAGGTACTGTCTCCCCTGCCAGGTCTCCTAAGCCTTCGTCCCTCTCATACCCAACGTGTGACTTGAATTGAAGCTGCTCAGTGACTTGCTTAACACCACGGATGGTCGTCACTTTCAGTATTCCAGTGAAATGATACCTTTCCTGCCACTCAAACTAGAGCCACAGCCAACTCGCTCGAGTTGCCCCCAACCAGAGTTCTTTTACACCTTTCCCCAGAGCTTCTTTCTGTGCTAGGATTGCCCAACCCAACTTCTTCCAGCCACCACAGACCTGGTCTTAAATCCTGCCGGTTCCAGGTACTCGCATATCAAACGGTCCTCATACGTTTGCAGACATTTCTGACCATCAGTCTTGCTCCCGCAAGCACTGCTGTCCTGACTCCTTGGAAGATGGGTGTCCTGCACGTGACCCAGGCTCTCACATGAGACTTGGGTGGACGAGATACAAAATGGGTGTAAAATCTGTGTGTTTGAGACATTATGTATTTGGGGGGTTATTATTTTTTATAGCCATTCTCCTAAACCAAATGTTCGTTAGTTTTCCAGTAACTGTCCCTCTACTTCTAACCCAGTGGTCGGCAAACTCATTAGTCCACAGAGCCAAATATCAACAGGACAATGACTGAAGTTTCTTTTGAGAGCCACATTTTTTAAACTTCTTCTACTTCAAACAATTAAAAAAATAAATAAATTAAAATAAAATAAAAATAAAAACTTCTTCTAACGCCACTTCTTCAACATAGACTCGCCCAGGCCATGGTATTTTGTGGAAGAGCCACACTCAAGGGGCCAAAGAGCCGCATGTGGCTCGCGAGCCGCAGTTTGCCGACCACGGTTCTAACCCTTTAAGTTGGAGGAAGCACACTACTCGATAACAAATTATACTACAAGGCGATTGTAATAAAACAGCATGGTACCGCCATAAAAACAGACAGGGAGATCAATGGGACAGAACAGAGGGCCCATAAATAAAGCGACCCTTCGTGTTCAATTAACATTTGACAATGGAGGCAAGAACATACAATGGGGCAGAAAAAGTGTATTCAATAAATGGCGTTGGGAAAACTGGACTGATGTGTGCAAAACACAAACAAACTGGACCACCTTCTTACCCCATCCACAGGAATAAACTGAAAATGTCTTAAAGACTTAAATGTTAGACGCAACACCATAAAAATCCTACAAGAACACATAGGCAGTAAAATTTCTGACATTTCTAGTAGCAATATTATGTGTGTGTGTGTGTGTGTGTGTGTGTGTGTGTGTGTGTGTGTGTATACACATATATATAATCTATCTATCTTCAAGCAAGGGAAAAAAATAAAAATAAACAAATGGGACTACCTCAAACTAAGAAGTTTTTGCACCACAAAGGAAACCATCAATAAATCAAAAAGACTGGGAGAGAACCAAGATGGCAGCATCAGTAAACGCCTGTACTTGCTGCCTCTCACAACCACATCAAAATGACAACTAACAGACAGAACCACTGCCATCCAGAACTGAGGGAAAGCTGGCTGAGTGGAAGTCCTACAACCAGAGAGGTAAAGAAGAAACCACACTGAGACTGGTAGGAGGTGCGGAGGCGCGGAAAGTGCTGGCACCCGGGTGCACTGCTTTTTTAATCGGGAGGGAGATACAAGCTCCTGCTTGCTCTGAACTCCAGTTCTGGGTGATGCTCTAGGCCAGTGGTCGGCAAACTCATTCGTCCACAGAGCCAAATATGACCAGTACAACGATTGGAATTTCTTTTCAGAGCCACATTTTTTAAACTTAAACTTCTTCTAATGCCACTTCTTCAACATAGACTCGCCCAGGCCGTGGTATTTTGTGGAAGAGCCACACTCAAGGGGCCAAAGAGCCGCCTGTGGCTCGCGAGCCGCAGTTTGCCGACCACAGCTCTAGGGGACCCAGACACACACGGGGAGAAACTGGACTGTCTGGCATTGGGGCAAGAACGGAGGGTGGCTTTTTTCCAGATGGAGGTTCCCACAGCGGTCATTGCTCCTGAGCAGGGAACTCTCCCGTGCAGGGCTGACTGGGAGCCATTGCTGTTTGCTCTGCCCTGGTGATTCCCTGAGACCCAACCCCACCCAGTTCACAACCCCACCCAAACTGTGCGCATTGGCTTTTGCATATGAATGGCCTGTCCTTTCTCAGCCTAAAACCTGTCAAACAGGCAGCAGCTGGGCCAGGGGGCCCCAAAGCTATCAGAAGAAGGTCCAAGAATAGGCACCAGCACCTTGCTTCACAGCTGGGCCTCGTCTGGGCACTTCCAAACCCCATACAAAGAGGAGGAATCTGCAGATCTCTCTGTAGCTCCTGCTGGGTGGCCCCAGGCAGTAGCTGACCTTGCACCTCCTTGGAGATCCAAGAGCCAGTGTACCCAGGGGTCAGTGTGAGACCATACCAGATTACAACTCCTCACATCCATAAGTGACACACTCAAGGGGCAGACTCAGTGAGCACCAAAGCCCCACTGAAGCAAGTCCTGCCCCATAAGGGTGTCTCCTACACAGCAGCTCTCTCACTGTAGTTGTAGCTGGTCCTCATAGCCAATTGGCCTGGAGGTCAATTCCTCCCAGTGACACCAACAGCAATCGAGACTCAACTACAATAAGACTGTGCACACAGCCCATAAAGGGGTGCACCAAGAGTGTCCACCTCAGGTGATTTGGGGAGGCTGAACCACTGGGCCCTACAGGACACCTACCACACAAGGCCACTCTATCAACTCAAGGAGACTTAGCAGCTATCCAATACATAGAAACAAACACAGGGAAACAACCAAAATGCAAAGAAAAAGAAACATGTCACAAATGAAAGAAATGGAAGAAGCAAAATACTGGATATAGAGTTCAAAACCACAGTTATAAGGTTACTCAAGAATCTTCTGGAAAAGTCCAAGAAACGTAGTGAGACCTTCAAGGATCTTAGTGAGAATGCCAAAAAAAAAATGGAAAAGGACCAGTCAGAAATTAAGCATACACTGACTGAAATAAAGAATAATATACAGGGATTCAACAGTAGACTAGAGGACACCATGAACCAAGTCAAAGGTTTGAAATATGAGGAAGCAAAAAACACCCAACCAGAAGAGCAAAAAGAAAAAAAGAATCCAAAACTATGAAGATAGTGTAAGGAGCCTCTGGGACAACTTCAAGCGTACCAACATCTGAATTATGGGGGTGCCAGAAGAAGAGAGAGAGCAAGATATTGAAAACCTATTTGAAGAAATAATGGCAGAAAACTTCCCCTACCTGATGAAAGAAATAGACTTACAAGTCCAGGAAGTGCAGAGAACCCCAAACAAGAGGAATCCAAAGAGGACCACACCAAGACACATCATAATTAAAATGCCAAGGGCAAAAGACAAAGAGAGAATCTTAAAAGCAGCAAGAGAAAAACAGTTACCTACAAGGGAGCACCCATACAACTGCCAGCTGATTTCTCAACAGAAACTATGCAGGCCAGACGGGAGTGGCAAGAAATATTCAAAGTGATGAATAGCAAGAACCTACAACCAAGATTACTCTACCCAGCAAAGCTATCATTTAGAATGGAAGGTCAGATAAAGAGCTTCACAGACAAGAAAAATCAAAAAGAGTTCATCACCGCCAAACCAGTATTATATGAAATGCTAAAGGGTATTCTTTAAGAAGAGGAAGAAGAAGAAAAAGGTAAAGATAAAAAATTATGGCCAAAACCGCTTTGGCTCAGTGGATAGAGCATCAGCCTGCGGACTGAAAGGTCCCAGGTTCGATTCCGGTCAAGGGCATGTAACTTGGTTGCGGGCACATCCCCAGTAGGAGGTGTGCAAGAGGCAGCTGATCGATGTTTCTCTCTCATCGATGTTTCTGACTATCTATCACTCTTCCTTCCTCTCTGTAAAAAATCAATAAAATATATTTAAAAAAAATTATGAACAACAAAGTGACAACAAATATATATCTATCAACAAGTGAATCTAAAAATCAAATGAATAAAAAATCTGATGAACAGAATAAACTGGTGAATGTAATAGAATCAGGGGCATGGAAATGGAGCAGATTGACAATTCTCAGGGGGAAGGAGGTGTTGGGGGGTGCAGGAAGAGATTGGACAAAGATCTTACACCTATGGATGAGGACAGTGCGGGGGAGTGGGGGGCAAAGGCCTGGGGTGGGGTGGGAACCAGGTGTAGGGGAGCTATGAGTGGAATAAAAAGGAACATCTGTAATAATCTGAACAATAAAGATTAAAAAATAAATTAAAAAACAATGAAAAGACAGCTCACTGAATGGGAGAACATATTCACCAATGATACATTAGATAGGGGGCTAATTTCAAAAATATGTAAAGAACTTATAAAACTCAATACCAAAGAAACAAACAATCTAATTTAAAAATGGGTAAAGAGGACGTACAGAAGGCCAAGACACATATGAAAACATGCTCAATGTCACTAATCATCTGAGAGATACAAATGAAACCACAATGAGTTCTCACCTCACACCTGTCAGAATGGCTGTCATCAACAAATCAACAAATGACAAGTGCTGGCGAGGATGCGGAGAAAAAGGAAACCTCGTGCACTGCTGGTGGGAATGCAGACTGGTGCAGCCACGTGGAGAACAGTATGGAGTTTCCTCAAAAAACTAAAAATGGAACTCCCATAGTTAGACCCAGCAATTTCACTTCTGGGAATATATCCTAAGAAACCCCAAACACTAATTTGAAAAAAATATATATGCACCCCTATGTTCATAGCCGTGTTCTCTACAATCGCCAGGATCTGGACTCTTCCGATGGGCGGTGAGCCTGCCCTTGGTTCCCGAGGCCAGCAGACCCTCTCTTTTCCAGACCGGCTGCTCCCGGCTCTGGACATGGACTCGATATCGCCACAGCTACTCACTCACCACACCCTTGGAATGACAGCCCAGAGTTCAGGGCAGCCGGCCTCGCTGCTGAGGGTGCAGGATGTGAGACACCCCTGCAGAATGGTCCCTCAGCAAGTAGGGCTCTGGAAATGGCCAAGGACAGAAACAAAAGTCGACTGAGACCGAGCAAAACTGGGCTCACCGGTTCATACAACAGGGAACTACGGAAAGTTCTGGATGCAGAGCTGGCTTGCTGATTAAGAAGATCACATAATGGTCTTAGTCTATCGATCTATCGATCATCTATCTATCTATCATCTATCTATCATCTATCTATCATCTATCTATCTATCATCTATCTATCTATCATCCATCTATCTATCTATCATCTATCTCTCTATCATCTATCATCTATCTATCATCTATCATCTAGCTATCATCTAGCTATATATTACCTATCGTCTATCTATCTATTGTCTATCTATCATCTATCATCTATCTATCTATCTATCATCTACCTCTCTATATATCATCTATCATCTATCTATCTATCATCTATCTATCATCCATCTATCTATCATCTATCTATCATCTATCATCTATCATCTATCATCTATCTATATATTATCTATCATCTATCTATCTATTGTCTATCTATCATCTATCATCTATCTATCATCTACCTCTCTATATATCATCTATCATCTATCTATCATCTATCTATCATCTACCTCTCTATATATCATCTATCTTTCATCTATCATCTATCTATGTATCTATCATCTATCTATTATCTATCTATCATCTATCATCTATCTATCATCTATCTATCTATTATCTATCTATCATCTATCATCTATCTATATATCTATCTATCTATTATCTATCTATCTATTATCTATCTATCTATCATCTATCCATCTAATTTCTCCTTATTTGTATTGGTTTATCTAACTTTCTTCTAATTCGCCTTCACATCTGACTGACACAGGTGGATGTCATTCTCAGTGATCTCCCAGGAAATGTGCTGCTTCCCACGGTCCCTGTGTTTGTTCAGAAACGGGGGCCTGCATGGGGCGAGTGCGCATGTGGGAGCCGCACCGTAGGCAGGAGGCATGTTACTGCGATGGGCCAGGCCCGGGTAGTCATGACCTTGTCCCCCAGGTAAGGTCTCATTCAGCAAGAAGGAGAAACGCGTAAGAACACGTCTACGCGCCACGGTCCATTTACAGTCCCTCCAAGGGGACAGTCTTCTCCCTTGAAACATGGTAGTTTGGTAAGAGCTGCGAGAAGAAGGCACTTTCACGGCGAACAATTCTAAAGAGAGGGAGGGCGCCCAGCTGTCACAGGGATGACGGAAGACCCCTTTGTTCAGCTCGGTGTCACTTAGGGATGAACAGGGCGCGCGCTGCGTACAGGGGAAGACAAGCACAATCGCAAAGAGCCTTCTCTTGCCGCTTTCGGGGAATGACAGGCAATTCCCCCCCCCGCACCCCCCGTTATCCAAAGCCAAACGACGTTCTAAAAGGTTGACATCTACGAATATGTGGCATCACCATTTCCTCCCCGTGGTTTTAAAGTCTCGCTGTTCATTGTCCCTGCTGTTCCTCTCCATGAATGCTCTTCCTTCCTAGCTTTGTGGGCCACATTAATATTTTAGCTGTCCTTGTGATTTGCATTTAACTACGGTGTTGGGTTTGTGAGGGCCGCCTGTCAGCCTGAGCCTGGAGCAACATTCCACACGGGACTTGGCGCTCTCAGCCGAGCAGCACTGACGGTCTGTCTTTTGTGTCTGTGATTTATGGGCCTTCCTGTCTTCTCTCTCTTCCCTGTCTCTGTGTGTGTCTCTCTCTAAAACACACATGCAAACATGTAGACATTCACGGGTACACCACACTCGTTGCACCTGTTAAACTATCGCCTCTGATTCCCACTTACTATTTCAATCCATGAATTTTTTCTTATTAATCTATTGGCATAAAATCACCCTTGTCATTCTTGTCACTCATAACACGGACTACATGTGTCCCCAGTATCTCTATTATGTCTCTTAATAAAACAGTGTACGCATTCATTCTATAATTAACATAAAAGCTATCCACTCGTTGGACAAATATATAAACCCACCCAAAGTCTGTGTAGAAAGACCTTTATTAATCATCATTCACCCTGAGAAACGGTTGTCAGAGATGACAGAAGAGATCTACCTGGCAAAGAGATATTAAAAATGCTAATGTTTTTTCTCTGGGTTGGGTTTAAATGGTAAGATGCTTGCCCAGGACCCTGCTCTGACTCTACAAGGGGCTGGATGTCTGTAATCTCCAACAGGCGTGGGTTAAAACCCAACTCCCACTGGGACGGCGCGAGAGGGTGGTCCCGTGGGAGGTGATTGGTCCTGAGGGTGTTACCCACGATGGGATCAGTGCCCATGTAGGAAGTGCGAGTGATGGGATCAGTGCCCGTGTAGGAAGCCGGGTGATGGGATCAGTGTCTATGTAGGAGCCGGGTGATGGGATCAGTGTCCATGTAGGAAGCCGGGTGATGGGATCAGTGTCTGTGTAGGAAGCAGGGTGATGGGATCAGTGCCCATGTAGGAAGCCGGGTGATGGGATCAGTGCCCGTGTAGGAAGCCGGGTGATGGGATCAGTGCCTGTGTAGGAAGCCGGGTGATGGGATCAGTGCCTGTGTAGGAAGCCGGGTGATGGGATCAGTGTCTATGTAGGAGCCGGGTGATGGGATCAGTGTCCGTGTAGGAAGCCGGGTGATGGGATCAGTGTCCGTGTAGGAAGCCGGGTGATGGGATCAGTGTCTGTGTAGGAGCCGGGTGATGGGATCAGTGTCCGTGTAGGAAGCCGGGTGATGGGATCAGTGTCCGTGTAGGAAGCCGGGTGATGGGATCAGTGTCCGTGTAGGAGTCGGGTGATGGGATCAGTGTCCGACTATGTAGGAGCCGGGTGATGGGATCAGTGTCCGACTATGTAGGAAGCCGGGTGATGGGATCAGTGTCCGACTATGTAGGAAGCCGGGTGATGGGATCAGTGTCCATGTAGGAAGCCGGGTGATGGGATCAGTGTCCATGTAGGAAGCCGGGTGATGGGATCAGTGTCTGTGTAGGAGCCGGGTGATGGGATCAGTGTCCGTGTAGGAAGCCGGGTGATGGGATCAGTGTCCGTGTAGGAAGCCGGGTGATGGGATCAGTGTCCGACTATGTAGGAAGCCGGGTGATGGGATCAGTGTCCGTGTAGGAAGCCGGGTGATGGGATCAGTGTCTGTTTAGGAAGCCGGGTGATGGGATCAGTGTCTGTGTAGGAAGCCGGGTGATGGGATCAGTGTCCATGTAGGAAGCGGGGTGATGGGATCAGTGTCCGTGTAGGAAGCGGGGTGATGGGATCAGTGTCCGTGTAGGAAGCCGGGTGATGGGATCAGTGTCCGTGTAGGAAGCCGGGTGATGGGATCAGTGTCTGTGTAGGAGCCGGGTGATGGGATCAGTGTCCATGTAGGAAGCCGGGTGATGGGATCAGTGTCTGTGTAGGAAGCCGGGTGATGGGATCAGTGTCCGTGTAGGAAGCCGGGTGATGGGATCAGTGTCCGTGTAGGAAGCCGGGTGATGGGATCAGTGTCTGTGTAGGAAGCCGGGTGATGGGATCAGTGTCTGTGTAGGAGCCGGGTGATGGGATCAGTGTCCGTGTAGGAAGCCGGGTGATGGGATCAGTGTCTGTGTAGGAAGCCGGGTGATGGGATCAGTGTCCGTGTAGGAAGCCGGGTGATGGGATCAGTGTCCGTGTAGGAAGCCGGGTGATGGGATCAGTGTCTGTGTAGGAAGCCGGGTGATGGGATCAGTGTCTGTGTAGGAGCCGGGTGATGGGATCAGTGTCCATGTAGGAAGCCGGGTGATGGGATCAGTGTCCGTGTAGGAAGCCGGGTGATGGGATCAGTGTCCGTGTAGGAAGCCGGGTGATGGGATCAGTGTCCGTGTAGGAAGCCGGGTGATGGGATCAGTGTCCGTGTAGGAAGCCGGGTGATGGGATCAGTGTCCGTGTAGGAAGCCGGGTGATGGGATCAGTGTCCATGTAGGAAGCGGGGTGATGGGATCAGTGTCCATGTAGGAAGCCGGGTGATGGGATCAGTGTCCGTGTAGGAAGCCGGGTGATGGGATCAGTGTCCATGTAGGAAGCCGGGTGATGGGATCAGTGTCCGTGTAGGAAGCCGGGTGATGGGATCAGTGTCCGTGTAGGAAGCCGGGTGATGGGATCAGTGTCCGTGTAGGAAGCCGGGTGATGGGATCAGTGTCCGACTATGTAGGAGCCGGGTGATGGGATCAGTGTCCGCCTGTGTAGAAAGCCGGGTGATGGGATCAGTGTCTGTGTAGGAAGCCGGGTGATGGGATCAGTGTCCATGTAGGAAGCCTGGTGATGGGATCAGTGTCCATGTAGGAAGCCGGGTGATGGGATCAGTGCCCATGTAGGAAGCGGGGTGATGGGATCAGTGTCCATGTAGGAAGCGGGGTGATGGGATCAGTGTCCGTGTAGGAAGCCGGGTGATGGGATCAGTGTCCATGTAGGAAGCCGGGTGATGGGATCAGTGTCCGTGTAGGAAGCCGGGTGATGGGATCAGTGTCCGTGTAGGAAGCCGGGTGATGGGATCAGTGTCCATGTAGGAAGCCGGGTGATGGGATCAGTGTCCGTGTAGGAAGCCGGGTGATGGGATCAGTGTCCATGTAGGAAGCCGGGTGATGGGATCAGTGTCCGCCCGTGTAGGAAGTGCCCAGAGTTCTCCTCGCACCGGGAGGAGATGCAGCGAGAAGCACCTCTGTGACCAGGAGGATGATCTCTAAGAGCCACACCTCCCCTTTGATCTCAGACGACCAGCTGGGCTGTGGGGGTAAATGTGGGTTTCCATCGGGGCAGCCTGGGCTGGGACACTGTCCATTCTAAGATCCATCGTCCCTTTCTGTGAGGCCCTCCTATCCCAGCCGGCCCCTCTCCGATGATTGCCCCCAAACTCAGTTCCACATCTCTCCTCCAAACCAAAGTGCCATGGAACACACTCTCCATCAAAAGGCTCTGTTCATTCTTTCACTCCTGCCCCTCAATCATATTGAAACTATTTACTGGCTATCTTCTTACTGTTGGGTAAAGACACGCGGGAAACGCCTGTTCATGATGAGTTTTACAGGGACCAACGGGGGCGTCGGGCAGCAGGGCTGGGCCTGCTGTAGAGATGTCCTCGCTGAGTCCCGTTCAGAGCCCTCGGCCTCCCCAGTCACCTGCTGAAGGAGCCGCAGTGGCAGGCTCGTGAGAGAGTCGGCTGCCCACGGAGCCTGAGCACCAGGACAGGGCGCACGGGCAAGGGCTGGCGCTCCTGTCTCACGACTCCCTGCTCCTGCAGTCCAGGGCCCTTATGGGTGTTTCAGTCCGACACTCGCAGGACAGGGGAATGCCACTGTGGCAGGGACACGGAGCGGACCCACCCGACACCTGGCCCCTCGCTGTGGGCCTTCGTTCCCTGCGGAGTCTGGCACAGGCAGGAGCTAGGAGCTCGCCCCTTGCCCCCTCCGTAGGCAAAGAATCCCCAAGTCTTACCAGATGTCCTTTCCAAGTGTTTTTGAAATGTGGCCATTTTTTTACTCCCATGTTGCCATCTTAGCCCAGGCTCTTATCAACTCATGAGCAGATTATTTCAAAAGCCACGGATAATGTAAAGGCAGCCAGTTTTGTAGCTGCCCGCCCCCTCCCATTACAATTCCTGTTGGATGTGGATGCAATTTATCCAGAAGTCAGAGGCAGAGTGGCCCCACTCTGTTCACATCCGCTTTCTAAATGAGAAGCGTGTTCTCGGGCACCAGCATTTCCTTCACAACAGTCAGCCTGGCTCTCCACACGCATCTCCTTCTCATCCCTACGCATTCCATCTTTTTAAAAACATGTTTTGGAGAGAACCAAGATGGGGGCATAGGTAAACACCTGTACTTGCTGCCTCTCACAACCACATCAAAACTACAACTAACAGACAGAACAAATACCATCCAGAACCACGGGAAAGCTGGCTGAGTGGAGGTTCTACAACTAGAAGGAAAGAAAAAAGCACATTGAGAAGGGTAGGAGGTGTAGAAGTGCATGGAACCGGGTGCGCTGTTGTGGTTTTTTTCAATCGGGAGGGAGATACAAGCTCCCGACTGCTCTGAACTCCATTCCGGACGAGACTCTGGGGACACAGACTCATACGGGGAGAAACAGGACTATCTGGCATCGGGCCGGAACGCAAGGGCGGCTTTCTCTCAGAGGTGATCGCAGCGATCATTGTTCCTGCACGGGGGCACCGGATGTGGAAACACAAGGACCTCCCTGGTGCAGGGCTGACTGGCAGCCATTGTTGGTTGCTCTGCCCTGGTGATTCCCTGAGACCCCACCCCACCCAATTTACAACCCCACCAAATCTGTTCACATCGGCTTTTGCATATGAATGGCCTGTCCTTTCTCAGCTTAAAACCTGTCAAAATGCAGCTGGGTCAGAGAGTCCCAGAGCTTCCAAAGAAGGCCCAAGGCCCGGCAGCAGCAGCCTGCCTTGCTTCACAGCTGGGCCTCATCTGGGCACTTCCAAACCCCAAACTAAGAGGAGGAATCTGCAGATCTCTCTGTAGCTCCTGCTGGGTGGACTCAGGCAGTGGCTGACCTTGCATGTCCTTGGAGATCCAAGAGCCAGTGTACCCAGGGGTCAGTGTGAGATGACACCAGATTACAACTCTTCACATCCATAAGCAACACACTCAAGGGGCAGACTCAGTGAGCACCAAAGCCCCGCTGAAGCAAGCCCTGCCCCATAAGGGTATTTCCAGCACAGCAGTTCTCCCATTGTAGACACAGCTGGTCCTCACAGCCAATTGGCCTGGAGGTCAATTCCTCCCAGTGACACCAACAGCAATAAAAGCTTAACTACAATAAGACTGTGCACACAGCCCATAAAGGGGTGCACCAAGAGTGTCCACCTCAGGTGATTGGGGAGGCTAACCACTGGGCCCTATAGGTCACCTACCACACAAAGCCACTCTATCAACACAGGGAAGAAGCCAAAATGCAGAGACAAAGAAACATGTCACGAATGAAAGAAATGGAGGAAAGCAAAATACTGGATATAGAGTTCAAAACCACAGTTATAAGGTTACTCAAGAATCTTCTGGAAAAGTCCAAGAAACGTAGTGAGACCTTCAAGGATCTTAGTGAGAATGCCAAAAAAAAAAAAAGAATGGAAAAGGACCAGTCAGAAATTAAGCATACATTGACTGAAATAAAGAATAATATACAGGGATTCAACAGTAGACTAGAGGATCCCAAGAACCAAGTCAGAGATTTGAAATATGAGGAAGCAAAAAACACCCAACCAGAAGAGCAAAAAGAAAAAAAGAATCCAAAACTATGAAGATAGTGTAAGGAGCCTCTGGGACAACTTCAAGCATACCAACATCCGAATTATGGGGGTGCCAGAAGAAGAGAGAGAGCAATATATTGAAAACCTATTTGAAGAAATAATGACCCAAAACTTCCCCCACCTGGTGAAAGAAATAGACTTACAAGTCCAGGAAGTGCAGAGAACCCCAAACAAGAGGAATCTAAAGAGGACCACACCAAGACACATCATAATTAAAATGCCAAGGGCAAAAGACAGAGAGAATCTTAAAAGCAGCAAGAGAAAAACAGTTAGTTACCTACAAGGGAGCACCCATACAACTGTCAGCTGATTTCTCAACAGAAACTATGCAGGCCAGATGGGAGTGGCAAGAAATATTCAAAGTGATGAACAGCAAGAACCTACAACCAAGATTACTCTACCCAGCAAAGCTATCATTCAGAATTGAAGGTCAGATAAAGAGCTTCACAGACAAGAAAAAGCTGAAGGAGTTCATCACCACCAAACCAGTATTATATGAAATGCTAAAGGGTATTCTTTAAGAAGAGAAGAAGAAGAAAAATGTAAAGATAAAAAAATATGAACAAGTGCCAACAAATACATATCTATCAACAAGTGAATCTAAAAATCAAATGAATAAAAAATCTGATGAACAGAATAAACTGGTGAATGTAATAGGATCAGGGGCATAGAAAGGGAGTGGACTGACAATTCTCAGAGGGAAGAGGGTGTGGGGGATGTAGAAAGAGACTGGACAAAAATCTTACACCTATGGACAAAGACATGGTGGGGTGAGGGCATGGAGTGGGGTGGGAACCAGGTGGAGGGGAGCAATAGGGAGGAAAAAGAGGAACATCTGTAATAATCTGAACAAGATTAGTGTGTGTGTGTGTGTGTGTGTGTGTGTGTGTGTGTGTATATATATATATATATATATATATATATGTTTTAATGATTTCAGAGAGAGGAAGAGAGAGATAGAAACATCAGTGATGAGAGAGAATCGTTGATCAGCTGCCACACTGGGGATCAAACCCACAGCCCAGGGAATGTGCCCTTGACCAGGAAACGTATTTGAAGAAATAATGAGGCCCTCGGGTGTGAGCCACACCGGCCAGAGTGATGCCTGAGGGTTTTATAAGGATGAAGGAATTTGGATTAAGAGACTATCTCATTCAGAATCTCAGCACAGGAAAGGCTAGAGACTGATTTCTCTCAATCCGCGGAATGGATGACAAACACAATGCAAATGGAGAACGCGGGCTCATTCTAAGTGTGCGGCCTGATAACTTGACATGCCCGTGCCTGTGAGGGCAGGTAGATCAGGGTGAGACCCCCCCCTCCCCCAGGTGACGGGGGTCTGAATATCCATCTATACCTATTGCTATGTCTGCCTCTATCATCCATATACCTGTTATCTATCTGCCTACCTATCTACCTACATATCCACCTACCTACCTATTTACTACCTACCTATCTACCTACCTACCCACCTACCTACCTATCTACCTGTTTATTATCTACCTATCCACCTACCTACATATCTACCTATCTATCTACCTACCTATCCACCTACCTACCTATTTACTACCTACCTATCTACCTACCTACCCACCTACCTACCTATCTACCTGTTTATTATCTTCCTATCCACCTACCTACCTATCTACCTACCTATACACCTATTTACCTACCTACCCACCTACCTACCTACCTACCTATCTCCCTACCTATCCACCTACATATCTATCTACCTACCTACCTATCCACCTACCTACCTACCTACCCACCTACCTATCTATCCACCTACCTACCTATCTACCTACCTACCTACCTATCCACCTACCTACCTACCTGTCTATCTATTCCCTTCTATCTACCTATCATCTACCTTCCCCCCTGCCCTCGGGGCAGCCGGGGTCCTCTCTCACTTTTCCTGGCTGCTGACTTAGCAGACCTCTGCTGACTTTGTGAAGCGCTTTCCTGTTGAGCTGGTGAGCTTTCTCCTTCCCTTTGCTACAGTTCTAGCTGCGTTCTCCGATCGCAAAAACGAGGGACGGCTGACTGAGTGTGAAGGCACCGTCCAGTGCTCGCCAATGGAGAGAAGACCCCTTCTCAGTCTCCCCCACTCCCAATCCCTCAATCCCTGTTGTACCAAAGGCCACGGAGCACCGGCTCTCAGAGGTGGAGCCCTCTGCCTGAGGAAGTGTCCGAGGCTCACAAAAGGCAAAAGAAGGAAGAAAACGAAGACACCAATATGCAAATTACTTCTGGGTGGCAGGAACGGCCCCGGAAGCCTGCTCTCCTGTCGCCCAGGCTTCGCTACAACTGGTCCTGCCCCAGACCTCCTCCCCCGCCTGGGTCTTCCCGAGCTCTGCCTTCCCCCGTTGTCCCTCCTGAGGGCACTGGGAAGAAAGGTCAAACCGGACCTGGGCCAGGGACACAGGAAGGCCTCTCGAAGGCGGGCGCCTGGCATGGCAGCACCTCACCCCACACAGGGACCCTCCCAGGGCCCTTTCTGCTTGGCCCGCTCCTTGTGGGACAGGAATCCTCAAAACCCGTCTCAGCGCGCAGAGCGCTTTGGCTCGAGTCATCGCTCGCGTCCTTTCCTACGGACGGTCCCCACCAGGGCCGACCCACTGCGTACTGAGAGCAGAGCTGTCATGGGGGCCCCTCCACGCAAGCGGGGAGATTCCACATCGGCACAGCAGGCTGTTCCGACGGAGACCTCTTCTCCCGTGGATTGCACCTGGGAAGGCTCGCACTCCGGTGCGATTTCAGTGGCGTTTGGAAAGAAGCCTGCCCGTGCCACGTGGCACTCACTGACTGGAGCGTCGCTGCGAGCCCACTGCTAATGAGGGGCTACATCGCCCCCCGCAGCTTCAGAGAAGCGTTCCCGCTGAGCAATACAGCTGGAGTGGGCGCAGAGGCCAGCATTTGTTCATCTTTAAAAGGTTATCGTTGTCGGGGGAAAAGCCATTCCATAACAGGCTGCCCGCAGATAATGCCAACCCCGGGCTTTGTCACATGCATCCAGTGCGTTTTGTCCCGGGAAGAGCCGCAGCTGCAGGTCGCTTACGCCCAAGCGTGTGCAGAGTGTTGTCAGTCAGAAGCACTCTGCTAGCTTCGTTAGGACAGCCCCTTCGAAGGCAATCTTGATACATATAATGTGGATGCTTTGACTTGGAAGGTCTTGTGGAGAATGTAGAGGGAAAGGTTAATATTAAAAAATGTTGCCCTGACCGGTGTGGCTCAGTGGATAGAGCGCCGGCCTGTGGACTGAAGGGTCCCAGGTTCGATTCCGGTCAAGGGCATGTACCTGGGTTGCGGGCACATCCCCAGTGGGGGGCATTCAGGAGGCAGCTGATCGATGTCTCTCTCTCATCGATGTTTCTAGCTCTCTATCCCTCTCCCTTCCTCTCTGTAAAAAATCAATAAAATATATTTTTTAAAAATGTTGACTATTTCTTTCAAGGAGAGACAGTTCTGATTAAAGGACTTTCACTCAAGGACACGTGAAGGACATAGGTAGGGTGTTGGGTACCAAGAGCTCATACCTCTACACCAGCCGTGGGCAAACTACGGCCCGCGGGCTGGATCCGGCTGTTCTATCTGGTTCTCTTGCTCTCCCTTCTGCTCCTTTACTTTGAATTTATATTAGTTCACACAAACACTCCATCCATGCTTTTGTTCCGGCCCTCCGGTCCAGTTTAAGAACCCATTGTGGCCCTCAAGTCAAAAAGTCTGCCCACCCCTGCTCTACACACACGTCCCCAGATCCACGTGGCTGCCTCGCTGACCGGGGAGGATCATGGGAGCCGGGACAAAGGGACGGGTTTAAGAAAGACCTTGGCCACACCCGACGTGTCCTTTGCTGCCCTGAGACCAGAAGCCCTAGAACCAGGCTGCCGTGCCCGCCGTCCAGAGGCGCGAGCACAGGTGGGAGGATGAAGCCCTCACTCCCCACGCACCTGAGTGCGCGCAGAACGTGAGAAAACGCACTCCCGGTTCACGTGGTCGCCATGGGTGAGACTGCATGAGTAGCAACATGCGATGGCATGCTAGACGTAGCCTATGAGAACATCGGAAGCGCGCCGTGTATGAAGGAAGATGGAACCCGGACAGCCCCCCTCCTCAGACGCATTTCCACCTTTCCAGGGGAAGCGCCACACGCAGGGTCAGAGGGCGCAGCCAGGACCTACATTCACGTGGACACCAGTTACGCCCCACGGCCGTCTAAGTCCTTGCACTTCCTGCTTGGTTCTCACGCCCACTCCTGTGCTGGAGTTGTGCCACATGCACTTCCCGCCGGCTGGCATGCCCGCAGACACAGGCAGCGTGTCTGTGTGCGTCCCCTGCCCATGCGTGTGCACCGGGTGGCACGGGGAGGTGTCACAGCTGTGTTGTGTGCAAACCCCGCTGGGGGAAGTCAGGAGGTCTCACAGCAGCAGCATGAGCACCTGCGGCAATGGACACAGGAGGGCTTTGTCACAGGGAACGACATATAGCACACGCATAAGTCACGTCTTCTACTTCTCTGTCCACTGATCAGATGTGACTCCGCCCGCACCTTTCTCCTCAGCCTCACGCTGAATGTTCAGCCGTCTTTCTGCAGTTACTTCTCCGCTCATGTTCAAGAGTAATGATCAGACACCCCGACATGGATCTATTGGAGAAAATGTCTGCTGGGAGGTAGCTAAAAACTACTTACTCACACGTAGCTATCATTCACTTCTGGTCATTGGACAACCCTTTTATGGAATTCTTTTTTTTTAATCTCACCCAAGGGTATTTTATATTGAGTTTTTTAGAGAGAGGAGGAGAGAGAATGGGAGAGAAAGGGAGACAGAGAGAGAGAGATGAGAGAGAGAGACACAGAAACATCAGCGAGAGACATATTAGTCGGTTGCCTCCCATACGCAACCGGCCGGGGCTCAAACCTGCCACCTTCGGTGCACAGACAACTCTCCAACCCACTGAGCCACTTGGCCGGGGCTGGACACGTTAATGAAACTTTAAGACGTCATCTACTCCTTCATGCTGAAGAAAGAAAACCATGATTGATTTCCCTGGAGAACAGGGACACGGAGGATGATTTGTAGTCCACATGGCATGGTTAAAAAAGGGTGTGAAGGGATGGACTTGTGATCTAGCGTTTCATGGAAACAGACTGCTTCAAAAGATGCCGTTGCACTTACACATGTGGAGAGGACAGGTGGGAGCCAGCTTCAGAGAAGCGGCGACACAAACGTGTGTCAGTAAAGAAGGGAACGTCACTGCAAAGGGAAGAAAGAAAACAAATGGCCTCCCGGCGAGGGAGATACATCTTGTGGGAAAATGAGACCGCTTCCTGAGGGACTAGGGAGGATGGCGAATGGAGGGCGGAGACCCCGCGGCACCAAGACTTCCCACCACCTCCCGCATCTCCCAGATCATGAGCATCATCCGTCCTGAGACGCCTCAGGGACCTGAGTACACGGCTGTGTCTGCGACGTCCCTTCAGAGAGCGGGACGTACACATGCCCATAGCAAAGCAAGCTGTCTGCCTGACCAACCGGCGTGGTGCAGTGGTTGAGCATTGACCTATGAACCAGGAGGTCACAGGTGGATTCCCAGTCGGGTTGCGGGCTCCATCCTCAGTGTGGGATGTGCAGGAGGCAGCCATCAATGATTCTCTCTCATCATTGATGCTTCTATCCTTCTCTCCCTCTCCCTTTCTCTCTCTGAAATCAATCTATCCTACATAATGAAGAGCTAATATGCTAATTAGACTGAACAACCTAATGACTGTCCGGGCGACATTCCGGATAACCATTTGGAGCTGGCTGGTATATATGACGTGCCCTGGCAATTTTAAAATACACGTTGACTCACGCATGCGGGATACATATAAAACTCTCACTGGCACCAATCACACGCATGTTTTAATTTTATAATACTACTAGAGGCCTGGTGCATGAAAATTCATGCACTGGAACGGGGGTCCCTCAGCCTGGCCTGCCCCTTCTCACAGTCTGGGAGCCCTCAAGGGCGGGAGGCGACCCGGCGATCATGGGAAGGTGATGCCCCCATCACACCTCTGCTGCTGCCACTGCCGGCAGCGCAAGCCTTGGCCAGCCCTGGGCGGCTGGGCGGCCGCCATCTGAGGCTTGCCTGTACCTCGGGCCAATCCTGGGTGGCTGGTGGGCTGAGGGGACTGGGGGACTCCAGAGACAGGCACGCGGAATGGCCGGACCCACCTGGGAGTGGGCCCGGCCATGCCGCACGCCTGCCGCCCCAGCGGGGCTGAGGGGACTGGGCGCTTCCATCTTGTGGCTGTGGGAGCTGCCATCTTTGAGGGCATGGCAGTCAATTAGCATATCCCCTCCTTGTTGGCTGTGGGCGCCGCCATTTTGTGAGGGTGTGACGGTCAATTAGCATGTTCCCTCTTTATTAGATAGGATATTATATATACTACTAGAGGCCCGGTTCATGAAAATTCATGCAGTGGAGGGGGGTCCCTCAGCCTGGCCTGCCCCCTCTCAGTCCAGGAGCCTGAGTCCAGGGGCTGGAGGTGACCCGGTGATCAGGGGAAGGTGACACCCCATCACACCTCTGCTGCTGCCACTGTGGGCAGTGCAAGCCTCGGCCGGCCCTGGTTACCTGAGCCTCAGGTGGCCCTGGGCGGCTGGGCAGCTGCCATCCGAGGATTGCCTGTGCCTCGGGCATTGGCTGGGCAGCCACCATCTGAGGCTTGCCTGTACCTTAGGCCAGCCCTGGGCGGCTGGGGGGCTGAGGGGACTGGGCTCCACCATCTTGTGGCTGTGGGCGCCGCCATCTTTGAGGGCGGGGCAGTCAATTAGCATATTCTCTCCTTATTAGATAGGATTTTGACATGCAATATTTTGCAGTAACATAATTACCACACAAATCTTTCTTCTAATTAATTTCCTTTAATGTGCACGAATCCATGCACCAGGCCACTAGTAAAAACATATTTTTAATGGCATTGTTTTAGAAAAGATAGAAAATGACCGACTATAAACAGTGACATGAGATGCGAATCTACCTGGTGATCCCTGTCTCCTTCCACATTCACTCTCCTCATGGTCACCAGGAGGCACCTTTTCTGTTTTGGACTCTTCTTTTTTTTTTTAATTTAATTTTATTTTCAAATGTCTTTTTATGTTTTTTTATTGCTTTCAGAGAGAGGGAGAGAGAGAGAAACATCAATGATGAGAGAGAATCATTGATTGGCTACCTCCTGCACGCTCCAAACTGGGGATGAAACCCACAACTCGGGCACGTGCCCTGACCAGGAATTGAACCACAGGCGAACCCTTAAACCAGTGAGCAACACCGGCTGGGCTGTTTTTGACTCTTCTGATAGGGATCCCATGACCTCTGACCCCACAGCGGAGGGATGGTGCTGTCACACCTGAACCAGTGACCCCACCCGCATGTCTCTAGAACGGGGCCTCCTGCTCAGCCAGCACATGGAACCGCGTATGTCAGAAGCTGACTTCCAAGCTGGGAACATGTGACGATTCCAGTGCTATTCCCACACCTGCATAAATAACCATCATGCAATGCGGTCATCCAATAGGCAGGTTATTTTCTAACTTCTCTGACTCTCTCGAAAGTAATTTGAAGTTGTTCTAGTTAGGTATTACGTACCATGTTTTGTCATCGCTACCATCATTCTACTGAGGAGGAAACTAAGGCCCGAAGGAAGTAAGCTCCTGGCCTAAATGACACTGGGAAGCAGAGGGGACCCAATCCGGGCCACATCGTTACAATCATTCAGTGCTCCCCAGTGTGAGGTGGAAGAACACAGCGGGGAGGTGCAGAGTCCCTTTGAGCTAAAAACTTCCACGAATAAGCGAAAATTACTAGGACTCAGTGTCTGTTTGTTTGTTTTACTCATTCAATGTTCGCAACACAATAAATGCTCATTCATGAACATCAGCTAAAACACACCGTTTGTCAGAAATAACAATGAAATTTCACTTCATAATTATAGGTATAGAACTCTCATTCTCTTTGGTTCTTAAGATATAGCACGAAGACTACGCTGCTGTAAAAAAAAGAAGGAATTCTTACCATTTGCAACAGCATGGATGGATCTGGAGAGCATTATGCTGAGTGAAATAAGCCAGTCAGTGAAAGATAAATACCACATGATCTCACTCATTTATGGGTAATAAAGAACATTACAAACTGTTGAACAAAAATAGACAGAGGCAAAGAAGCATCGAACAGACTGTCAAACTACAGCAGGAAGGTAGGGGAGGGTTGGGGGGGTAAGAGATCAACCGAAGGACGTGTATGCATGCATATGAGCACAACCAACAGAGGCAAGACTCTGGGGGCGGGGGGGATGAAGGCAAGTGTGGGATGGGGGGGAGGGGGTAGGAGAGGCCGGGGGGAGGTCAGTGGGGGGAAAAGAAGAGACATATGTACTACTATTTGTAATACCTTAAACAATAAAATTTTAAAAAAAAGATACAACACTGGTTAAAACAGATTTTTTTACACCCCAATGTGGACATTTTGAGAACTTATTACAATAAATTAATCATTTAAAATGATAATTTACAGCTCAACCTGGTCTATGGGGCACTTAAGCCACACTCAATGCATATGCATGACTCACTTGCATATTCACAGATGTGAAATACTTCCCTTTAATTAGAACTGCCGCAGTCCCTTAGCAAGTGGTCCTGGCCATATTGTGGAGTATACCCACTTATTATGAAAGAAAACCCACATTAAACTTTAATGGGAGGACAGCGTTTGCATTATTTTAAGTCCAGCCGTCGTCTTTAAAAGATTCTACCCACGCTGGTGTTTAGAGAGGGTTGTTGTTGAACTGCGCTTTGCATAGTAAAGAGGCTGTGGGGACTGTTTATCACAGGTAAATGCATTTTTTTAAAGAATCTAATGTTTTCAGTTTTCTTATTAGTGAACCAACAAAGATCATTGCTTCTCTCCTATGAGCTCAGTCGCCTGTCTCTAAACCCTGCAGGCATATGTAGGCTGCAGGGACTAAGAAACCAGTCATTGCTGATGATAAAGAGCTAAGCATCTTAGATAATTATCATCTCCCATCAATCATCATCTATTCACCAGATATCAGGACAGACATGTTCTCAAATTTTGCATGAAAATGTATAATCACTTCTAGGAAAGAAGAGGGATTTATTTAGCCATTCGTGCCTCCATGTATTCATGGGACCAATGTTTACTACTCACTTACATGCCTGCACAAAGAGAAATGCTCAAGTAGAAAGAGTAAATGATTGAAAAAATGAAACATTGAAGCAGTGGCCAGACCCCACCCGTTCCACGGGAGACCTCCAACTTCCTTCTTCTGTGTCTCATCGTCCGTGTTTTCCTGCGTGGACCCGAGACAGAATCCCCTCCCATGGCGCCACACAGCTCATCACCCTACATGTTTGCTTCCACTGGGCCTCATGTCGTGTGAAGGCTTACCTCTTGTCCAGGGGAGGTGGGCACCAGCTCTCTTTCTCAAAGACTGGCCTACCTGCACCTGGTCCACGTGGCCTTAATCGAGCTCCTCGCCAGCGCACGGCTCCGCACGGAGTCTTCCGAGCGCGTTTCTTACTTCCCCGATAGTGAGCGACTCTGAGAGCGTCTTTCCTGAGCACTCGGTGTGGTGTCTGGGGCTCTGGGAGGAAGAGGGGCGTCTGTTACATGAGAAGGAATGAGTCTCCGTTACAGTGAGTGAGGCTGGCCGAGGAAGCTCAGATTCTAAAAATATATAAAAATGTTTTCTAAACCCTCAAAGAATGACCACATGGAATTCCCAGTAGTATTTTTTAATGTTTTAAAAAATATTTCTTATTGATTTCAGAGAGGAAGGGAGAGGGAGAGAGATAGAAACATCAATGATGAGAGAGAATCATGGATCGGCTGCCTCCTGCACCCCCCCTACTGGGGATCGAGCCCACATCCCAGGCATGTGCCCTGACCGGGAATCCAGCAGTGACCTCCTGGTTCATGTGTCTATGCTCAACCACTGAGCCACACCCTGGTTTTATGTAAATGTATGTCATGGCATTGTACTTTTATAACCCTTATAGTGTACATAATAGGTATTAATAAAAACTACACTTATCAAAATGCCAACTCTACTGACAGGTTTTGCTAACTTGGACTTACTATTATATTATTTAGATCTTAGAACACATGTACTTATGTGAATAGGGGGCTAAGTTTATTACATGTGAATAGGGGGTTAAGTTTTTCTTAAGTTTCCTTTGCAAGGCCTGTGAGAAGTGTTTGAGGAGGTGAATCCAGCTGTGAATCCAGCAAGCAGGACCCATAAGCAGGGTCAGACTGACCCACCAGGAGTCAAAACTCATCTCCTCCACATCATCTCCTCCATATCATCTCCTCAACATCATCTCATCCACATCATCTCATCCACATCATCTCAGCCACATCATCTCATCCACATCATCTCCTCACCATCATCTCATCCACATCATCTCCTCACCATCATCTCCTCACCATCATCTCATCCACATCATCTCATCCACATCATCTCATTCACATCATCTCCTCATCATCATCTCTTCACCATCATCTCATCCACATCATCTCATCCACATCATCTCATGCACATCATCTCAGCCACATCATCGCCTCACCATCATCTCCTCACCATCATCTCATCCACATCATCTCCTCACCATCATCTCATCCACATCATCTCCTCACCGTCATCTCATCCACATCATCTCCTCACCATCATCTCCTCACCATCATCTCATCCACATCATCTCCTCACCATCATCTCATCCACATCATCTCCTCACCATCATCTCATCCACATCATCTCCTCACAATCATCTCATCCACATCATCTCCTCACCATCATCTCATCCACATCATCTCCTCACCATCATCTCATCCACATCATCTCCTCACCATCATCTCCTCACCATCATCTCTTCACCATCATCTCATCCACATCATCTCATCCACATCATCTCATGCACATCATCTCAGCCACATCATCGCCTCACCATCATCTCCTCACCATCATCTCATCCACATCATCTCCTCACCATCATCTCATCCACATCATCTCCTCACCGTCATCTCATCCACATCATCTCCTCACCATCATCTCCTCACCATCATCTCCTCACCATCATCTCATCCACATCATCTCCTCACCATCATCTCATCCACATCATCTCCTCACCATCATCTCATCCACATCATCTCCTCACAATCATCTCATCCACATCATCTCCTCACCATCATCTCATCCACATCATCTCCTCACCATCATCTCATCCACATCATCTCCTCACCATCATCTCCTCACCATCATCTCCTTACCATCATCTCATCCACATCATCTCCTCACCATAATCTCATCCACATCATCTCCTCACCATCATCTCATCCATAAAATCTCCTCAACATCATCTCAATGCCTGATGCCTGAGAAAAGTAGCTGACGTCTGTGGACCCCCAGGCCTGCACGTAACTTCATTCCATTCCCAGCCTCATTCCAGTCCATTCCCCTTCATAGTCCTGTCCCCTGCACCTGCTGGAAGACAGGATTTGATCCTTGTAAGTGCCCTATCTTCTTGGTTGGCTGGCCTTCTCAATAAATGACTTGTAGGATTCAACCCTATCTTCACGATTGGACACAGCGACAGGCCTCCTGAGCCCACCCAAGGGGTTCCCGGTAACAGTCATGAGACACAAACTTACTTTCTGTCTGGTAGGAAGTGACAGGCAATTAGCATGAGTCCTTCATTACAGACATGTGGAGGGACACTGCCCTGTAATGTCAGGTGCAGAGAACAGTACCAAAGGGCTCATTGTGCCCAGCAGGCCCAGGGCGTCTCGGGGTGAGTGTCGGGGAAGACTCGCCTCTTCCCCAAGAGCGTCCCGTGGTCTTGTGGCTCCCTCATTGCCCAGGGCCTTCAGCACTGACCGATGTGGGTGCCACTCATGGACGGTGCCCAGGCCCTGTGGTAGCCATGGGCTTACTCTTCAAAACCAGTAGGTGCCCCCTAGCTGGTCTGGCTCAGTGGATAGAGCATCAGCCTGCGGACTGAAGGGTCCTGGGGTCGATTCTGGTCAAGGGCACATGCCCGGGTTGTGGGCTCAATCCTCAGTAGGGGGCGTGCAGGAGGCAGCCAATCAATGATTCTCTCTCATCATCGATGTTTCCATCTCTCTCTCACTCTCCCTTCCTCTCTGAGGTCAATAAAAAAATAAAATTAAATAAATAAAACAAAACAAAAGTAAGTCCTACAAAGAAATGAGGCTTTCTGAAGGGGCTGCATCTCTCTACATAATGAAAACTATAAATACGAATGCATGTCTTTTGCTATTTTGAGAACACTGATTAGGAAGTTCTTTTTTCCATAAATCGGTTGGTTTTGGGGGCTTTTTTTTAAATTATAAAACTACAACAGTGACATCCAGTGTTGAGTAAAATTAATGGCAGGTTGCCCCTGAGGATGGTAAGGGCCCTCGTGTTTTGAATAAAGATATTTGTGCTAATTTCCCACAGGAACGTGTACGTGGAAATATGCTGATGGTTCAGAGCGGTTTATGCATGTGGGAGGGTGGTGGGCATCCCTGTAGGTGGGCACCCAGTGGCGCGGCTCAGTGGGCGTTCAGACTAAAAACCTTTCCTAAAACAAGCAAAACGGTCACTATTCAGAGAAGACAGATCTGTGTATGGAGAACTCTCCCCAGATTTAATAAAAATAAACTCGGAAACTCATAAATCCGTTCAGTGAGATGACAGAACACAGGGCCAGTTTACAGAAGTTCATTATATTTCAGTGGACTCACAAATACTTGGAAAATATGATTTGTAAACCTACCATCTCTACAGGATAAAGCTGAGTGGTCTAGAAGTCCCTCTAAGGGAGAGCTCGGGAAAATGGAGAGGCCCAGTCCAGGGAGAGATGCGTGCCTGCCGGGGCTTAGGAGTGTTTGTTCCCGTGAACGATAAATGGTTCGGAGTCACTCTATCCCTTAACGGTGCCGGGTCGCCCCAGCTTGAGCGCTCGAAGCCGACCAGCTGGGTCTGAGTGATGGGGGAGCGCGGGGCCTGGAACAGCACTTGTGGACAGAGCAAAACCGCGGGGCGTGTCCCCCCATGGTGACACGGGGTGCCCTGTTGTTGTGGGGACAGACACAGCCCCCTGTTGTGGGGGGCCGGGCCCAGGGTCTGGACAGAGAACCACACGTGCGTGCCCAGTGGATTTTTGACAGCATGCTGAGGTGCTTCCATGGAAATGGCAAGCTCTTTCCAACAAGCGGGCCAGGTCATAGGACGCGGGTGTGGAGTGAAGCAATTAGCCTGAACCCCGCCGCTCCTTCCATACACTCCACTGACATGACCAGGGACCCGCGTGTTTCAGGACCCACGGGGCTTCCAGAACATGCAACGCCACTGGGGCTTAGGCCAACATTTCCAGGACACACACACACACACACACACACACACACACACATGACTATTAAAATGAACACACTGGTCTTCATCTGCATGTGGTGTGTCTGCCCTTTACCGCCAAGATGGGAACGGGCAGGCCTGGAGCCAGAGGAAAGGCATCTGTGTGCCCGGGTCTGCCCAAGGCTGCGTCCGGGTCTGACCTCCTGCACAGCAGTGAGAGAAGCCCGGGCACAGAAATCGCCGGATGGACTGACAGACGGACGGACGGACAGACGGCGCAACCTGGCAGGAGGCACCCAGCCAGGAGGCCAGCGACCAGACACAAATCCCAGCGTCTGCGAAGCGCCTGTGGCCTGGGCCGGCGAGTCCCACGTGTGCGCCCGGGGGCGAGGGACCAGGACCCTGCCTGGCTCCCGGGAGGCGGTCACCGGGACACGGCCGGCTTCCTCCAAAGGGAACAGCGGTTCCTGAGGCCGGGCCGCCCCGCCAGGCGTGTGTGCGAGAGACGCAGGACCACGCGCCCAGAAAAGGACACGTCCCACCCCCACCATCCGCAGGTGCCCCCCTCCCCGGGGGGAGCCCGACTGCGTCCCGGCAGCTCACAGGCCCGCGTGGCACTCGCAAGGCGGACACGCTTAACCCTCCACGGGCACCAACGCCCACACGCAGCCACACGCGTGACCGTCCTGAACGTGGTGCTGAAGAGGCGAGCACGGTGCTTCCCCGCGGCCCACGCCACGCAGACTGGCTGCCGGAGGACCGCGTGGAAACGGCGCGAGAATCCTTCGGGCCCCGCAGCCGCGCCCTGTGCTGTGTTCCGTGCTGCCCGTTTGCCCAAGCCCACCGAGCGGGCCACGGGACACACGTCCTATCGCATCCGAGTCAGACCCACGGGACAACCTGTGGACGGAAGGAACTGACACGCTCCCACGGGAGGTCGCCGCCCGTAGTGGCAACAAGAGGCAGCGTGGGTTGGGGCGGCCCGCGGGGACCCTGCCCCCGGAGGGTCACCAGGAGCTCCTCTGGCTTTAGGGGGACACAGGCCATGTCCTCCCGCCTCGGCGCCCAGGTGAGTGGGGGTGGGGAACGCCAAACCTCAAAGGCTGTTTTCAAACCTGCAGATGCGTTTGTGCCCAGGTGGGGGCGCTGGTGCCATCCTGGGGCCTCTGCACATCACGGACATGGTCAAACCAGGGGCCACGGGCACTGCTCTGGTAGAAGCAGAGATCCCCAAACAGCAAAGCTCCACTCAGTCCCCACACCCAGAGGGGCCCCTTCCAGTGCCCAGAGCACTGTGCTCTGTCCCCACACCCAGAGGGGCCCTCCCAGCACCCAGAGAACTGTGCTCTGTCCCCACACCCAGAGGTGCCTCTCCCAGCGCCCAGAGCACTGTCCTCTGTCCCCACACCCAGAGGGCCCTCCCAGCGCCCAGAGCATGTCCTCTGTCCCCACACCCAGAGGGCCCTCCCAGCGCCCAGGGCACTGTACTCTGTCCCCACACCCAGAGGGCCCCTCCCAGCGCCCAGAGCACTGTGCTCTGTCCCCACACCCAGAGGGGCCCTCCCAGCGCCCAGAGCACTGTGCTCTGTCCCCACACCCAGAGGGCCCCTCCCAGCGCCCAGAGCACTGTGCTCTGTCCCCACACCCAAAGGGGCCCTCCCAGCGCCCTGAGCACTGTCCTCTGTCCCCACACCCAGAGGGGCCCCTTCCAGTGCCCAGAGCACTGTGCATCCCCTATGATTCCCTCCTGGCTTTATTTCCCCTAAGATGTCTTTATTTTTCATTATTTTGTAGATGTAAGAGGGAGACACCGATTTGGGGTTCCTCTTACTGATGCATCCATTGGTTGCCACTTGGCATGTGCCCTGACCGGGGCTCAAGCCCACAACCCCGGCGCACGGAGACGACGCTGTGACCCACTGAGCTGCCGCCAGGGCCCCAGGGTTTCGCCTTCGGCTCTTTAAGACGGACCGTCGCTCCCTTCCGGCGGGCTGAGCTGTGTACCCCTGCTTGCCCGCACGGGGCCGGTCACCCGTAACCCGAATTCGCCGGCGCAGGAAGCTGTGGGCAGGACGGACTCAGGCCCACTGGTCTCCCTCCCCTTTGCAGCCAATCAGCCGACCCTGTTTCCAGGGAGACCTTTTCGTCCCGCTGCCGTCCGATGGCAGACTTCGTAAATATCGAATCATTGCACTGTGGGGGCTGTTTCTGAAGGTGCCATTTCTGTTGAGAAAGTCCCGTGGCCACACTTCTGACAGCACCACTTCCTCCAGTGCGTTTCCCTCTGGCCGTGAGCCCGTTACTGTCATGTCCCGAGGAGGCGGCCAACACCGGGGAGTCGCCTGGCCCAGGGTTTACAGCGATTCGCTGTCACGTTGTTTAAAAGATCCTTGCCTGCCGAAACCGGTTTGGCTCAGTGGTAGAGCGTCAGCCTGCGGACTGAAGGGTCCCAGGTTCGATTCCGGTCAAGGGCATGTACCTTGGTTGTGGGCACGTCCCCAGTGGGAGGTGTGCAGGAGGCAGCTGATCGATGTTTCTCTCTCATCGATGTTTCTAATTGTCCATCCCTCTCCCTTCCTCTCTGTAAAAAATCAATAAAATATATTTTTTAAAAAAAATTAAAAAAAAATAAAAGATCCTTGCCAGTCTTTCTTATTTCCCCCCTTTTTATTCTTCCAGGAAATGTTTAAAATTTTGTCGCACGTCAGTATCAAGAATTCACAGGGATCCGAGTGTGTTTTAGAAACGTGAGAAGTGCATTTTCGCGGGCCAGATCCACAGCTCGAACGGGAGTTTGACATGCCAGATTTAAGTGCTGCATTGATCCTCAGCATCTGGAACTCTTCCCCTCGGAGAGCTATCTGCGTGGCCGGGAACCATTCTGCTCCTGTAGCCAATACCAGGCTCCTTTAGCTTCTGCCTAAGCAGTAACAGCTGTGACTATTGGGCTCCAAGTAAAGGCTGTAATTAAAGGTGATGGTGCCGTAAACGGAAAATATTCCGACCTGGTTGCGTAGATCAAGTCACTCAGCTGACGGCCGTGGCTTTGCTTTTGAAACTCGCTTTTTGTCAAACCTTTTCGGAGAGAAAGTGCCCCTTCCTCATCAGAGAAACACCCCTCGGAGGAGAATCGGCACGCGAGGTCCGGCATAAACTGCTCCCACGACTCATTATGAAGTGTGCACTGACCTTTAACCTTCCTGTCTCCCCCTGGAAGGACCCTGGACCCAGCCGCGCCCTCCTCATTCCACACCTGAAGGACCTGTGTCCGCCCCTGCGGGTGCTGTTTCTCGGGCGGCCACCAGGTGCCGCTGTTTCTACGGAGAAGTTTGTGCAGGGCTTTGCGGGTTTTGATCGATCAGGATAGGGGACCCCTCGCTTCATCTCAGCGTGGCCAAGTGTGCGCCCCACTGGGGACCCCCCCCACCCACAGGTCTGCTCTGATTTGCTCTTTAATGTTATGGACCTGCACAGGGGCCAGAACCTGACCCAGCCGCGGTTTGCCGTTCTGTTGACTAATGAGTTTGCCGACCACTGGACTAGTTCATCCACAGGCCCCGCCGGACTGTCCTGAGGGACAGCCACAGCACCGCGGGCAGCTTTGCTTTCAAACCTCAAAACACAGATGGCCACCTACCTCCTTCTCCGCAGACAGGGGGTCACCTGGTTCCCGGGGGCCTCCAAGGGGCCTGCTCTCCGCGGAGACAGCCCGGCGACCCTAAGGTGTCTTGCCTTCGCCTTGTACAAGGGTCCTCAAACTATGGCCCGCGGGCCACATGCGGCCCGCCGAGGACATGGATCCGGCCCGCCGGGGGCCGCTGCCTGTCCTGCTTAGCAGCCGACGCGTCCCGGGCCCGCAGTGCGCATAGGAATTTGTTCATAGTTTTTTTTTTTTTTAAACTATAGTCCGGCCCTCCCACGGTCTGAGGGACAGCGAACTGGCCCCCATTTAAAAAGTTTGAGGACCCCTGGAGGAGGTAATGGCAGAAACGCACCCCGAGTGGGAACCGCTGTGGAACGCTGCTGCTCCCTTTGGGGTGTTGGCAAAGGAGGGAGGCCTGGGCGGCGCCTGGGGGGGGAGGGCCCTGAGCCTGCAGCAACCAGGTGAGCTCAGTCCTCAGAGCCCCGAGCACGGCGTCCTCAGGATTGCCGGGTGGGCCGTGTGCGCCCTGGCCGGCCCTCAGGTGGCGGCTGTTAGGTCTGATCACACCATCAGACCTGACACAGAGCATCCCGCGCCTTGTTCGTTAAGGGTCGGCCACAATTCCCGGGCGCCTGAGCATGGCCTGAGTGACAGCAATGCAGGTTCCCTGAGAAAGACAGAGGCGGAGACAGCGAACCCGCCCCTCTCCGCGCCTCTCCCACGCTGGGCCCCTACGCGGCCTCGGGGTTCGGATGGGACAGGAATGCATCCTTCCTGGAGAAGGGTCCTGTTTCCTCGGCCGCGATCAGTCCTAGAACGGCGTCTGTGCGAGGAGGGGCGCGCACTGGCAAACAGCCGGGCATCTCGGAACGCGCCCACGACGGTTGGAGGTCACAGGGGACGTGTCAGGCGTGAGCAGTGAACAGGCCGGAGACACGCCACGCCGCGGAGGGACAGACTTCACTGGACTTGCGCTTAGCGTGTTCGGGGACACGGAGGCGAGAGAGAGACTTTCAGAAATGAGCGGATGAAAGGAGAGAGCCTAGGACAGTGGTCGGCAAACTGCGGCCTGCGAGCCACATGCGGCTCTTTGGCCCCTTGAGTGTGGCTCTTCCACAAAATACCATGGCCTGGGCGAGTCTATTTCGAAGAAGTGGCGTTAGAAGAAGTTTAAGTTTAAAAAATCTGGCTCTCCAAAGAAATTTCCATCGTTGTCCTGTGGATATTTGGCTCTGCTGACTGAGGAGTTTGCCGACCACTGGCCTAGGAGAACCCTGAAACTGGACAGCAAGGAGATCCGGGAGGGTTAGGGGCAGTGTGGGCACAGCTGAGAGAGGGTCCCGGAACGGGAGGTGGCTCAGGAGGCAATACCCACATCGAACACGAGGACGAAGGACGCAAGTCCCGCGACGGGGCGGGCGATGGGGCGTGGGGTGCGGCATGGGGGCTGTGTGGGGCAGAGGCCCTCGGTGACGGTGACGTCTATTCAACGACGGGACCTCACCCAGAGAGCAGGCGAGGAGAGGGCTCACCGCCACGTGCTGGACCCGAACAGCTGGTGACACAGGAGCACCGGACACAAGCCAGCCCCCTCCCATCGGGTCCGGCGGACACCCCCACGTGCCGCCTCCGCCTGCCGCCATCCATGTGCCGCCTCCGCCTGCCGGCGGCCTAGCTCTCCCGGCCCGATTCTGGGACGGGGTTAAAGCCTCTCTTAACCCTCATCAGACTGGACATTTCAATATTTCAAGCTTGCATTCGACTCGGGGTTTCGCTGAAGCTCTCCCGGGGGAGCCGTGAATACGTGCAGACAGCACGCTCGGCGCGTAACGGCGTTTTAAAACGGGAACGATTTCAAGGACACCTGCTCTCTTTGACCCGCACGCCTCCCATTTCCCGAGGGCTCCCTCCTCCTTGTCAGACCCACCGTGGCTGCGTGCCTTCCCTTTATGAAAAGGCAGGACCTGCCGTCTTTCCATTTCACAGGCGCATCGCTCGGCGACAATGTAAGGCGGGGACAATCGGGCCTCCCTGTAAGACACTTGACCCTTCGCCTCCATCCCGGTTCCGCTAGCTCCCCGTCACATCCGCCTCCTGCCTGCCCTCCTCCGCACGCACATGTCCACGCCGAGCGAACGCCCATGCTGAGCGGATCCCGCATTGTGTCCGGCCGAGGCCCCTCCGACCCCCTGGCACCGCTCTCCCTGGCACCGCTCTCCCTGGCACCGCTCTCCCTGGCACCGCTCTCCCTGGCACCGCTCTCGGCCGGCGCTCCATTGTGCTCTTATCAGCGAGCCGCAGGCGGCCGCGTTCCCCTGGGGAGTGACGGCCCCTGGCTGAGAAACGTTCTGGCTCCTCTGACAATGTCCAGGCCGCCTGGGAGACGGGGACTTTGAAACAAACTCCACGATATCTCAGTTACTTCCGTCCCCGACCGGGTGCAAGGAGATTTTCATCACAGCCTCGCACTGCAGGCTTCTGCCACCCCCGGACGCTGACAGCGCAGCCGGCGCTCGGACCGTAGACTATCTCTATGGGTTTTAAGAAGACAAATAGCATCAGCCTAGGTACCAGGTCACCATTTGATTCCCGGCCCGGGCACAGGCCCAGGTTGCGGGCTCCATCCCCAGTACGGGGGCGTGCAGGAGGCAGCCGGTCCATGACTCTCTCTCATCGTGGATGTTTCTCTCTCTCCCTTCCTTCCTGGAATCCTACACAATGAAAGCCCAGCCACCCACCGGCGGAAGGACCAGGACAACCGGTTGACCAGTCGCTATGACGCGCACTGACCACCAGGGGGCAGGCGCTCACCACAGGCGCTGCCCCCAGCTGGTCACCACAGTGGGAGTGCCGCTTGGCTGACGGGAGGAGCAGCTGTGCCCGCTGCAAACTCTGGGCCCACGGGCAGGAACGTGGGCTGCCCCTCCTCACTCCCTGCTGCCTCCTTCAGACGCCCACAGGCCGCACAGTGCCGCCACGCGGCTCGCAGACCTGGCCCCGAGGCTGGGAGGCGGGTTTGTGGCCACTGCGGGACGGAGGCCTACTCCGCCGTCTCTCCGTGCTATTGTCCCTGGGCCCGGCTCCGACCGGGTCCCCTGGAGAGGCAAGTGCTCCGGCTCCACAGAACATGCTGGACCAGGGAGCAGCCACTCAGAGGGCAGGTCCACAGCCACTCGGCGGACCAGGATGCGCGGCACTCACACCGCGGGCCGATCCCCACAGGCCACGCCCCCACCCGTGCACGAATCCTGTGCACATTAAAAGGGGATTAATTAGAGGAAACAATTTAATATTGCTATTTGCCCTTTCTCTATAATAGAAGTGTCAGAGATGAAAGAAAATTAGTAAAATGTATATGAAAGCCTTCCTCCTGTCAGAGTCTGGGGTGCACCACGGGACCCAGAGTCAAGTCCCTGCCCACCCACATGCACCTCAAAATTACCTGAGACCCAGACCTGGCTGCCCCACCCCCCTCATTGGGATAGATCCAGACCTGGCTAGTCCCACCCTTGTCAAGCCCCGCCAGGCAGGGAACGTAGCCTCAGGTCCCCTGGCCCGGTGCCAGGATGGGGGGCATGGCCTGAGGTCCCCCAGCCCAGACTGAGGTGGGGGGGGTGTGCCTTGAAGTCCCCCGTCAAGCCCCACCAGGTGTGGGACATGGCCTGAGATCCCCTGTCAAGCCCCACTGGGTGAGGGGCATGGCCTGAGGTCCCCCGTCAAACCCTGCCAGGCAGCGGGGGGAACAGCCTCAGGTCCCCTGTCAAGCCCCATTGGCAGGGGGGTGCAACCTCAGGTCCCCCCTGGGCGGGGGGCGCAGCCTGAGTTCCCCCAACCCAGCACTGGGGGTGCACCTTGAGGTCCCCTGTCAAGCGCTGCTCGGTGTGGAAGGCTGCCTGAGGTCCCCTGTCAAGCCCCACGGGGGCAGAGGAGGGCGTAGCCTCAGGTCCCTGCTGACTGCTTGTTAAGGCTCCTTATGGGAACTTGGCCTCAGCTGTGGGTGCAGCCATCTTTGTGACGGAGTGATGGTCAATTAGCATATCCCCTCTTTATTAGATAGGATATACACACACAAGCACAGTTAGTTGTAAGCCTTTCTTACAGGACTCTCCACACTGGCCGACTGTGCCGAGCCCAGGGCCAGTCCTCACGGGAGCGGGTGCAGCGTGCTTAAGGCACCCTCCTGAGGGACCGTTTCCTGTGCCCTGTTCTCCTCCTTAATCCCCACCTTCTCTCTCCCTGGAACGGACCCTTCAGTCACACGTTGAATGAACTCCATCCCATCCCATGTTTGAAAAGGAAAGAATTGTGGGGGGAGAGGGGGGAGGAAGAGGAAAGAAAACCATTTTTTTATGTATTTTATTGATTTTTTACAGAGAGGAAGGGAGAGGGATAGAGAGTTAGAAACATCGATGGGAGAGAAACATCGGTCAGCTGCCTCCTGCACACCTCCCACTGGGGATGTGCCCGCAACCAAGGTACATGCCCTGGACCGGAATCGAACCAGGGACCCTTCAGTCCGCAGGCCGACGCTCTGCCCACTGAGCCACACCGGCCGGGGCCAGAAAACCATTTTCTGAGCTATGTTCAGTGCCCCCTCCCTCTCCAAAAGCTGAGATTCGCCTTTATTTCCACAACCAAACCTCTTCACAGCCGCCGGTCCGCGTCTTCCCGTCCGTTCCCCACAGTTACGAACATGCTGCTTCGGGGCGTCTCCCCCATTCCCAGGAGGCGCCCCCTCCTCGGGCTCCTCACGGTCCCCCGAATTGCCCCACTTCCTACAGCGGTTTCATCCCCTGCCCCTGGGACAGGCACCCCGGCTCCCCACCCCCCCTTCCTTGGACCCCACTCACCTGCTTCGGAGCGTCTCGTGTGGTGAGTGTATATGGGGGACTCACAGCTGGCCCAGCTTCCCTCCATGCAGGGCACTCTCCAGGCGGAACCCCGCTGATCCGCGCCTTCCCTGCGGTGCCTACGGGACAGAAACACGGACTCTGGGGCACCTCCGGGTCGCTCCCCGGGGCCAGCACCCCCCACCCCGCCGCCCCCCAGCCCCGGGAGCTCCTCAGGCCGCGTGCCCCAGACGTACACCGCTTACAGGCACCCTCTCCTCCCAAACCAGATTCATCTTCACCGCCGGCTGGCTTCAAGGCGCCCACGCCGTGTTTCCACCCGCGGTTCTTAGTTCACAGCGATGCTCCTGGCGGTAACGTGTGACATTGCATCCCTCGCCTCCTTCACACAAAAGCCTCCTGGGTCACAGATGCTGAGCCACCTATGAAACACTCACCCAATTTCTGCTGTAACAAATTCACCACTTTTCAACTCCAGGAAATGGTGAGAGAGAGAGACCCATCTCCAACAGACAGGCTTCTGTCCACACGGAAAGCCAGGCCTGTGCGTGCTGACCCTCTGAGGATGTTGCTGACCCTCTGAGGATGTTGCTGACCCTCTGAGGATGTTACTGGGCCTCTGAGGATGTTACTGACCGTCTGAGGATGTTACTGGGCCTCTGAGGATGTTACTGGGCCTCTGAGGATGTTACTGACCGTCTGAGGATGTTACTGATCCTCTGAGGATGTTACTGATCCTATGAGGATGTTACTGACCCTCTGAGGATGTTACTGACCCTCTGAGGATGTTACTGGGCCTCTGAGGATGTTACTGGGCCTCTGAGGATGTTACTGACCCTCTGAGGATGTTACTGACCCTCTGAGGATGTTACTGGGCCTCTGAGGATGTTACTGACCGTCTGAGGATGTTACTGATCCTCTGAGGATGTTACTGACCCTCTGAGGATGTTACTGACCCTCTGAGGATGTTACTGGGCCTCTGAGGATGTTACTGGGCCTCTGAGGATGTTACTGACCCTCTGAGGATGTTACTGACCCTCTGAGGATGTTACTGGGCCTCTGAGGATGTTACTGACCCTCTGAGGATGTTACTGACCCTCTGAGGATGTTACTGACCCTCTGAGGATGTTACTGGGCCTCTGAGGATGTTACTGACCCTCTGAGGATGTAACTGACCCTCTGAGGATGTTGCTGGGCCTCTGAGGATGTTACTGACCCTCTGAGGATGTTACTGGGCCTCTGAGGATGTTACTGACCCTCTGAGGATGTCACTGACCCTCTGAGGATGTTACTGACCCTCTGAGGATGTTACTGACCCTCTGAGGATGTTACTGACCCTCTGAGGATGTTACTGGGCCTCTGAGTATGTTACTGAGCCTCTGAGGATGTTACTGACCCTCTGAGGATGTTACTGGGCCTCTGAGTATGTTACTGAGCCTCTGAGGATGTTACTGGCCCTCTGAGGATGTTACTGGGCCTCTGAGGATGTTACTGACCCTCTGAGGATGTTACTGGGCCTCTGAGGATGTTACTGACCCTCTGAGGATGTTACTGACCCTCTGAGGATGTTACTGACCCTCTGAGGATGTTACTGACCCTCTGAGGATGTTACTGACCCTCTGAGGATGTTACTGGGCCTCTGAGGATGTTACTGGGCCTCTGAGGATGTTACTGGGCCTCTGAGGATGTTACTGACCCTCTGAGGATGTTACTGACCCTCTGAGGATGTTACTGACCCTCTGAGGATGTTACTGGGCCTCTGAGGATGTGTGCGTCACATGTGGGATGAGAACCACGGAGTGCGTGTCCCCGGGTTTGCTGCCCCTGCTTTGACTGTTAACGGAAAATGCCTGATTACAAGGTGACACGTTTATTCACGGGGCTTTCCTTCATATGATAGATTGACACCATCCGTTTTTTATGTTAAGATTTTCTTTTCAAATCAAAAATTCTCCCCAAATGATATAGAAGAGGATGTGAGAAACATCCATCACTTGCCTCCCATGTGAGCCCTGGCCAGGAATTCACCCTGAGACCCAGTTGCGTGCCGTGACCGGAAATCAGACCGCAAGCCTTTGGTGGAGGGGCCGGTGCTCCAACCACTGAGCCGCCCGGCGAGGCTCTCAGAATTCTCTTGGAGGGCTGTGGGCACGGAGGCGGCGTCTGGCTCTCCGTCAGGTCTGGAAATGACTCGCTCGGAAACACCAACCGTCTCGGATCCAAAGACGTTTAAGGACCTGACTTTCCTGCCGGGGACGGGGGCTCCTGGGCCACCAGCCCTCTCTCACCGGCTGCACCCGGGGCCTTTCCCGCACCCTGCACGGCTTCCTAAGCGCGGGTTCCACTCTCCGTCTTCATGTCCGCAGCCCGTGGCAGACAGCTGGGTGGGACGGGGCTGGGAGTGGACTGTGCAGGGGACGTGGAGAGGGTGCCCGTGGCAGACAGCTGGGTGGGATGGGCTGGGGGTGGGCTGTGCAGGGGACGTGCAGAGGGTGCCCATGGCAGACAGCTGGGTGGGATGGTGCGGGCACCCTGGGCACAGCTTGGTCATTTGTAAAAACAATCTGTGCAGTTGCCGTGGGACCTGGTGTATCCATGTTTTTTCTCCAAAAAAAAATGAAGACATAGCCCTGGCCGGTGTGGCTCAGTGGTTGAGCATGGTCCCACGTACCAAGAGGTCACTGGTTCAATTCCCGGTCAGGGCACATGCCTGGGGTGCAGGCCACCCAAGCTGGCGCGTCACCGACAGAGACCGCGGCCAGGGGTGCTGCGGATGAAACACGATTAGCCAGCCAATACCTTTCCTTAGCTAGAAGTCTACTCCAAGCACAGAAAGGCATCCCTTTTCCATAAATCCATGGACCCTTCACGTCGTCCACGGGAAAAAAACCAGGGCGTCTCCAGCTCCATTCCACACCCGGGCTGGTGTCCAGGTGACCTTACCGCCCCTGTGACCTGCCTCTTCCCAGCTGGCTCCTCGGAGGCACCCTCCCTCCTGGCGCACAGCGGCCCTCCCCGCCCGCCCTGCTCACCTGCGGCTCCGTGGCTGAGCCCCGGCCTGGTGCCCGCCTCCTCTCCCCTGTGGACGCTGAACCCCCTCGCAGGCCTAGGGGAGCTGGTGCCTCGCGATCCCGCCTGCTCCCTCGCTGTGGGATTCCACTGACGCGTGTTCAACAGCCTCACTCGCCACAGCCCGGGTGGCTCGCTGCAGGACGCCGCTGCCTCCAGCCCCTTCCACCCAGCTGTCTGCCATGGGCACCCCCTCCACGTCCCCTGTGCAGCCCACCCCCAGCCCCTTCCACCCAGCTGTGTGCCACGGGCACCCTCTCCACGTCCCCTACACAGCCCACTCCCAGCCCCATCCCACCCAGCTGTCTGCCACGGGCACCCTCTCCACGTCCCCTGCACAGCCCACTCCCAGCCCCTTCTACCCAGCTGTCTGCCAGGGGCACCCTCTCCACGTCCCCTGCGCAGCCCACTCCCAGCCCCTTCCACCCAGCTGTCTGCCATGGGCACCCTCTCCACGTCCCCTGTGCAGCCCACTCCCAGCCCCACCTTCCAGCCCTCACCTTCCTCTCCTCGGTGTGCAGGCCCGCTCGTGTCCAGCCGCTCCTGCTGGCGGTGATGTCCTCCTGTCCGTCACGAGGCCTTTGAGTTCCGGGATATTTCCAGGCTCCAAGTCCTCAGCGTAAAACACACACAGCTGGACAAACATAGCTCCTTTCTTTACATCCTTATTCTATGAGCTTTTTCATAAACATTTCTTTTACTTATTACCTTTCCCCCTTTTTTTTTTTTTTTTTTTTTTTGTCAAAAGCTACCTTAAGACACAGCCTGGCTGGTGTGGCTGGTGGTTGAGCATCGACCTATGAACAAGGAGGTCACAGTTCGATTCCCGGTCAGGACACGTGCCAGGGCTGTGTGGGGCGTGGAGGAGGCAGCTGATCCATGATTCTCTCTCATGGATGTTTCTATCTGTCCTTTGCTCTCTGAAATGTATATATATTAGAGCAGCCTTGGGCAAACTACGGCCCGCGGGCCGGATCCGGCTGTTCTATCCGGTTCTCTTGCTCTCCCCTCCACTCCTTTACTTTGAATTTCTATTAGTTCACACAAACACTCTATCCATGCTTTTGTTCCGGCCCTCCGGTCCAGGTTAAGAACCTATGGTGGCCCTCGAGTCAAAAAGTTTGCCCACCCCTGGCTTAGAGGCTGAGATACACACACACACACCTGAAGCCACGGAGGGTCAGGGTCACCGTCTTCACCTCCGTGGCAGCAGACGCGTTTCCGTTTCATTATAATCACAGGACCATCATCATACGTGTGGTCCAGCAGCGACCGAAGTGCCCCGTGCCCCATCCCACGTTTCGTCTGTACGCTTTCCAAGCAGAGGAACTGGGGACGGCCTGCCAGCCCGGTCACAGAGCTGGGCGGTGCCCCCAGAGTGGACTCCGGAGCCCACGACCCCACACTGCCCTCGGAGCAGCGGTCACCAGCCTTTCAGACCTCACGGGCCACCAGGGGTCCGGGCCCACCGGCTGGTGACCACTGCTCTGGTGCCTCTGAATTCTGTAGGATGTTCTCCTTCTTGTACTGGCTCTTCCTGACATCCACTTTCTACACCGTCCGTTAAGTTTAGCGGTGGGCACGATTTAGCGGATTGATAGAATTCTGCTAATCTACCTACACAAAAGCCTAAGCGACTGTTATGGCAGCATTACCAGAATGATCGGTTGCTGTGGCATGCACTGAGCAGGCAGGCAGGCAGGCAGGCAAGCGGTTAGGGGCAAGCAGGCAGGCAGGCAGGTGAGTGCTTAGGGGTGAGTAGGCAGGCAGACAGGCGAGCGGTTAAGGACAAGAGGTCCCTGATTGCGAGAGGGATGTCCGACTGCCAGATGTCCGACTGTAGGGATTGGGCCTAAACCAGCAGTCGGACATCCCCCGAGGGTCCTGGATTGCGAGAGGGTGCAGACCGGGCTGAGGGACCACCCCCCCTCCATGCACAAATTTCGTGCACCGGGCCTCTAGTTTAGAATAATACTAAAGTAAAGGGGTGGGGATAGACATCAACAAAGTAAAAATATTTGCAAAAATATTTGCAAAAAGTGACTCTCTAAAAGATTATAAAGAAAAGCCCTGGGAAAAGTAATATGCTAGACTAGTGGTCGGCAAACTCAGTCAACAGAGCCAAATACCAACAGGACAACGATTGAAATTTCTTTTGAGAGCCAAATTTTTTAAACTTAAACTTCTTCTAACGCCACTTCTTCAAAATAGACTGGCCCAGGCCGTGGCATTTTGTGGAAGAGCCACACTCCAGGGGCCAAAGAGCCGCATGTGGCTCGCGAGCTGCAGTTTGCTGACCATGGTGCTAGAGAAATAGAGCATTTCATTCAGAGCTTTTCCAAATGTATTAACGATTCATATCTTTCCAAGAAATGTATTGTTGTCCCCAAATAGAATTAATTTGTAAAAGTAAAAAAAATACTTTTCTATCTATAGATATTAGTTAAAATAAATATATTAGAATGAAATACTTACAATTAGAATAAACTATTTTTTGTTTTAACCAGACCTACACAGAGGGTCTGTACTTTGTTGTTTTTTGAAAATGCCTTTGTGACAGAAATGATATTGATAAGGTTGGTAGAAATCCATTTTGACTCCTGGAGTTTGAAACCACCATATGTTTGTGTAAGTAACATGTATTGGCACTCAAAATAACATGTCTGGGAGAAAAATGGACATTGCCCACAGAATCAATCTCTGGGCAGTCAATTGTTTACCATTATGATTTATTGACAGCGTCATGTCCCAATGTCAATACCCACAGCAATTTATGTTTAGATTCTTGCTGACTTACAGAAACCAAAATTCAACAAAATATAAAGGAAAGGCCCAACTCCATTTTACTTACCAATAAATGTTTGCTGTGAAATTATCACAATGAAATTATCCTATATAATAAAAGCCTAATATGCAAATCGACCGAACGGCAGAACGACAGCTGGAATGACCGGTCGCTATGACACGCACTGACCACCAGGGGGCAGACCCTCAATGCAGGAGCTGCCCCCAGCCCGCAGGCCCCAGGCCAGCCAAGGTGGGAGCCAGCAGGGGCCCCCAATCACCCCACTGGTCGCCTCACAGATCAGCCCTGATCACCGGCCAGGCCTAGGGACCCTACCCATGCACGAATTTCATTGCACTGGGCCTCTAGTCTAATATGATTCAGGATCAAGTGGAATAATTACACTGTGGTAGGGGGTATGTGCTTGTGTTTATCTACCTGTGAGTGTGTGTGCATGTGTGTGTCTATCTGTGAGTGTGTGTCTGTGTGTGAGTGTGTCTGTGTGTGAGTGTGTCTGTGTGTGTGTTGTGTGTGAGTGTGTCTGTGTGTGTGTTGTGTGTGAGTGTGTCTGTGTGTGTGTTGTGTGTGAGTGTGTCTGTGTGTGTGTTGTGTGTGTGTTGTGTGTGAGCGTGTCTGTGTGTGAGTGTGTGTGTGGTTGGTGTGTGTGTGCAGGTGTGTCTATGTCTATGTGTGCATTTGTGTCTGTGTGTGTCTGTGTGTGTGTGTGTCTGTGTGAGTGTGTGTGTGAGTGTGTGAGTGTGGTTGGTGTGTGTGTGTGTAGGTGTGTCTATGTGTGTGTGTGCATTTGTGTCTGTGTGTGAGTGTGTGTCTGTGTGTGAGTGTGTGTGTGTGAGTGTGTGTCTGTGTGAGTGTGTGAGTGTGGTTGGTGTGTGTGTGTGCAGGTGTGTCTATGTGTGTGTGTGTGTGTGTGTGTGCTTTTCTTTCAAGGCTAGATTTTAGGAAGAGATTATTTTAAGGAATAATTACTATTTCTGGAAGTGCTTCTGTTTTTAGCTTACCTTTTCACGGATATTTTTAAAGGGTTAAGCTGATGATGCGGAATTTCATGATCGTTTCTCCTTTCTCAGCTCAAACACTGCTGTGTGGGGTTTGCCTTTGGGGGCTCCCCTTCCACGCCAGGACACGGTGATTTTCTCACATGACAAGCGTACCTTCTTGGCTTCTCTGGACCCCCGCCTGCCCGCGCGCCTGGACCTGTGGCTCGTTGTCTAGTGACCAAGTCATTGATTCAGGGCCTAGCAATATTCAACTTTAAACTTTATTTTCCACCCAGTGCAGGAAGTCCGAGAAGCCCCCGTCACATTCTCCATGAAATTCAGAGATGTTTTTCAATGCATCGTCATTGTCGAAGGTATTACAGACGTCCTCCTCTTCCCCCAGCTGCGGGAGCCCAGGCGTGGGCGGTAGAGGCCGGCTATGGTGTGGCCACAGAAGCGCTGCCTTTGCCTTGGATACTCAGTGACCGCAGTAGAACGATTTGCCAAGTGATTATTATTATTATTATTGTTTTGCTTCTTTATCTGGTTTCGGACTTTGTATACTTCCAGCCTGACAACTGCCTTCCTTTCCCGCTGCTGAACTGTTGCCTCACGGCTGCACCATCACGCAGTCCCTTCCGCAGATCCTTCCGGAATCCGCCCGACCCACGCGCCGATGGTGTTTGTTTCGTCCTTTCTATGTGTTCACGGGGGTTCGATAGGGTCTAAGTTTCCCATCGTCTGCATGTACTGATTTGTTCACTCTTCTCTCTCTTCGGAATTGCTGAAGCTTTCCGATAGCGGTTTTTGGTCCAGATTTTAAACCATTTGTCAAGTTATTCGTGTCAAGGACTCTATTCTGCACCCCAAACAGTATTTCGTATTTCCCGCTTGACCCTTCGGCCGCATGGACCTGTCGCTGTCGGTCCCCAAGGGCCTGTCTGAACGTTTGGAGACACTCGTTTTGCTTTCTCATCCACCAGCTCGTTTTTGTTTCCTGCGGGCAATCATCCGCTGGCCTTCCTGGGGGGCAGGAGGGGGGGGCGGTCTGGGAGGTTGTGTTACGGGGGAGACTGGCGTGGCCGCTTCCCCACCGGTGCTGGGCGTGGGGTCCTGACGCCTTTGTTTTCTGAGCCGCGCACGGAGGATGCGTGGCGTTTACTTGGGTGGAAAATCAGGCCTGGGGTCCCAGAGCCCCGTCTCAGCCGTGGAAGACGCGCAGCCGGGGTCTCGGGAGAGCCAGGTCCCAGCCCGTGTCCAGGTTCCGTCCCCGGGAACAGGGGGGAGCCGGCCCCGCTCGGCATCGGGCTGGTTGCGGTCCATCCGTCCACCATGTGGGTCCGCGTGGCGGGGGCCCCGTGGGTGAGCGCCAGGAAGCAGGAGTGTGAGGGACCCGAGCCAGGGGCCCGGCACGACCGACATGCCGAGAGCAACCCAGAGCATGGACCCCTTGGCGCAGGGGATTAGCCCTCCCAGGTCGCTCCTCCTCGCCGTGGCCACGCCCATCTGGCCGGTGACCCGTCGCCAGGTGTGACTGACAGGCCGGCACCGTGCGGCCCTCCCCCAGCTCTCGTGGCCGGGTCGCTGTCCGCCGTCCAGTCCCTCCCAGGTGACCCGTCGCCAGGTGTGACTGACAGGCCGGCACCATGCCGACCTCTCCCAGCTTCCTGGCCGGGTCACTGTCCGCCATCCAGTCCCTCCGAGGTGACCCACTACCTGCTGCAATGTGCGGCCTTCCCGCTGCCCCTCCTGTGACGGGAACAGGCTAACGACACAGGCATCCGCTGTGACGCTGTGAGGGGCCCCCTCCTGCGCCCACAGCAAGGCCCTCCTCTCCGCGGGGGCAGCAGGACGAGGATGGGACAGGGACCCCATGCGGCCAAGGACAACTGTGTCCACCGTGACCTGGGCCTCCGGGAAGATGCGTAAGACGGAGGAGGACGCGTCTGCGTGTCCTACTCACTCCCCGAGGGGAAGACGGGATTCCTGTCTTCGTATGGACGACGGCTGTCCCTCCTCCCACGAGAGAGGAGCCGCCTGGAGAGCCCCCCCGCCCCCCAGGACCTCAGATCCCGCCCTCGACCCCGTGTCTCCAGCCCCAGAAACAGCCAGCACGTGGGACTGGATGCCCCTCTCCTGGGCCTGGGCCGGGACGGGTCCATCTTTCGACGCCAAGGTCCCGGCTCAGCACATGCACGGGTCGTTCTGTCTGGCCGAGCGGTGCGGCTGTGGATGTTCCAAACAGAGAGAGGGGGCAGGACCCACCCTCTCCATCTGAACCCTCACGGATTGTTCTTCCCGATTCTAAACCCAAGCCCCGCCCACGTCACTCCACGTGGCCCCGGGGGAGAGAAGGGTCCCCTCTCCTCAGGGCCCTCCCTTCCCATCAGTCTGTTTTGTTCTCGTTCAAATCTGCTATTCTTGACCTTCCCCTTATGTTACCATTTAAGCCCCTTAAATCTTGGTCGTTCAACTTAAATTGCCCTATTTTACTGTCTCTTAAATGTAAGTTTATTTTGCATAAATGAGTCATACAGTTACACACCAGATAAACCATGACCAGCCGGTAGAGAGACAGCAGTCTTGTCCAATGAAATAACCCCCTCTCAACAGCTTAAACTCTAACTGGACGTCCGTTACCGATTCATTAGCACGCTTTGAAGTTACCTTATACAGCGGGTCCTCGGGTTCCCTGGGAGATCCGTTCCCACGGGCGACGTAACACGATTTTCCCCGTAAGTCGGACCCATCTCCATAAGCACCTGCGTCGCTCACATGGAACACAGACACAGCAGTCAGGAAGTGACACAGTAAAGAAAATTTAAATGAAAGAGAACAATTCCTGACCTTTACTTGTGGGAAATACATAATAAAAAACATAAAGCAGCCCTAACCGGTGTGGCTCAGTGGACAGAGCATCGGCCTGTGGACTGAAAGGTCCCAGGTTCGATTCCGGTCAAGGGCATGTACCTTGGTTGCGGGCACATCCCCAGTAGGAGGTGTGCAGGAGGCAGCTGATCGATGTTTCTATCTCATCGATGTTTCTAGCTCTCTATCCCTCTCCCTTCCTCTCTGTAAAATATCAATAAAATATATTTTAAAAAAAACATAAAGCACATGTGTACAGACGTCGAAATGGCGCAACTTTTTTTTTATATATAAATAAACGGGAGATGGTGACGTATCCACGAAACAATGTACGTCCAACATAACCCGAGGACTGCCTGGAGAGTAAATTCTCTTAGACTCTGGTTTCTCCGGGTTAACACAGAGTTGTCATATTTGAAAGTTCCAGCTTAAAAAGTCCATCTCTTGCTTCTGTAGAAATGGGATTTGATTTTCTGCGTAAAATATAAATAGATCGCACAGTGAAAATTGTTCACTTTCTGTCAGTTTCCTACAATTTCCAATGTGAGTTATTTCAAAGCAAAACATCATGCCCTGTCCACAAGACGTAATAAACACCTAACAAAATTTAATAAAGTACATCATTTCCTAACACCCTGTGGTAATTGCCAAACTAGCTAGTATTACCATGAAATCATTTTATCTTCATTTTCTGTTTGCCTATGTTGGCGGCTGATACTTGTTGGGACCTGACGATTTATAGGTCAGATTACAACCTCAGGAATGAGTTGACAGGAATTCAATTTCGGTTTAAAGTGGTTCAGACGGAGCTGATATATGATCAGGGCAGTGAGACTGTGAAATCGGGTCTCGGGCTGCGGCGACCTGCGACCTGGCTTATCCCAGCACGTGAACGACACACCACAGGGTTTGGAGGCAAACCTTCAGAAATCAAACCCTCCGAGAGGCTTTAATAAAATCGCTGGAGATGCAGTTACTGAGAGAGAGAAAAAAAGGCAATGTGTTCTCTATAGAGACTAAATATACTTGAGGAGATAATTTTAATTAAATGCATTGGGGTGACATCGGCGAATACAATCATGTAGGTTCCAAATGCACATTTCTATGACACATCATCTGATGTGTGCCCACCACCAAAGTCCAGGCGGCTTCTGTCACCATATATTGGACCCTCTCTACCCTCCACCACCCCCACCCCCTTCCCTCGGGTAACCTCCATCCTGTTGTCTGTGTCTATGAGTGTTTGGTTGTTTGTCTTATGTTGGCTCATTTGTTGCCAACAAGGTTTATATTGGGGTGAAAGTTAGGACCAATTTTATTTCTTATTTATTTTATTTTTTGTATATTTTTATTGATTGCAGAGAGGAGGGGAGAGGGAGAGAGAAATATCAATGATGAGTGGGAATCATGGATCGGCTGCCTCCTGCACGCCCCGCATTGGGGACGGAGCCCACCACCCGGGCCTGTGCCCTGACCGGGAATCGAACCGTGACCTCCTGGTTCCTAGGTCGATGCTCCACTGAGCCACGCCGGCCGGACAGGACTCATTTTAAATACTGAGCATATAGCACCTGAAAGCTACATAGATTTCTTCTCCGGAACTAAACAGTGCTAAGGCTTGGAATAGTTTCCTGTCTCTCTAAGTGTAATTTCCTGTATTTGGTGCCAGAAAACAAAACAAAAACACACAGAGAATACCCTCACTGAGGTCGACCCAAATGAACGCAGCCGGCTGCTCTGAGAAATATTTACCTGGACGATCAAGACTGCAGACGTGACTCCCTCGACGAGCTTGACGGAGAGCTGGCCCTCAGCTCGGGGAGCGGCCGGAGGGACGAAGAAAAGCCGCAGCGGAGTGTTCCCCGGGCATCAGTCCCGGGATTGTCCGACTCTCTGGCTCCAGGTGCCGCCCGTCAGGCTGGCACATTCATCGGCGAGGCCAGCGCCCTTCTGTTCTGTGTTTATCTTTCCCGGGTCTCCAGCTCCGACAAGTCACAGGTATGCTGGTTGGTGTCTCCCTAACACATCGCAGCGGCCCTTCCCGTCAACCAAGGTCACACCAAGGTCACACGCGGCAGGGAAGCCTCACGCGGCCCTGAAGGTACCATCCCGGCTCCATTTCACACGGAACGCTTGTGTCTCTCCGGGAGTCCAAGTTGTGCATTTACAGATCACGTGAAGCTACTCCGAGACGTGTCATCTCATGAAACGCCCCCCCCCTCCTTCCCCCCGTGAGCCCCGCGCACCTGCTCTCACTCCATCTCAGGGACGCGGGCCTCCAGCCAGGATTTCCTGGGCCCCGTCCTGGTGGCCACCTCAGCCCCTCCTGGGTCCTCTCCCCGCCTGGCCCCCAGCTGTGCGCAGACACCCGGGCCCCCTGCGCTCTCCTGGGGCGGTTCTTTCTGTAACTGACACGCCGTGCGGGTCTGAGAAACAAACAGAGGCGCCAGGTACGGGCGCCAGTGATTGAAAAAGGGGGACCGAGCGTGCCTTACCTGGAGGCAAGGCAGCGGGTGGCTGTCCCTGTTGATGCGGGTTCCCTGTGCGGCCTGAGACGCGGGGACGCCGTTGGCACGGCGCCTGCGGGCTCGGTTTCTCTGCGTGGATTTGGGGCGGCGGCCAGGGGATCGGGCGGCGGCGACGACGCCGCCGTGAACACACACGGGCCCGTGTCTGCAGGTGTCTCAGGTGAACAGGGGAGAGAAATTAAAAATTAGAGACGTGGCTCTGCCTGTTGAAATTGTGATTCTTTTAGAACCCAGCTGTGGACAACCAACTGTTCTCTCCAAGAGACACGCAGGCGGCGGAGCAGTTTCTATAATTACAATCACGGGCGCCTGGCATGGCATATGTATTTCCTGTTCAGGGCTTTTTAACATTTTACACTAAAGTAAAGATCAAATATAATGGACCGGCCTGTGCGGCTCAGGGGTTGAGCGTGGACCTAGGAACCAGGAGGTCCCGGTTCGATTCCCGGTCAGGGCACATGCCCGGGTTGCAGGCTCCATCCCCAATAAGGGGCGTGCAGGAGGCAGTCAATCATGATTCTCTCTCATCGTTGTTTCTAGCTCTCTCTAGCTCTCGCTTCTTCTCTCTGAAATCAATAAAAAATGTATTTTTAAAAAAGATCCCTGTGATGGGTGTAAACACTGTTCCGCGCCTGCGGCATTTAGTCCTCTGTAAATGTCTGATGTCCCTATATAGGACCCTAAAATGGGTCAGGTGAGGGTCTGGTGTGCGCCGTCATGGTCTTCGTCCCCCTGGTTCCATGTCATCCTGGTTCCACGTTCCAAGGTCAGCGAATCTCCTGGAGCTGGGATGACCGAAGGTCGTAGTCTGTACCCTCTGGAGCCAGTTCCTAGGGTTCTTATAGGAACTTGCTGTTCCTAGGGTTCTTATAGGAACTAGGCCAGTGGTCGGCAAACTCATTAGTCAACAGAGCCAAATAGCAACAGAGTCACACCTTGCCAGAGAGTAAAGAGGGAGGCATGTTTCACATTGAAATGTTGCCTTTAAAACCTCAGTCGGTGTTTTACAAAGGAGCTACGCCTTCTTTTCCTGTTCTTGGTCAACGAGAGATGGAGGAGGCGGAAGGGTTCCGTCTGGGGGGGCGAGGATGACTCTGTGAGGGTCCCACCTGCCGGTTCTCTCTGGCAACCCCCCATGATTCGGCGTTCCCGTTGTCTCTGTGAAGGCCGACTCTCACTAACATGTGGCTGGGCGGTAAACAGCAAGTTCCTGTAAGAATCCTAGGAACTGGCTCCAGAGGGTACAGACTACGACCTTCGGTCATCCCAGCTCCAGGAGATTCACTGACCTTGGAACGTGGAACCAGGATGACATGGAACCAGGGGGACAGAGACCATGACCTGACCCATTTTAAGGTCCTTATCAGCATGGACCATGCTGACCTCACGTAGAGACCTTTCCGAGCCCTCCCCTTGATTTATTTGTCCTGCTTCTCTCTCCGTATAACTTCCTCTGCCTGCACTGAGATGAAGGGATGGGCTTTGCAACAAGAGGCCCCCAACTTCTCAGGTGACCAGCACTTGAATAAACCTCTTTCCTTTATCACCAGCACCAGTCTCACACGTTCGCTTTTGGCGGCAGCAGGCAGATGAACTTGGGTTCCTGTTATAGTTTACCACATCCATTAAGTCATGCTGCAAGTGAATATTTCAAAATAAAGAAATGTACACTATGGAGGCCGTGTGACCTGGGACCAAGGAGGCCCTGGGAGAAGGCCCAGACGGAGTGGGGAAGGCGCTGCCTGCCGTGTGGACAGACTGAGTTTGAACCTGGACTCCGCCTCCCGGGGCACATGGCCTTCCACAGGTTTACTCACCCAGGGCCTTCACCCGCTATCTCCGGTGACGGTGTGTTTCCTGGAAGTGTGGTGAGGCCTAAACAGCAGTACTGTGGAACATCACCCATCACGCCCACCCACCAGGCCCAGCACAGAACTGGTACCAGCTGTGGGGTCATTAGCACATATGTTCAGTGAAGGAAGGTCTTGTCCTTAAATCACTGCATCCCCAGCACCGAGAACAATGTTCCCGAAGATACACTTTTTTGGTTGAATGGGTGAATTTTTTCACTTTTCAGCTACATACACACACACACACACACACAGACAGACACATACACACACATATATGTGTGTGTAGTGTGTGTGTGTGTGTGTGTGTGTATATATATATATATATATATATATATATATATATATTGATTTCAGAGAGGAAGGGGAAGGGAGAGAGAGATAGAAACATCAATGATGAGAGAATCATCCATCGGCTGCTTCATGCACGCCCCCTACTGGGCATCGAGCCCACAACCCAGGCATGTGCCCTGACCGGGAATCAAACTGTGACCTCCTGTCCATAGATCGACGCTCAGCCTCTGAGCCACGCCAGCCCGACGCCGTCTCAGCTTTTTCTCCGTCGAAGATCACATTGGAATTTCTCTGGTGGCCGTTACTCAGATATTCTAAGACAGAGCTTCTTCTCATTCCTGGGAGAGTTTAGGATGTTCTTCGTCACATCCCTTAATATAGTTCAGAATGAAACCTCGTTTGCTTTTAATTTAATTATTTACGTTTGAATGCCATGCAAATCAGTCAGTTATCTGACTCTCTGGGACAGCTACTCTGATCTTAAAAAATAAAAGAAACCAGAGTTATGGGACTATGCAAACATAATGCTCTTCACGTGCTGTCAGAATCTGACAAAGACAGAAACGCCCCCTTTGTTCTGAACGTTTGGGGTTATTGTGGACGTTCACCACCTCCCTCTGCTGATGAATGACTGTGCAGCTGTGATACCAGGCTAAGAAGGGAATGAGCATGCATTATTCAAAGGAGAGATGCAGAAGCTACACGTGGCTGTGGTCCTCATCTTCCAGACCCCTTGTTTAACCCTTAAACGGGCCATTCCGATGACTCAGGTGCTTGACAGCAGTAGCTGTGGCGGTCGGGAGAAAGGAGTGTCACTCCTTGGGGTTGGAGACTCACTGCGCACCTCTGTGCTGCTCACCCATCGGGGGTTGCGACCATTCATGTTCCTCTCCGGCCCTGTTAATAGTCAGGAGGAACGTGCCAGCGGGGCAGAAAGGACGGCAGCTGAGAGCTGATGGCCAGAGCAAACCCGCTGCTCTGCTGGACCCGCCGGGGGGGCGGGGGCTGAGGAGGAAGGAGTGTGGCTCCCTGGCCCACGGAGCTCGGAGAAAAGAGAGCTTCCAGGCACAATGACTGACCTGGCTCTGGAGGGAACCGGCTGAGAGGCCTGGGCCACGGGCTGGTGGGGTCGCCCAGGCATCTCTGAAGAAAGCGTGCCTGCGGAGGGGACGGGGCGGGGCACCCGGTTTCACGTCTCAGGGCTAACATGGGGGCCAGCCTTGCCCAGGGAGGTCCACCTGGGAGCGAAGCCTGCCCTCAGAACCAGGTGTTCTCCTGACACAGAGCAAGGACTACCACCCCAGGCCTGGTGAGGGGGCAGGTGAGCCCGGTGTGATGTGGGGTGTGACCCAGGCAGTGCAGGTGACCCCGGTGTGATGTGGGGTGTGACCCAGGCAGTGCAGGTGACCCCGGTGTGGGGTGTGACCCAGGCAGTGCAGGTGACCCCGGAGTAATGTGGGGTGTGACCCGGGCAGTGCAGGTGACCCCGGAGTGATGTGGGGTGTGACCCGGGCAGTGCAGGTGACCCCGGTGTGGGGTGTGACCCAGGCAGTGCAGGTGACCCCGGAGTGATGTGGGGTGTGACCCGGCAGTGCAGGTGACCCCGGTGTGATGTGGGGTGTGACCCCGGGCAGTGCAGATGACCCCGGTGTGGGGTGTGACCCGGGCAGTGCAGGTGACCCCGGTGTGATGTGGGGTGTGACCCGGGCAGTGCAGGTGACCCCGGTGTGGGGTGTGACCCGGGCAGTGCAGGTGACCCCGGTGTGGGGTGTGACCCGGGCAGTGCAGGTGACCCCGGAGTGATGTGGGGTGTGACCCGGCAGTGCAGGTGACCCCGGAGTGATGTGGGGTGTGACCCGGCAGTGCAGGTGACCCCGGTGTGGGGTGTGACCCGGGCAGTGCAGGTGACCCCGGAGTGATGTGGGTCATGGGACTCTTGGACCCGTCACCTCAGGGCTGTGCTGTCAGTGAGTCTTACACAGAATGCTGACCGCCACCTGCAGTTGTTTGAAACTCAGCGACAGAAAGCCGGGATCCACATGCACATGACCGCCTGCTGCCCCTAATGAGGTCATTGTTGTGACAATGAACCCCACACACCACGGATGCCCTGGGCCGGTCTCATCCGCGCCCCAACAAGCCGCCAGGAGCTGGCTGGAGAATAGGAAGGTGCGGCTGGGTTCTGAGGCTGAATGCCAGGGCGGGGGGCGAGGGGGCCACGTGAGGGCGGGTCCGAGTTCTCCCTGAGCTGGGGCAGCCTCACAGGACCCCGTGCCCTCTCACCGGCCCCTCCACAGCCCCGCCGTGCACGCCCGGCCACGCTGCCCTGTGTGAGGACGGCCCGCTGACCGGGCCACGGAACCTCCCTCCGGAAAGGCCTCCTGTCCAGTTGGTCACACGGGGAGCTGCTGGGGGTGAGGAGCCCCGTTTTCTGTTGGGAATGAAATGTAACCCCAAATAGCAACAGGCCTGAATGCTGACAACAAGAATACATAGGTTAACGTACATGCACTGGCCCTGGGCGTTTCTGCAAATTAAAAATAAATTTCAGCCCTGGCCGGTGTGGCTCAGTGGATAGAGCGTCGGCCTGTGGACTGAGGGGTCCTGGGTTCGATTCCGGTCAAGGACATGTACCTTGGTTGTGGGCACATCCCCAGTGGGAGGTGTGCAGGAGGCAGCTGATCGATGTTTCTCTCTCATTGATGTTTCTAACTCTCTATCCCTCTCCCTTCCTCTCTGTAGAAAAAAGCAATAAAACATATTTTATAAATAAATAAATAAATAAATTTGTCATCCTTTTAGCTTAGTTGCTGTGTTCCCGATCTTCAGGTGTGCCCCGGGGACAGCAACAGGCACGGTGAGCTCCTTCCTGAGGTCCGCCTGTAACAACACCGCACCGCTAAAGAGCGTGATTATCTCTTTCCTTCCCCTGTGTTGCCATGGGAAGCATGCAGCCAGCGCCTTCTCTTCACGACACGCCGGAGTGGTGAACGTTTTTGATGTGAAATTATCACACGAAATTAGCCCCGTTCCCTGGGACAGCTTCAGCCGATGGGGTGAGGAGCGGCCGCGAGCGTGGGCACACTCGTCACCACAGCCCTCGCCGCCTCTTTCTCCCCGCCGCTCTCCGGCGGCAGGCTCCTGGGTCTCCCTGGGTGTCCCTACTCCTCCCCGCATCTCCCGCCCGCCCCCCGCGGCTTCCCTGACATCTCCCTGGCTTCCCCTCCAGGCGCCTCCCAGAGGCCAGCATCGCAGAGCAGCAGCCCCTTCCCGTCCGCCTCGAATTCCCCTCCAGGCTGACCGCCAGCTGGCCGCCCGCTCACAGAGCTGCTGCACCTTCCAGGCGCACCCGACGTGTCCAGGTTGAAACCAACGTTCTCCAGATCTGAGCAGCGGGTGTTCCGGAGAGGAGGGCCGCCTGCAGACGCCTGCCTGGCCCGAGCGTGGCTCCAGGCGTGGCTCCAGGCGTGCCGGGAGGCGGTGCTGGAGTGAAGGCTCCTGAAGGGCCGGGAGGAGACGGGTCTGCGGCTGCCTAGCAACGCTGTGGGCAGGCCCTGCGGCTGCCTAGCAACGCTGTGGGCAGGCCCGCCAGCAGCCTTCCTTCTGGGACGGGTTAGGGATCTGCAGTTCTAGGGTCAGAAGAAGACTGTCCAGAGACTGCTTCACGCCCAGGACGTGCCGGGGGGGTGGCTCCCCTGGAGCGGACAAGCCTGTGCCTTCCAACTGAACCCCCTTTGCAGGCGGAGACCCCCTGCGTGGGCTCAGCTGTGGGTGAAGCAGCACCCTTCTCCCTCCTCCGCCCCCTGTGGGTGAAGCAGCACCCTTCTCCCTCCTCCGCCCCCACCTGAGGCCGTTTCCCCAGAGCCGGCTCCTTGTGGGGGGGGAGGTGAGGCGTGAGCCCACATGGGCGCTCTCACTGAGAGCCGTTCAGGAGAGGGGACAATAGGGTGCCCAGGGCGACACGTGGCTCACCGTGGACTCGGCGTGGCCCAGGCCCCTGGCGGCGGCCACCAGCTGCCCTTCACCCGGAGGCGGGGCTTTCCCGTAAGGCCGTCTCCAAGCCCCCAGCTCACAGCCAGAGCGTCCAACCCTAGGGGATCCTGCCCAGTGTGGGCTTAGCACCCCCCAGCCCAGCCCCCCACTGGGAGACGTGGGGGCACTGGTGTAGGCCGGCAGGCATTCACTTTTCTAGACAGAAGAGCTCCTTCAGGGAAAGGCTGTTTGCAGACCTTCAGCATGGCTTCCGCTTAAACGTTGAGTGTAATCGTAACCCACGTCCATCAATGGCCTTTCCTCATAAACAACGTCGCTCGCTTGTCATCCCCCTTCTGACGGGCAGCGTCGGGGTTCCCTTTCCTGTGGCCGGAGACGCAGGTCCTCGGGCGCCGGGATCTGAATGACTTGAACGCAGACGGCGGTTCCCAGCGCAGGCCAACGCGCACCCCCCCCCCCGGCCCCCCTCTCCACCCTCCCCCCCCCCCCCCCCCCCCGTCTCCCTCTGCTTTAAGGAACTAACTGAGCGGCGAGGAGCGTGCCGGCCCCTCACATATTCAGTGTTGGCCACAGCCAAGGAGGACATTTTTCCGGCTCTGCTTTCTCTTTTCTTTTCTTTTTCTTTTTCTGGTTAATCCTCACCCGAGGATATTTTTCGTTGGTTTTTCAGAGAGAGTGGGAGGGAGGGGGAGACGCACAGAGAGAAACGGCGACGGGAGAGACACCTCCGTTGGTTTTTCAGAGAGCGTGGGATGGAGGGGGAGACGCACAGAGAGAAACGGCGACGTGAGAGACACCTCCGTTGGTTGCCCCCCGCACGGGCCCAGACCGGGGCCGGGGATCGAGCCTGCAACCGAGCCACGTGCCCTTGACCAGAATGGAACCCTGGACACTTCGGGGTGCGGGTGGAGGCTCTACCCACTGAGCCACGCCGGCGAGGGCCAGCTCTGCTCTTTCATTGATTGATCTGGGGTCACCGCCCCAGCAGGTGGTCAGGTCACGACCCTGTAAGTGATCCGTTACGGAGCGGCCGCAGCAGCTTCCCTCTCCCTGGGCTCAGGAGGAGGAGTGAACCCGAAAGGCAAGGCAGGTGGACGTGCGGGCGGAATTCCTAACGAAACGGCCGTCTATCCCCTCTGAGGCCGCGTTCCCTGGTCTCGAAGGTCATTTAAAGCGTCCCGTTCGCGGTCCCGCTGGTAGCTCCCTCCTCAGCCAGGCTAGACCCCAGGGAAGGACGGTGAGGGGACACCCAGCTTCGCTCTGCTCCTCTGGGCCCCTCCGAGCCCCGCTTCCTCCCCCGGGGACGCCCTGCGCCCCTGAGGGGTCCCGCGTCCCCGGCCCTGGCTGCTGCAGGAAGGGTCCTGTTTTACCCGCTGAAGGCCTGAGGCCACCGCCACCGCCTGGCTGCCTTTCCCTCCCCCTCCAGGGGCTTGGCCCTAATCAGCAGGCCACCTGCCGGCCTTCGAAGGGTGAAGGTGCTTTACCGTCAGCATCACGGGGGGGGGGGGGGGGGGGGGGGCTCCCGCCTGGGGATGGAGTCGCCCTGGGAGCAGGGGAAGCGCACCGGTTTCTCCCTCCCCGGCCAGTCATTTCCCCGAGCTTCCACCGTCCCTTCTCCGCTCTCCATTGTGGGCAGGACCCAAAGGGGACATACGGGGAGAGCATTTCAAGGTCACCTCAGGGGGGACTTCTCCAGGCCAGAGGTGATGCCATCGCGGCTGAGTGGTCCCCGGGGGGGGGGGGGGGGGGGATGGGCAGCCTGGGGGGAGGCACCTGAGGGCTGGGGGGACCTGCCTCACCTGAGGGAAAGGGGCGGGGGGAGGCGCCCTGTGCCCAGGTGCTGGGGGCCTGGCCGTGGGCACAGACCAATGACGGCTTCCCTGTCCGGGGGGTGGTGAGTCCCACTCCACTTACTTCTCTTTACGTTGTTCTCGCGGTGGTAACCCGGCCCCCGAGCCGATGTTCACCTGGAGCGCGGAGCAATGTCGTCGGCAGTGAGTGGCGCTGTCCCTTTGGAACAATTTCTGGATGACGCGTGGGCTCCGCGTGGAGAGGGCTGTAGGGGGGGGGAGAGCATGTGAGAGGGTTTAGGGGGCGGTTCGGTGAGGCGGGGACCCTACGGAGTGGTGGGTGTGCCTGCTGCAGAGGGAAGGGACAACTTGCTGGCTGTCGCAAGGGGTTGCTGGTGGCACGGGAGCTGGGGAAGCGAGGGGGGGTTCGGAGTGGGGGAGGGGGAGACGGTTCTGCGCCAGGACGTCCTGGTTTCCCTTAGACCGGCGCCAGGCGGTGTCCCTCCTCAGCGTCAGAGCATCGTTCACATACCCGTGGGACTTCGATTGCTAAAGGGTGCGGACCAGCTGCAGATCGTGTAGGGCAGTGGTCGGCAAACTCATTCGTCCACAGAGCCAAATATCAACAGGACAACGATGGAAATTTCTTTGGAGAGCCCAATTTTTTAAACGTAAACTTCTTCTAACGCCACTTCTTCAAAATAGACTCGCCTAGGCCGTGGTATTTTGTGGAAGAGCCACCCTCAAGGGGCCAAAGAGCCGCATGTGGCTCGCGAGCCGCCGTCTGCCAACCACGGGTCTAGGGGAGGACGGAAGAGGCCCCACAGAGCTCCCTGGAATGGAGACACTGAAGGCCAGGCACGACAGAGGGGTCGCCCCGTGCAACGCGCTCGGAGGTCCCCCCAAACGCAGGGACCGGCGTGACCCTGTGACTTGAGCGCCTGGAAGTGCTAGGGGCAGAAGTGGAGTGTTGGGAACCTGCTAGAAGGGTAGGAACATTAATCAGGCTCCGTTAGCCCTGACTGGGTTGTTCTCATTGAAGAAGGGACGTCCTCACCTGGCTGGCGGCCACACTCCCGACTGGGGGCTCACCTGGAAGTGCAGCCCGCCTCCCCATCAGGGAGCTGTCTGCTGTGGAGAGAGGAACCACTGTGCTGTGGACCCCAGGCTGCCAGCCCTTTGGACGCCCCTGAGCCCTTTGGAGGCCCCCCAGCCCTTTGGAGGCCCCCCAGCCCTTTGGACTCCCCTGAACCCTTTGGAGGCCCCCCAGCCCTTTGGAGACCCCCCAGCCCTTTGGAGGCCCCCAGCCCTTTGGAGGCCCCTGAGCCCTTTGGAGACCCCCCAGCCCTTGCATATCACTGAGCCCTTTGCAGGCCCCCCAGCCCTTTGCTTACCTGTAATCTGCCCATTGGGCACACCCTCCAGCCTACTCCCCAGGTAACCTTTGTCCTCCCCGACGTTAGCAGCCGGCTTATGGCGGGGGAGGGAGGGACAGAGCAGATGTGTGTGGCTGACCTGCTGCTCTCCATGCTGCCGGCAGGACTGGAATGAACGCTCATGGAGGATCCAACCCTGTCGCTGCTGAATTGGCTCAGGTAAAGACAGGCAGCCGGACCCCTTGGTCGTCGGTTACAGAAGGGGAGGCGGTATCTGTTCTCACCTCTCCTGTCCAGAACTCCCCACCTTTGTTGCTACTCAGACGTCCTCTCTGTCTACCTGGCACTGCTCACCCCGATTTCCCAAGCACCCAGCTTTCCTCAATGCCCAGCATTGCCTGACCGGCGTGGCTCAGAGGTTGAGCATCGATCTATGAGCCAGGAGGTCACTGGTCAGGGCACAGGCCTGGGTTGCGGCTGGATCCCCAGTCGGGAGGTGTGCAGGAGGCAGCTGATCCAGATTCTCTCTCATCGATGTTTCTGACTCTCTATCCCTCTCCCTTCCTCTCTGTAAAAAATCAATAAAATATATTTAAAAATAAAAAAAAAAGTTTGAGTTGACAGATGAGTTTGCCGACCACCGGGCGGGACCGGCTGCTACCTCCTACCCTGGAACAACGACTCCGCAATAAGAAGGAACTGCTCGCTGCTAACACCTTCTACTTGAACGTCTGTTGGTGTTTACCCCAGACGGGTTCGTGTTGGGCAGGAGGTGGCTGCTCTTAGCCTTCGCAACCCGGCGATCCCTGTGTTTTCCCGGGAGAATCGTACCGTGGACGTCTGGTGCTGCCCCTGGCCCGGCGAGGTTGTACTGACCTTCTCGTTCACATGTTGCCCCTGCCCCACCTGTCCTTCGGGCTGCCGTCCCCTTTGGCGTGCATCCTGTTGAATTTCTTCAGTGTTTCATGCCATTGCTTGTCAGATCTCCCCGGCTTCTTCGCTGGACCACGTGGCTGAGCGTTTTTGGGGTTTCTGGAGAAGGGACTGCGTCCACCTGGGACGTATCCTGGTCTGTCTCCAGGTGACATGGCCTCGGCCTACCCGTAGCTGAAGGGCCTGAAGGGGGCACACCTGCCGCTCCCCTTCTGGTCGGGGTTCTGTTTTGTCACGCGTGTTATTTTAAGTGCCTTGTACGCCTCCCAGGCGCTATCATTTTGTGTAAGACGTCATTTCTTTCTGGACGTGGGCTCCCCGCCCCCAGCCATGGCTTCGCAGGTTGGCGTGGGGAGCTGTCACTCCGGGGTTTCCGCTTCGCCGTGTGTGTCCTGCTTCCTCTGGCGTGGTTTCCCGTCTCCACGGGGGGGGGGGGGCGGGGGGGGAGGGGCGCCTGTAACATGTCCAGCCGTGTGGCTCCGCTGATGACGGAGGCATTCCCCATGTCCTTTCTGGGAGAGTCTTCGTGTCGCCCACTTTGCTCAGCGCCGACGTCTAGGTTCATGGAGTGCTGCTGTGAAATGGGTCATTCTTTCTCCAACTGTCTAATAGAAGTGTCGGGATTTCTCTTTATCATCGACTCTGAGCCGGTGGTAAGGTGCCCCGGGTGTTGGGAGTTTTTGATGCGGACGCGCCCGGAGCCTCCTGGATTCACGGGCTCACTGCTTCCCTCCGGTTGGAAGCTTTTCAGGATCCTGTCTGTCTGCCCCCGTTACCCAGGGACTCCCGTTACGTGCAGATTGGCTGTGCAGTATCGTTCTCCACCTCGTGGGCTGTCTCGTCTTGATTTAAGGTTTTTCTGTTGTGTGTGCTGCATTTGGGACCATCGCGTGCCTGCGAGTTCACTGGTATGTTACTTTGCTCGGTCTAAGCAGCAATGACTCTCCGTCTCCACCCGTGACTGGACATACGTGCCAGGCGTTTCTACCGGTGGCCCTACCGACCTCGAGCCCCATGTCCTCCTCCCATCATCCCCACAGTGAGCCAACACGTCATTCATCCAGAGACAAAACAGATCTTTGGGGGACACGCATGCACCCCAGTCACCCAGCGCCGTCCTCTGCTCCTGTAGCCGAAGCCGGTCAAGTGACGGGTACCAATGCCTGCAGCCACATCACCCCCCGCCCCACGCAGCCGAGGTCCCACGGTCACGCGGTCGCACGGGCCAGCTGGGCGCGGTGGCTGCTTCTCCCCGAGTTTCTCGTGTCTGTGATAGGGAGTGGCCAGGCCACGGTCACCTTGAAGTCCTGGCTGCCAGCTGGGCCTCAGCTGAGGCTGCTGCCTGGCACGCCGCGAGGTCTCCGCTGCGGCCTGCGCTCGCTCACACACGGGACCGGGTTCTGAGAGCAGCCGTCCGGGGAGGGCAGGAGCCGCAGGCCTTTCTCGCCGGGCCTTCGAGGTCACGGAGCATCTCCTGGTAAACCCTCTTCTCGGCTGTCGGGGAGGCCCTCCCAGCTTCCGGGGGCGGCGGGGGGTGGGGTGTAGACCCTGTCCTGATGGGAGGAACGTCGAAGGAGTTGGCGCAGATGTAACAACACACAGCGTTTCCTGTTCTTAAATGTGGAGCAGGATGGCACATGGGTGTGTCGGAGGGCTGGCGTCGCTGCTCTCCTGTCCGGCCCCCGGCACACACAATGTTCCCTGAACGCTTTCTGACGTCGGTGCCAACCTTCGTTCGCGGATGGGACACTACACTGGGATGATCTCACGGCCAGCCCTCTCCCGTCCGTCTCCCAGGACCTGTGCTCTGTCCTGGGTAAGCGTGGTCCTACTTCCGGAGAACCTTGGCCAGACGGTGGAGGGTGGGAGGCCACCAGGCAGCGACGGGGTGGTTAGTATTCGGCAACGTCTCCCGGGATGACCCGGTGGTGAAATTATTGGGCCATTACTTCTCCCACACAGCATTTCAATGATAAAGATGAAAATTATACAATTTGCTTGAGTCATTATTTTTTCCTCAAGGTTAATGCATTTGTCACATCACATTAAACACCCATGTTAACCATTAGAATACTTCATAATATTAACTGAGCGTGTCTCGGCGCAACGCCTAGAAAGAGCAAATTAGAACAACTGTCGCCATCGCTCTCACCTTGGTGAGTAATAATAGTGGGAGGTGAGAGGCTCTCGATCCGCAGGACAAAGGGAACGCCCCCTGTGACTCCGTGTGCTCCGTCTCTAGGCGTTGAGGAGGGTTGTGTGTGCACAGTCAGAGCAATGACCATAACGCTGGCATCAAACATGGCTTTTACATCGCAGCACCCACGTCAACAGGTAATTCATGTTTACATAGTTGTCTAGTAGCTGGACTTAGACACTGACTATTGTTTTGACAGGAATATATTCCAGTTTAACACGACCCTCCCCCTCAATATTTGTGCTAGTGAGAGTCTGTCCGTTAGCCCTTGTCCGTAAATTCTAGGTTCCCTATGGTTTAGACCAGCGGTCGGCAAACTCATTCGTCAACAGAGCCAAATATCAACAGGACAACGATTGAAATTTCTTTGGAGAGCCAAATTTTTTAAACTTAAACGTCTTCTAACGCCACTTCTTCAACATAGACTCGCCCAGGCCATGGTATTTTGTGGAAGAGCCACACTCAAGGGGCCAAAGAGCTGCATGTGGCTGGCGAGCCGCAGTTTGCCGACCACGGGTTTAGACTGTGGTTCCTAATGTGGGGCACACGCCCCATCGGGGGTGGGGGGGACAATTTGATGTTTAAGGAGGACAATTTGAGAATGAGTTATTAACAGTGAATTTTTTGCATTTCTTATGGTTAATAGGGGCCTCATATACAGTATCCTAGCTAATAAAGAGGGAATATGCTAATTGACCATCACTCCGTCACAAAGATGGATGCACCCACAGCTAAAGCCAAGTTCCCATAAGGAGCCTTAACGAGCAATCTGCAGGGACCTGAGGCTATGCCCTCCCCCACCCCCGTAGGGGTTGACAGGGGGCCTCAGGCCATGCCCCCCACACTGGAGTCAGACTGGGGGACCTCAGGCCATGCCCCCCACCCCAGCGCCAGGCTGGGGGGCCTCAGGCCGCACCCCCCACCAGGTGGGGCTTGACAGGGGACCTCAGGCTGTGCCCCCCACCCCAGCACCAGGCCAGGGGACCTAGGCCACACCCCCCGCCCCAGTACTGGGCCAGGGGACCTGAGGCTGCGCACCCCTGCCCAGCGGGGCTTGATGGGGGACCTGAGGCTGCACCCCTCCACCTGGCAGGCTTGACAGGGGATCTCAGGCCATGTCCCCCACCTGGCAGGGCTTGACGGGGGACCTTAAGGCATGCCCCCCGCCCCAGTCTGGGCTGGGGGATCTCAGGCCACACCCCCCGTCCTGGCTCCAGGCCAGGGGACCTGAGGCTACGCCCCCTGCCCGGTGGGGCTTGACAAGGGTGGGAATGGCCAGGTCTGGATCTAGCCCAATGGGGGCAGGGGCCAGCCAGGTCTGGGTCTCATGTGATTTTGAGGCGCATGTGGGTGGGCGGGAACTTGACTCTGGGTCCCGTGGTGCACCCCAGACTCTGACAGCAAGAAGGTTTTCATATACATTTTACTAATTTTCTTTCATCTTTCATCTCTGACACTTCTATTATAGAGAAAGGGCAAATAGCAATATTAAATTATTTCCTCTAATTAATCCCCTTTTTATATGTGCACGAATTTCGTGCCCCGGGGCCACAAGTCTTGAAATAAAATAAACTCTTTACTGGACCGAAGAGCTGGCTTGTCCCTCCCTCTGCCGGCCCAGCCCTCCAGCCTGGTCTCCGCTCTCCTTTAGGTGGGTGCGAGGCGGGGCGCCTGCCAACAGGTGGGCAGGAGGGGTTCCCTGGATGCCGCTTTGGGAACATGTATCGTGGGAGAGAGAGAGTAGGACATGGGAAACGGGGCAGGTGATGGCGAGAGATTTAAAAAAAACATGCAAAAAACAGGACAGTGAGCCAAGGAAAGGACCACACTCAGAGAGGACACACGGGACATACTGAACACGCCACGCCTTGTCATGCAGAACATTCTGAACCCGGAGCCACGCGGCTGACCCTCAGCCCCACCGGCGATTTGGGGAAATGAGACTGTGGGCTCAGGGGGTGGGTGCGCCCTAACTTTCCACGCACTTGCTACAGGGTGGCATCTACACAGGGGGGTCTGCCCCCCACTCACCAAGATACTATGTCTCCAATGTTAGCAATCAGGGTACAGGTATGAGCTGCAGCAAGAAGACGTCTCCATGGAGACAGCACCAGTTTCAACTGCACACGCATGCACACACATGCACACACCAGTTTATACAACAAACACACACCAGCAAAGACACACCAACAAACACACACCAACAAACACACACCAACAAACACACACCAGCAAACACACACCAGCAAACACACACCAACAAACACACACCAACAAACACACACCAGCAAACACACCAGCAAACGCACACCAACAAACGCACACCAACAAACACACACCAACAAACACACACCAACAAACACACACCAGCAAACACACCAGCAAACGCACACCAACAAACGCACACCAACAAACACACACCAACAAACACACACCAACAAACGCACACCAACACACACCAACAAACACACACCAACAAACACACACCAACACACACCAACAAACACACACCAACACACACCAACAAACACACACCAACAAACGCACACCAACAAACGCACACCAGCAAACACACACCAGCAAACACACCAGCAAACGCACACCAACAAACGCACACCAACAAACGCACACCAGCAAACACACACCAGCAAACGCACACCAACAAACACACACCAACACACACCAACAAATGCACACCAACAAACGCACACCAACAAACGCACACCAACAAACACACACCAGCAAAGACACACCAACAAACACACACCAACAAACGCACACCAACAAACACACACCAACACACACCAACAAATGCACACCAACAAATGCACACCAACAAACACACACCAACAAACGCACACCAACAAACACACACCAACACACACCAACAAATGCACACCAACAAATGCACACCAACAAACACACACCAGCAAAGACACACCAACAAACGCACACCAACAAACGCACACCAGCAAAGACACACCAACAAACACACACCAACAAACGCACACCAACAAACGCACACCAACAAACACACACCAGCAAAGACACACCAACAAACACACACCAACAAACGCACACCAGCAAACGCACACCAACAAACACACACCAACACACACCAACAAATACACACCAACAAACGCACACCAACAAATGCACACCAACACACACCAACAAATACACACCAACAAACGCACACCAACAAATGCACACCAACACACACCAACAAATACACACCAACAAACGCACACCAACAAACACACACCAACACACACCAACAAATACACACCAACAAACGCACACCAACAAATGCACACCAACAAATGCACACCAACAAACACACACCAACAAACGCACACCAACAAACACACACCAACACACACCAACAAATGCACACCAACAAATGCACACCAACAAACACACACCAGCAAAGACACACCAACAAACGCACACCAACAAACGCACACCAGCAAAGACACACCAACAAACACACACCAACAAACGCACACCAACAAACGCACACCAACAAACACACACCAGCAAAGACACACCAACAAACACACACCAACAAACGCACACCAGCAAACGCACACCAACAAACACACACCAACACACACCAACAAATACACACCAACAAACGCACACCAGCAAACACACACCAGCAAAGACACACCAACAAACACACACCAACAAACGCACACCAGCAAACGCACACCAGCAAACACACACCAGCAAACACACACCAACAAACACACACCAACAAACACACACCAGCAAACGCACACCAGCCAACACACACCAATACACACCAACAAACACACACCAGCAAACGCACACCAACAAACACACACCAACAAACACACACCAACAAACACACACCAGCAAACGCACACCAACAAACACACACCAATACACACCAACAAACACACACCAACAAACACACACACCAACAAACACACACCAACAAACGCACACCAACACACACACACCAGCAAACGCACACCAACAAACACACACCAGCCAACACAAGAAGGCAGTCAGAGGTCACTGGATTTGGCAGAACGACCTCTACGCCGGTCTTCACTGTGGAAATGGAGTTGGGGTGCTGAGTGAGGGTGGTCAGGGTCCATAACCAGCCAGGAAAGGAACGTGGTGCCATGTGAGGGACCGCGGCCAGTCCTGAGGCCCAGACGGTGAGTGAGCTGGCACCGAGGTGGGTGAGGGTCCTGACTCTGCCCACCCAGCCTGTGACTGACCTACCAATGTCACAGGTGATGCTCCATCCTAGGTAAGGCACTAATCTTGAAACGTCACTAAGACAATATGGCATGAAGGCGCCCAAGTCCCACCAAAGGGCCGCGGGAGAAATGGACCAGAGAAGACACCGTCCCAAGTGGCATGTAGTTTGCATGTTATCCCGTGGCTTTCTCGGGAGAAGGCTGTCAGCAGCAGGAGGTAGGCTTGTGTTGTATTTGAAGAAGACATTGCCTCATGAAATGCAGGAGAGCATGCTAACTCACAGACGGCGTGGCATTTCAGGAAGGAGGTAAATCTAAGACTAACAGGCCTGATGACAGCGAGAAACAGCCTCGCGAACAAGACGCAGGTTTGTTATGACAACAGATAAATCCAAGAGGGTTAGGAGAGTGTGCAAGCCATGTGAGTGATCCACACACAGGCACCCCTGCACATGCATACACACACAACCTACACACATGCACACATACATGTGCACACACCACCTACATATACACATCACACACATATACACATCCACACACCACACATCACACACACAAACACATAATGCGCGCACATACCACCTACACACAAGCACACACATAAACACATATACACAAACACATATGCACACACCCACCACACATGTGTGTACACATGCATACCCATGGCACACACACATCCACGCATGCACACACGTGTCTAGACAGGTCCTCAGATTCCCTTGGTGACTCCGCTGGCGCCCGGCTGGAGGAGGCAAACATGTTTAGCGACACGTAGAAACTCTCCACCAGTTCCGGGGCATCATCATTTGCTGTTTCCAACCGAGTGTGTCTACCCCAAGTGCACTATTGCAATGGTCCTCCCAGTCACATGTGAAGATGCTCGACCTCATCATCCATTCAGAACATGAAATCACGGAGTCTACATTGATCAGCACGGCTTCACGCAAACGATCGCCAGCACCAAGTGGTCACGGGAGAGGCACCACGCGGGAAACCTCTGAGCTTGCGCAGCGGGAGGTGACCTGGCAAAGCCGTGTGCAGAGCATTCCGGAAGCATCTACGTACTGAAAGATGCTCTCAGGGTCACCGAGCCGTGGTCTCAGGGATGTGTCTAAAAGACCGTCGCCAAAATCTCCTGAGAAGCTGATGCAGAGAAAGCAACAACCGGAAATACCCCGAGTTCACAGCAGGCGGCGAGCGGCTAACCGGCCTGTGACACGGGCCGTGATGGAGCATTGCTCAGCAACTGATGGATGCGCACCCCCAGGTGCCACAGCACAGGCGGCCTCCAGCACACGGCACCCCGAAACAGACAGAAGACGGCCCGTTGTGTGACCCTGTTCACGTCCCCTCCAGAAAACCAGGATGAGGGAGGCAGGCGGCAGGTGCGCGTGTGTCCGGGACCCGGGCTGGGATCCCCGCCGACGGCCAGGGGACCCGCGGGACGTGCGTGGCTGATGGAAATGGCCTTGACCGGATGGCTGTGATGGTTGCGCAGCGTATATATTTTCTGATCATCTTTCAACAGTGAACCTACAATGAGTGGATTTCATGGCCTGTCAGTCATACCTTAGACTATTATTTCAAAACGCGAAGGGCAGTCAGAAAACTGTTGAGAAGGATTTGAAATGTCCACTGTTGAAATTCAACGGATGGATTCTCTTCATTGTTAGCCATGCAACCCACATCTCTCTTTACAGTTCACGGTCGTGTTTGCGTAGAACCCCTTTTATAGAAGGTCAGAGCGATGATGGAGAACTGGTGAGGCCATTTATTTATGGATAAACCGAAAATAAAAGCCGTAAACGCTTTAAAATGTTAAACAGCTGAGTCAATGAAATGATTGACTGCCGAGATGGAAATGGGTGTGCTTTTTCACCCGCTGAACATTTTAGTAGCTTTCCGAGGCTGTCAGCACAAACCTCACGGCGTTATTTCCTTGTAAGATCAAGAGGTGAACGTGCCCGTGAGATTGACACGACAAACACAAGTCATGTGCCGTGTCTCGCCCAGAGTGAGTAGCTCAGGCTCCTTGCTACAACCAGTCTCACATCCCGGCGGGATACGCCGAGGGGATGTGTGTTCACTCGCACCACCGTTACCGTGAGCCAGGCGGCTTTGCAGGCAACCGTCCGCTGTCCTCTGCCTATTGGCCACGCTGCAGGCGGCTTTCATTGTGCGCTGACTCCACATCCACGTGTGTTTCCCAGGTCAGCCAGGAAAGGAAGCTTGTGGGGGCTCCAGGGGCCGCAATGAAGATGCTTCCACAGGGGAGGCGCCAACGTGGCTTCTGCTTGCATCGCCGTGGCAATACCGTTCGCCCCGTCTTTCCGACGCTGGGAAGGGAGGGAGTCCACCCTGCCCGCTTGCCTGCAGCGGGACAGGGCCTCACATCCACACACCCAGCGAGCTCTTCCCGGGGAGATGCTGTCCGCAGACCCGTCTCTGTCTCTGTCTCGGTTCCTCACGGCCAGCAAAGCCAGCACATGGCCCCGGAAGTCAGCACCTGGGACATTACAGGACGGGGGGGGGGGGGGGGGGGGGCCTGTGGATGGTGGCCCTCAGGACGTTGCTCGGCCTCTTCATAGATGGCGTCTCTCAAGCCCACATCAGGGGAGTTTCGTGTGGACTGTGAGGGAAGCCGGGGTGTGCTCAGCGTAGCGCGTCGTGTACTGTCAGCTGGTGGCGTCTGCCACTCCCTCTGGGCCTTTGTCCGTCTGGTCTCCTCCATGAAACGAAACCCACATGGACAGTGAGGTGTGTGCAGGCTGCTGCCCTGTAATCCCCCGGGCTCTGTCAGAACGACCTGCGCCCCAAACAGTGACCCAGCTCGGCCATGGACCAAGTTACCTTTGTTCTGAGATAACGCCCATCAGCGGAATCATCCTCATGGAAGTAAGTGCTCAGTGCCTGGGACCAAGGCCAACGCCAAGGCTGCCGATGGAAGGGTGGAAGGAGGGGGGCGGGACTCGGCAGGAGACGGGACACTGTCCCCGTGCGCCATGGCGATGCGTGTTGCAAGCGCCTCGTTTTGGAGGGCTCCGGAATTGCCCTGGCGTTCTCCACCCGCTCTTCTTTATTGTTGGCCCTTCCTTCCTTCCCTCCTTCCCCCCTTCCTCCCTCCCTTCCTTCCTGCCTTCCTTCTTTCTCTCCCTCCCTCCCTCCATCCTGCCCTCCCTCCCTCCTTCCTTCCTTCCTTCCTTCCTTCCTTCCTTCCTTCCTCCCTCCCTTCCTCCCCCCCTCCTTCCCTCCTTCCTTCCCTCCCTCCTTCCTTCCATTCTTCCTTCCTTCCTTTCTTCCCTCCCTCCCTCCCTCCTTCCTTCCCTCCCTCCCTTCTTCCCTCCC
>NC_137772.1:2193353-2343353 GCF_963455305.1 Plecotus auritus
AATGGAGCACTGCCCTACGGTTCTAGATCGTTCTCCCCTGGACGCAAAGACCCAAGCGATGGTTCACGCCAGGCGGCGGCCCCACAGTCTAAATCAGTGGTCCCCAACCTTCTGGCGGCCAGGCCCCACCGAAGCATCTCCAAAATCCTGATGCCCCCCCCCCCCCGACATATAATTCTTATCATTCAGAAAGTGAACTCCTATTCACATGGCATCCATGACAGAGAAAAATAAAAGAGCGAAAGGACAGTGGACGTACTGAGGAAGAAATCACTAAGAAATTGGTTAAAAATAATAATAATACGAAGTGATACGAAAAATAGCAAATAAAGTTTCAAAACATATAATAGAGAACTGAAAAGCATAAATATGTCACAATATATATTTATACTAGTGGCCCGGTGCACAAAATTTGTGCACATTAAAAGGGGATTAATTAGAGGAAATAATTTAATATTGCTATTTGCCCTTTCTCTATACTAGAAGTGTCAGAGATGAAAGAAAATTAGTAAAATGTATATGAAAACCTTCTTGCTGTCAGAGTCTGGGGCGCACCATGGGACCCAGAGTCAAGTCCCCGCCCACCCACATGCACCTCAAAATCGTGTGAGACCCAGACCCGGCCGGCCCCCGCCCCCATTGGGCTAGATCCAGACCTGGCTAGTGCCACCCTTGTCAAGCCCCGCTGGGCAGGGGGCATAGCCTCAGGGCCCCTGGCCCGGTGCCAGGACGGGGGGAGTGGCCTGAGGTCCCCCAGCCCAGACCAGGGCAGGGGGCATGCCTTAAGGTCCCCCGTCAAGCCCTGCCAGGTGGAGGGGCGCAGCCTCAGGTCCCCTGGCCTGGTGCTGGGGTAGGGGGCGTGGCCTGAGGTCCCCCAGCCTGACTCCAGGGCAGGGGGTGCGGCCTGAGGTCCCCCTGTCAAGCCCTGCCAGATGGGGTATGCAGCCTCAGGTCCCCTGTCAAGCCCTGCCAGGTGGGGTATGCAGCCTGAGGTCCCCTGTCAAGCCCTGCAGGGTGGGGGCGCAGCCTGAGGTCCCCTGTCAAGCCCTGCCGGGTGGGGAGCGCGGCCTGAGGTCCCCTGTCAAGCCCCATGGGGGTGGGGGAGGGCGAAGCCTCAGGTCCCTGCCGATTGCTCGTTAAGGCTCCTTATGGGAACCTGGCTTCAGCTGTGGGTGCAGCCATCTTTGTGACGGAGTGATGGTCCATTAGCATATTCCCTCTCTATTAGATAGGATTGTGAGCAAGGAAGGGTTCAGTGCTCATTCTGGTGCGTTTTCTCTGCACATACAGTGTGATTTCCACAGCATTTTGCGTGGTGGGTTTTTACAAACAACTTCTTATTCCCATTACTCTCTTGGCAACTTCCCATTAGTTCGGAGCGTGATAATCGGCGTTGCGACAGGACATTAATTGGGTTATGCTGACAATGCATTATTCACGCAGCTCCTTTGAAAGGAGAGTGGAATTCACAAATAGCATCCATGTATTAGAAGGAGGCTGTGGACACAAAATCAAACACAAAACGTTTTTAAATAAAATTATTGGAAACCCATCCGTGGTCCCGTTTTCTTTTCTTCTGGAAAGAAAACATCTCGTTGCCAGTCAGCCCTTGTTCTTGCCACGTCATTTCTATCAGGTTCTAATGCAGCCGTGGGCAAACGACGGCCCGCGGGCCGGATCCGGCTGTTCTATCCGGTTCTCTTGCGCTCCCCTCCGCTCCTTTCCTTTGAATTTATATTAGTTCACACAAACACTCCATCCATGCTTTTGTTCCGGCCCTCCGGTCCAGTTTAAGAACCCATGGTGGCCCTCGCGTCAAAAAGTTTGCCCACCCCTGCTCTGATGTCACTACACTTGCTCACGTAAACGCTGTCCAGCTTTGTATCTTGAATGTTTCAGCCAAGTCAGTGTAACTTAATATATCACCACCTCAAGTTGGAACATTATAGCTCAACTATGGTGTCTGCCTTTTCTTTGTTTAGAATAAACTTTTTATTGTTGATAGTATTACAGAGATTTCCCCCTTTTACCCCCTCTGACCCCCTTTCCCCCATCCTCCCGGCCCCTACCCCCCCCCCATGTCTTCCCTACCCTGTTTCCCGTGTCCAGGGGCCGTGCAGATGAGTATGTAAGTTCTTTGAATACCTTTTCCACTGTATTCAAAGTATATGTGGCCCAAGATTTTGAAGGCAGAGGTCTGATTTTTAAGGGCAACTGGTGCTTACAAATCAAAGTGTGAGCCCAGCCGGTGTGGCTCAGCGGTTGAGCGTCGTCCTATGAACCAGGAGGTCACAGTTCGTCTCCCCGCTCAGGGCACGTGCCCGGGTTGCAGACTCGATCCCCGGTGGGGGGCGTGCAGGAGGCAGCCGATCCATGATTCTCTCTCATCGCTGATGCTTCCATCTCTCTCTCCCTCTCCCTTCCTCTCTGAAATCAATAAAAATATATTTTTTTAAAAAAAAAATGTTTTTAAAAAAGAAATGGAAGCGTGACGCTCAGGAGAGACCCATGGGTGAGGATGGGCGTGGGGCCCCACAGCGCACATGTGGCTCCCAGCCGGAAAAGCGTGTGTGACCTCACAGGCCGCTGAAGGCTCCCCCCGCGTGCCGTCACGGTCAGCCTCCCCCACGGGGACGATCGTTGCGATGGTGGCTGAGAGATGTCCCTTCTCTCTGTGGACAGGGAGGTCACAGGAGGCCTCGGTGGCTCCGGGGTGGCGGGCAGCGGGCAGCGCTCAGATGTGGGTGCAGTGGGGCAGCGGGCATGGACCGCTGGCACAGCAGCTCGCCCTCGGGAGGAGGAGGAAGGGCAAAGGGCAAGGCTGTCCTAGTCGCTCAGGCGGCTCCTCAAGGGCAGAGATTCATCCTCACCCTCGTGGCGGGGAGCCCCAGATGGCGGTGCCAGGGGTCAGTCTGGGAGGCCCCGCGCGGCCCCCGAGAGGGCAGAGGACGGCCGGCCTCCAGGCCCTCGGGAAGGCTGGCCGGGTGCAGCTTGAAAAAGCAGCATTTCGTGGATTCGTTGGGGTGACACTGGCTGGGCAGGGAGAGGGGGAGTGGGTGGGGCAGTGGGGAGAGCGGCTGGTGCTGGCGGGGGGGATCTGTGTTGGAAGGGAGCCGGGGAGGGGAGACAGGAAACTCGCTGTGGATGCCTCGGCGGGGGGGGGGTGGGCACCGGGGACCGATGTTGGAGATTTGGGCACAGCTTGAGGGTGTCTTTAGCTTTTCCAAAAGGGGGACAATTACCGAGAAATGGGAGGCAGGTGCCTCATGTCTAAGTGGGGGCGGCGGGGTCACCGCCTGCGGCCCGTTACACCGGGGCGTCCCGGCCCCTCCCTCCGGTGCTCTCAGCCGCGTCTGGCGTGTGGGAATAAAGCCGGCCTCTCCGTGGGGACAGCCGGCTTGTCGGGCGGGGGGGGGGGGGGTGGGGGGCCCCTCGCGGAGAAGAGGAGCAGGACCGCCCCGCACGCGCTCTGGGCAGGTGCGCACAGCTGGAACCGCGCCGCGGGGTCTGCCTCCAGGCTGCGCACGGCCCCTTCTCACCCGTCCGTCCGTCCGTCTGTCCTCTTGGTCTGGCTCTGAAGCAGCCCCGCGTCCCCGCACCCCACCCCGGCCTGGGGCAGCTCGGGTTCCTCCGGGTCCCGCAGCCACAGCGTCGTGCGCCAGGATCGCCTTCGGTCTCGTGAGAGCTCCGTGCACCCTTTGCACATCCCGCTGAGCCACACGTGCTGCCCGCCTGTGGAGCTACTTTATACCCTAAACCAGGGTCCTCAAACTTTTTAAACAGGGGGCCCGTTCCCTGTCCCTCAGACCGTGGGAGGGCCGGACTATAGTTTAAAAAAAAAAACTATGAACAAATTCCTATGCGCACTGCGGGCCCGGGACGCGTCGGCTGCTAAGCAGGACAGGCAGCGGCCCCCGGCGGGCCGGATCCATGTCCTCGGCGGGCCGCCTGTGGCCCACGGGCCGTAGTTTGAGGACCCCTGCTAAACACTCAATAAAAAAAATATTAAAAAATAAAATAACTCATTTAAAACCATGAGAAGAGAGAGAGAAACTAAAGCTACCCCTTTAAGACACACAGGCAAGAGGAGACCAAAAGCCACCAGCTGGGAAGGGCCGCTGCCTCCCTCTGCGTGACGTGGGGAAAGAGGAACACGCGTGGAAGTCACAGCCCGGGAAGTGGGGGCCTGCGTGAGCGGGGGGTGGCCCTCAGGCCTGAGGGAACCCTGCTTAGGGAACGGTGGTCGGGCCGCGGGCTGGTGCTCCAGGGAGGTGAGTGGAGGGGCATAAGGAGGCATGAGGGACCCACCGTACGGATAACGAAATGGGGAATGGCCCGGGACGGAAGCCGCACGTAACGCCACAGCGGGAAACAGCCCACGTGCCCATCAGCAGGCGAGGGGGCCTGAGGGGGGCTGTGGGATATGGATACCATGGAAAACTATGCAGCTTAAAAAAGAAGGGTCTCGCCCTGACCGGTGTGGCTCAGTGGATAGAGCGTCGGCCTGCGGACTGAGGGGTCCCGGGTTCGATTCCGGTCAAGGGCATGTACCTTGGTTGCGGGCACATCCCCAGTGGGGGGCGTGCAGGAGGCAGCTGATGGATGTTTCTCTCTCATTGATGTTTCTAGCTCTCCATCCCTCTCCCTTCCTCTCTGTAAAAAATCAATAAAATATATTAAAAACAATAAATTAAAAAAACTTCTCTTTAAAAAAAAAAAAGAAGAAGAGGAGTCTCTGGCCCTTTGAGACAGCGTGGAGGGACCTGGAGAGTATCAGGCTAAGTGAGATAAGCCCGTCAGAGAGAGACAAGAATCACAGGATCTCACTCATGTGTGGGATCTAAAGAACAAAATAAACTGATGAAGAAGGTAGATCCAGAGGCAGAGAAGCACGGGACAGAGTGCGGAATCTCGGAGGGCAGGCAGGGGAGGGTGAGAAGAGATCAACCAAAGAACTCGTATGCATCACCCATGGGCACAGACAATGGGGTGGTGAAGGCCTGGGGGGGGGGGGGGGCGGGGCTGGTAGAGGGAGTTAGTGGGAAAAAGGGGGGAAATGTGTAATATTTCCAACAATAAAGATTTAAAAAAAAACATAAATATACCGTTAAATTACACAATAAAAAAGAAATAAACCCAATCACCTGGCCCCTGAGTTAACTACCTCACTTTCTGGGGTTACTACGTGGACAATGATGTCAGAGCGCCCCTCGTAGCCCGGGGCAACCGGCCTCTGGCCCCCCCTGGCAGCTGGGTGTCCATTCGCCCAGGCCCCTGCGTGCCCAGGAGACACAGGTGCAGCAAGCTCCCCGCAGACCTTGCTGGCCTCCAACCTGTGGGAGCTGTGCAGTCCCGTTCTCCTCCACAAGCCAGTGACTGATGGCTGTGTCTCCTCCTTCCTCCTTCCCATCCATCAGAACCTTAAAGTGAAATGGAAATTCAGCCGCCTCATCAGAGAGTTTCTAATGAGTTACCCAGACCCCCACCCTCCGGGCGCCTGCCACCTTCCGTCTTCCAGCCACGCTTGACGCCTGGGGACGACAGGCCGACGGAGTGTCGGGTGACACTCGGGGCAGAACAAGGTAGGACATCGGCCCTGAGATGCCAGGCCTCAGCCTGCGCTTCACGGGCCTGGGCATCCCGGGAGGTCATGTTCTAGAACAAGTCGACTCACCTGGAAGGACAGCGAGATGGTTCTTCTCGCCCGTGCTCCCAGCCGCACAGTTTCACCCCTGAGCCTTCACCCCCACGGTCCTGTGTGACTGGGCCACACCTTCCATGTGCCCTGGGGGACCCCAGGCTGCCCTGAAGCTCAGGGTGGCCCAGGCCAGGGGCGCCCACAGACCCGGGGCAGATAGACAATATGGTCATGGCCTTGAAGATCCTCACAATGAAAACCCACAACACAGACATGACGCTCCCAGCGGGAGAGCTTGTCCGCCCGTTCGTTTTGTTCATCGGGTTCCGCGTCGGGGTGAGATCCTGTGAGAGTGATCAGAAGGTCAGAGGGGCCTCGGATTCTGAATGGCATTCGTTACCTGAAGTGTTTATAGAAACAGAAGGGGGCTGTTAGGACACCAAGAAGGACGTGCGATCGAAAGAGACTAAAAGCATTTGACAAAAGTATAGATGCCAGTCGAGCCATTGAGGCTAAACTCCGAGTGGAGGCGGGCGAGAGAGGTGGGGGCCTGTGTTGCTTCTTCTAGGACCGTGGTCGGCAAACTGCAGCTCGCGAGCCACAGGCGGCTCTTTGGCCCCTGGAGTGTGGCTCTTCCACAAAATACCACGGCCTGGGCGAGTCTATGTTGAAGAAGTGGCGTTAGAAGAAGTTTAAGTTTAAAAAATGTGGCTCTCCAAAGAAATTTCCATCGTTGTCCTGTGGATATTTGGCTCTGCGGACGAAGGAGTTTGCCGACCACTGACCTAGGACGATCGCTAGTCCTTTCAGCGCTGGGAGGTGGGCCGCCGGTTCCTGCTGAGAACGGGGCGGAGCTACAAATAACCAGCCTCGTTTCCTGGTGACAATCTCCTCATCAGAAAGTTCAAATACGAGCTCAGCTGAAGCTGTCTTCCTGTTTCGGAAAGAAGCCGGAATGATCTGCAGGTGGGTTTTCCGTGATGGATGAACAACAGAACCGTGACTTGAAGACGTAACCCTGGGTTGGACATGCCTGTTCCCTCTGGTGCAGGCTGGCCCGGGTCGGCGGCGGCCCCCAGTCCGCTCACACCTTTCACGCTGGGACCAGACGCGCGTGTTGGAATAGTGAGTGTCCTCACACGCAGATGGCCGTGCGGGACGCGCCCCGGGGCTGCTGTGGGTGCAGCGAGCACGCCCTGGGCTGACTTCAGAGCCGTGACCTGTCCCGCACTGCAGAACCCGCCCCTGGCCCGTGACCCCCACCTGGACGCGCCATCTCCACGGAACAGGGTTCAGCAGGCGTGACACACAGATGTTTAAAACATGCGCTCCCTGACCCTTCAGACCAGGCGCACACCTCTTTCCCTCCGTGTCAACTTTAACATGTGGCCGCAGCCCGCACACACGGCCGTCCGTGCAGGGATCGAGGCCGCAGCCCGTGCACACGGCCGTCCGTGCAGGATCGAGGCCACAGCCCGCACACACGGCTGTCCGTGCAGGGATCGAGGCCACAGCCCGCGCACACGGCCGTCCGTGCAGGATCGAGGCCATCCACGCAGGGATCGAGGCCACAGCCCGCGCACACGGCCGTCCATGCAGGGATCGAGGCCGCAGCCCGCGCACACGGCCGTCCGTGCAGGGATCGAGGCCGCAGCCCGCACACACGGCCGTCCGTGGCAGGGGATCGAGGCCGCAGCCCGTACACACGGCCGTCTGTGCAGGGATCGAGGCCGCAGCCCACACACATGGCCGTCCGTGCAGGATCGAGGCCACAGCCCACACACATGGCCGTCCGTGCAGGGATCGAGGCCGCAGCCCGTGCACACGGCCGTCCGTGCAGGGATCGAGGCGTGCTTGCTCTCTGTCAGGTCAGCAAAGACGTCTCTCTTGGTGAGAAGCGGGACCTGGGTCACTAGTTTATGTGCAGGGACATGTGAAAGCCTGAAACCCCACTGCAGGAGCCTGTGGGGCCTGAAGTAACCATAGCAACAGCAGCAAACCCTCACACACCCCGAACTAGACTCGCGCCGAGCCCTCGCCAGGCCAAGGACAGAGGCCGTCGCAGGCACTCCGACGCCCCGGGCGCTGTCCCGTGCAGCAGCCACGGCTCTGACAGGGCGACAGGGCAGGTGGAGGCGAGAAACACAGCCCTCCGCCCAGCGACAGAGAAGCAGCAGGAGGCGAACCAGACGTGGCACCGAACTCTCGGGAAATGCCACGGGAAGAAGAAATGCCACATCAGAGGCAGGGGCTGAGGACCACGCCGGGCTCTGCGTCTGGGACCTGCTGGCCACAGGACAGCCAAGCTACATTTCTTAAACTGATGGGAGGGAGGGAGGGGGGGAGGAGAGGGGAGAGGGAGGGAGGGAGGGAGGGAGGGAGGGAGGGGGCTGAACATTGGTGTGAGAGAGAGGGAGGGAGGGAGGGAGGGACGGAGGGAGGGAGGGAGGAGGGAGGGGCTGAACATTGGTGTGAGAGAGAGGGAGGGAGGGAGGGAGGGACGGAGGGAGGGAGGGAGGGAGGAGGGAGGGGCTGAACATTGGTGTGAGAGAGAGGGAGGGAGGGAGGGAGGGACGGAGGGAGGGAGGGAGGGAGGGAGGGGGCTGAACATTGGTGTGAGAGAGAGGGAGGGAGGGAGGGAGGGACGGAGGGAGGGAGGGAGGAGGGAGGGGCTGAACATTGGTGTGAGAGAGAGGGAGGGAGGGAGGGAGGGACGGAGGGAGGGAGGGAGGAGGGAGGGGCTGAACATTGGTGTGAGAGAGAGGGAGGGAGGGAGGGAGGGACGGAGGGAGGGCGGGAGGAGGAGGGAGGGGCTGAACATTGGTGTGAGAGAGAGGGAGGGAGGGAGGGAGGGAGGGAGGAAGGGAGGGAGGGAGGGAGGAGGGAGGGGCTGAACATTGGTGAGAGAGAGAGGGAGGGAGGGAGGGAGGGAGGGAAGGAAGGGGGGGCTGAACATTGATGTGAGAGACAGAGGGAGGGAGGGAGGGAGGGAGGGAGGGGACTGAACCTTGGTGAGAGAGAGAGGGAAGGAGGGAGGGTGGGGGCTGAACATGGGTGTGAGAGAGAGAGGGAGGAGGGAGGGAGGGGACTGAACATTGGTGTGAGAGAGAATCATGGATCAGCTGCCTCCTGTACACCCTCCACTGGGGACAGAGCCGCAACCCGGGCCTTTGCCCTGACAGGGAATTAAACCAGCGACCTGTTGGAGCATGAGACAAAGCCCAACCACTGAGCCACACCGGCCAGGGCGCTAAGTTACCAGTTGAACGTACTCTGAGAGTAAAAGCCATTGCCCCAAAGTCTAGGCCCAGACAGAAAAGGAAACTTCTTTCTCAGACAGAAAAAAAATATTTTAAACGGAGGAATTCACGTCCAGGGAAGGAAGCCTCGTCTATAAGAAGCGTTAGTGGAAGCTCTCTGGGCTGACGGACAAGCCTCCTGAGACGTGCATCGACCCAGGGAAATGCAGGCGCGGAAATGGATTGAATAAAAGTAAAATTAAAGTTATTACAGCTCTCACTTTGAAATGCTCTTAAGGACCGCTCTCCCAAGCCAAAACTGGTAGCGACAGCTCGTGTGTGTGTGTGTGTGTGTGTGTGTGTGTGTGTGTGTGTGTGTGTGTGAATGTGTGTGTGAGTGTGAGAATGTGTGTGTGAGTGTGAGAATGTGTGGGTGTGAGTGTGAGAACGTGTGTGTGAGTGTGTGAGAATGTGTGTGTGTTGTGAGTGTGTGAGAATGTGTGTGAGTGTGAGAATGTGTGTGTGTGTTGTGAGTGTGTGAGAATGTGTGTGTGTGTTGTGAGTGTGTGAGAATGTGTGAGTGTTATGTGTGTGTGAATGTGTGAGAACGTGTGTGTGAGTGTGAGAACGTGTGTGTGAGTGTTAGAATGTGTGTGTTAGATGTGTGTGAGTGTGAGAACGTGTGTGTGAGTGAGAGAGTGTGTGTGTGTTTGGATGTAGAGAGAAGGGAAGGGAAGGGCGAGGAGAGGAAGCAAATGTGAGCCTGATTCCGAGCCTGAGTCTCTCATTTCCACGGTAACGTGTGATGCATTAAAATGACATCAGAATGAAGCAGCGGTATGAGGGGAGAGTCAGGACCAGGCCCAGCACCTAGAGGCCCAGCTCGGGTCCCCGGGCGGTGATGCCATCGATGCCAGCTCCGCGGCAGCAGCAAGGCGCGTGACAGGCGCAGACGGCCGGCTGGTCATCCTGACGGAGCGGGGCGGGCGCCAAGGCCGACGTGAAAACCCTCGACGGCAGAGGTTTCCTCTCAGCATTACAACTGCAGTGGCTACCGGGCGGGAAATGCTGGCCCTGGAGCTTGGCCGTCTGCCGGGCGACTCTGAGTCCTGTCTGGCTGGCCTTGGACACGTGTGAGTGGACACCGGCGTTTCCTCTGTGACCTCTGGCTGCGTGCGTCCAGGCTTCTCCCCAACACACCCACGTGTCCTCCACCTCGGCCCCGTGTTCGCTGTTTATTCACAAGCAGAGAGCGTGTCTGGGCCGCGTGTGTGACCTGACCCCCCGCCCCTCCGATGGGCCACTGTGTCTCCTCGCTCTCGGTTTCCTTCTGTTTGCGATGCGCCGTGAGGGGAAGCCCCGATGGGTGATTTACAGGAAATTAGCGCCTCTGTTCAGGCGCAGCGGTGCGGCCTCGGGGAGGGACTCAGCCTCCACGCTGGTTTCTCTGATTGCACCGGCATTCTTCATCGGGCCGGCGGTGGGGGCAGCACCTCGGAATTTACAGCCAACCTCCCTTTAAGCCTCTGGCCCCTGAAGCCGGGGCGGGGCTGCGTCCTGCCAGCTTTCAGGCCGGGAGCAGCGGGGTGTGGGCATCCTCCAACGTCAGGCCCTGGGAACCCACCGCTCGGGCACGCGACGTGTGAGGAGAAACAGAAGGTCCTTGCCCAAACATCCAGAGAGGCAGACACGCCGCATGCACACCCTGCAGGCTCCCCTGGCTGCGGGGCAGGAGAGAGGGAGAAGACCGGAACAGCCTGTGATCGAGCTTTAACCCAGGGGTCCTCACACTTTTTAAACGGGGGGCCAGTTCACTGTCCCTCAGACCATGGGAGGGCCGGACTATCGTTTAAAAAAAAACCGATGAACTAATTCCTATGCGCACTGCGGGCCCGGGACGCGTCGGCTGCTAAGCAGGACAGGCAGCGGCCCCCCGGCGGGCCGGATCCATGTCCTCGGCGGGCCGCATGTGGCCCCGCAGGCCGTAGTTTGAGGACGCCTGCTTTAACCGGTTAGAGACCGCCTGAAAGCCGGACAGGTGCCTAGGGCAGGGGTGTGAGCACAGGCAGAGTTCCCCGCCCCCCTTTTCCTAGAAATCACCCAGGTGATATCCCAGGGCCCCGCTGGGCGTCCGCCTCGGTGAGCGCCGAGACGGAGGTCCCTGCGCGGGGTTGCTGACGAACGTCAGTCTTCACGGGTGTCTGCACTGGCCACGAGGAAGAAAACAGAGACATCAGGCCAGCAGCCAACACGGACGCCCAAACGCTGCACCCTCCGAACCTAAACTGGTTGACACAGATGACACGGAAGTGGGTGCTCAGCCTTCCGGAGCCCACGCCTCCCTGCGTGTTTGGAAACACGGCTCAGAATGCTTCGCACCTTTGCTCTCACATGGGCGATGTTCTAAAATGGGTCTCTTCTTCACACAGACTTGTTACCGGCACTCACCGGAGGCCTCCGTGTGTCCTACCTCACAGAGAAGAATGCAGTGTGGGTACAAAGGAACGTACAATTTGGAGAACTGAGACACGGAAATGATTACAACAGAACATGACCCAGCGCGTGACGAACCCCACTTCCGATTCTTGTCTCCGGTAAAAAGCCATCGTCGTCGTGTGGTGGAGAGAACGTTTCTGTGTGAGCTCTCAGACAGAAATCGCCATCCATGATCCATTATAAATAAACGGGAGGGCCCGGCGCACGGATTCGTGCACGGGTGGAGTCCCTCGGCGTGGCCTGCGGGGATTGGGCCGAAACTGGCGGTCCAACGCCGCCTGCCGCTCCCGCCTGCCTGCGCCCCCCGCTCCTCCCGGCCCCGCTGCGCCTGCTGCAGGCTCGCGCCCCGTCAGTCCCGATCGGGAGAGGCTCGCCCGCCACAGTGGCGCTCACCAGCCATGAGCCCTGCGTCTGGCACCCCTCCTGAGGTGGGAGGGGGTCCAGCAGGCAACCAGCCCTCTGGGCAGGCAGTAAGACTCCCTCGCCAGCCCGGGATCCGGATCCATCCGCTGACTGTGCGCACCGGTTGTCAGGAGCCACCTGGCGGGCACTTTTATATCCTTCTTCTTTGCGGAGCGTCTAGGGAGGGGAAGCGGCCACTTCCGGGAGGCCAGCAGCACTGTTGGGATCCTGCTGGGGGCGCCAGTCTGCAGGTGCCTGGCCCATTCTCTGGAGACTGGACCTGCAGGACTACGCACTCCTGCTGTGGGAGCGCACTGACCACCAGGGGGCGGCTCCTGCATTGAGTGTCTGCCCCCTGGTGGTCAGGGTGCATCATAGCGACCGGTCAACCGGTCATTCAGTCATTCTTTCACTTGGGCTTTTATATATAGACTAGAAGATTCGTGCAATAGGCCTTCCTTCCCCTGGCTGCCGGCACCGGTTTTCCTCCGGCACCCGGGACCCAGGCCCTCGCTCTGGCCACCACCTTCCATCTTAGCTTTGGACGGAGCCTTCAGTGTTCACTCCGGCTGGAGCCTTCAGTCTTCTCTGCTTTGGCTGGAGCGCTGCTCCTATAGCTCCCTCCGCCCCCCGCCCTCCCCCTCATAGCAGGCATCCTGCCCCACCCAGCCGCTCCGAGCCTGCGTATGCAAATTAACCCGCCATCTTTGTTGGGTTAATTTGCACACTCACTCCTGATTGGCTGGTGGGCATCGTGGAAGTATGGTCAATTTGCATATTTCTTTTTTATTAGTGTAGTGTAGGCCAATAGGACATCCCGACTCATTAGAGCTCTCCTCAGTGGATGGCTGTGTTGTCTACCCCTGAAGCTAACGTTCTACTGGCCAACTGGCCAAGGGACGCGGCCTGTGACCGTGAGTTAGACATCCGCCCTCTGCTCCTCACCTGCTTTCTGGGCACCAGCTCTTCCCGGCTCTCCTCCAGGCACACGGGTTCCACCAGGAACCCCCGTTGCCACGTTCTTCTTTTCCTCGCCTCTGCATGTTGCATTGCTCAGCTTCCTCGTCAGAACCCCTCTCTCTCCTGCTGGTCTCTGTGTCCTCGGCGATCTGACCCAGCTCCATGGTGTCTGCGGCCACCTGCACGCGAGCACCGGGACCTGTGACTCCAGCAGGGACTCTGAGCACCTGTGGTCTCCCGTCCGCACAGTGCAGCCAGGGGCCACGTCTCACGAACATCGTCTGCCCCTCTCCCGTGCAGAGAACGGGTCTGCACACCCAGCCCACTGAGGCCTGAGCCACTTTCTCAGCCTACATTCCCCCACACGTGTGCCCTGAACAAACGCAAATAACGTCACCCACCACTGGGCTTAGGTGTATGGTTGGCAGATGCTGGCAGCGGGTGCTGTTTTGAATCTTTCCAGTCTCCCATGGAAGTCGCTGCCTTCTGTGCTTCTCCAGCCCCTGTTCCAGCCCCTCTTCCAGCTAAGCATCTCCACAGACGGCCTTCCGTCGGCGTCCCGGTCTCTGTGGGGCCAGAGATAGGCGCGTTCTCGCTCCCTCGTTCTATCTATCTATCTCCCTCGCTGCCTCGCTCGCTCTCCCCTTTCTCAGTGAACGTTGCTCTCCACTTGCTGAGAGCTTTTTAAATGTTAAGAAAAAAAAATCACTTCCACAAAAAAGGCAGAAACTTGAGGTTTTTTGTATGTAAACATGTTGGTTTAAAAAAAAAAATCTCGACTTGACCCAGGCAGTTAACGTGGCCTTTTCACTTTGTTGATCAGACGGAGAGAATGATCCCCTGGGAGACATGAACTCACAAAGGAGACTGTGCAGCAGAAGGAAAAGCCAGAGCGGTCGCTGTTCCCCGATGCGCGGGGTTAGAATTAATTCCTCTGGAACCTCCATTTCTCGGGCGTCCTTCCTGTCTCACGCACTTCATCATCCCCGCGCCCCGGCACACGGGGAAGGTCGGATGTCCCTTCTCAGTGCCGTCCCAGGGCTCCGGGAACCGCCTCTGTCACGCAGATCAGTGGTTTCCCCGGGGCCGCCGCCTGGCCGCCGGGCGGGGAGATTCGTATCGGAACCAGGACTGGAACTCCGTGCAGTCCTGCGTGGGAGATTGTAGGCGACCTCTCACGCAAAAGGACAGCGATCCCCTTTGAATAGGACTGAAAGGTGCTTTTAAGTTCTACCTTTTCTCAGAAACCACTTTCCGGTGTCTCGATGGACCCTGTGCAGGCTCCAGAAGAAACATCAACACCCCTTGGTGAGTTTTTTTGTTGTTGTTGCTTTTAAATATATTTTTATTGATTCCAGAGAGGAAGGGAGAGGGAGAGAGAGAGAAACATCCATGCTGAGAGAGAATCATGGACCAGCTGCCTCCTGCACGCCCCCCACTGGGGATCGAGCCCGCAACCCGGGCCTGTGCCCTTGACCGGAATCGAACTGTGACCTCGAGGGTTCACAGGTCACCGCTCAACCCCGGAGCCCCCGCCGCCCAGCAAGCCTTTGTTCTTAAATATTTCAGGGAGCGTGAGGTATGGTCACACCCAGGAAGGCTGACATCTGGGGAGACCCCTTGGCCCGTCCCCTGCTGGCGCCCCGGAAGCCTGGAGGCAGCTGGGGAGAGCGAGGGGTCCTGAAGGCCACTGCTGACCAAATATCTCCACGGACGGATTGCTGCCGCCACTACCTGACCTTCTACTCAGGCCCACACTGACCCCTCCTTACTGTACCAGGGGAGGGGTTACTGTACCAGGGGAGTGGTTACTGTGACAGGGGAGGGGTTACTGTGACAGGGGAGTGGTTACTGTGACAGGGGAGGGTTACTGTACCAGGGGAGTGGTTACTGTGACAGGGGAGGGGTTACTGTACCAGGGGAGTGGTTACTGTTACAGGGGAGGGGGTTACTGTGACAGGGGGTTACTGTGACAGGGGAGGGGTTACTGTACCAGGGGAGGGGTTACTGTACCAGGGGAGTGGTTACTGTGACAGGGGAGGGGTTACTGTCACAGGGGAGGGGTTACTGTGACAGGGGAGGGGTTACTGTACCAGGGGAGTGGTTACTGTGACAGGGGAGGGGTTACTGTACCAGGGGAGGGGTTACTGTGACAGGGGAGGGGTTACTGTACCAGGGGAGGGGTTACTGTACCAGGGGAGGGGTTACTGTGACAGGGGAGGGGTTACTGTGACAGGGGAGGGGTTACTGTACCAGGGGAGGGGTTACTGTACCAGGGGACGGGGTTACTGTGACAGGGGAGGGGTAACTGTGACAGGGGAGGGGTTACTGTGACAGGGGAGGGGTTACTGTCACAGGGGAGGGGTTACTGTGACAGGGGAGGGGTTACTGTACCAGGGGAGTGGTTACTGTGACAGGGGAGGGGTTACTGTACCAGGGGAGTGGTTACTGTGACAGGGGAGGGGTTACTGTACCAGGGGAGGGGTTACTGTACCAGGGGAGGGGTTACTGTGACAGGGGAGGGGTTATTGTACCAGGGGAGGGGTTACTGTGACAGGGGAGGGGTTACTGTGACAGGGGAGGGGTTACTGTGACAGGGGAGGGGTTACTGTACCAGGGGAGGGGTTACTGTGACAGGGGAGGGGTTACTGTGACAGGGGAGGGGTTATTGTACCAGGGGAGGGGTTACTGTACCAGGGGAGGGGTTACTGTGACAGGGGAGGGGGTTACTGTACCAGGGGAGGGGTTACTGTGACAGGGGAGGGGTTACTGTGACAGGGGAGGGGTTACTGTACCAGGGGAGGGGTTACTGTGACAGGGGAGGGGTTACTGTACCAGGGGAGGGGTTACTGTGACAGGGGAGGGGTTACTGTACCAGGGGAGGGGTTACTGTGACAGGGGAGGGGTCACTGTACCAGGGGAGGGGTCACTGTGACAGGGGAGGGGTCACTGTGACAGGGGAGGGGTAACTGTGACAGGGGAGGGGTTACTGTACCAGGGGAGGGGTTACTCTACCAGGGGAGGGGTTACTCTACCAGGGGAGGGGTTACTGTACCGGGGGAGGGGTAACTGTGACAGAGGAGGGGTTACTGTACCAGGGGAGGGGTTACTCTACCAGGGGAGGGGTTACTGTACCAGGGGAGGGGTTACTCTACCAGGGGAGGGGTAACTGTGACAGGGGAGGGGTTACTGTACCAGGGGAGGGGTTACTGTGACAGGGGAGGGGTTACTGTACCAGGGGAGGGGTAACTGTGACAGGGGAGGGGTTACTCTACCAGGGGAGGGGTTACTGTACCAGGGGAGGGGTTACTGTACCAGGGGAGGGGTTACTGTACCAGGGGAGGGGTAACTGTGACTGGGAGGGGTAACTGTGACAGGGGAGGGGTTACTGTACCAGGGGAGGGGTAACTGTGACAGGGGAGGGGTTACTGTGACAGGGGCGGGGTTACAGTAGCCACTGCAGTGGGTGGGCCAAGTCTGTGACCGGATAAAGGAGGTGATGCGATTAGCGCTGTGACGTAAGGAAAGCCGCGCTGCAAAGGCCGCTGACAGGGTCGGTGACCCCAGCCGTGGGGTCGGGCGGAGCTGGTGGTTGGGTGGCGGGGAGCTCCTTCCCGCAGGCGCAGAAGAGGAGGAGAGGCCGTGTGTCCTCCTCCCGGCGCCTGCTCTGCCTGGTCGTAGGTCACGGGCTGAAGGTCACTGCTGAGCCCTCCGGCCCCAACGAGGGGGAATCGCCCTGATGGGGAGGGACAGGCCCCTGCGGGCCTGGCATAATCGGGGAGGCCGAGTGGGAGACAGCCACGCGCCCCAGCTGAGACGCTGGCCGGTCCTGCTTGGAGGCCCCCCTACATGGGGGGAGGGGGAGGGGGGGACACACCAGGCAGGTGCCAGCGCTGCCTGAGTCCCCGCCACGATGCTGACTTTGTAACAAGGCAGCCACGGTCTCCCTCCCCGGCCTGGGCTGGTCCTGAGATACGTCAGCCAGAGCTCCGCCACAAGACAGCTCTGTGACTCTCAGGGGCAGGCGTCCCTCCGCCCCAGCTCCTGCTCAGCTGGGACGGTGGTCTCCTGCACACATCACCGCCCTCCGGCCCCCCGGAGCCGGACCTCAGCGAAAACTACAGCGCTGACCACCCACGAAGGGGTCGCCTTTTCCTATCGGTGAAGAGCCGCGATTTCTGTTCACGTCTAATGTCAAATGAGCGAAATCCTAACGGAAAAGGAACCAGTTCCAAACCCCAGACCTGAGTCGGATGGCGGTCATTGATATGCCTGTCTCCCGGCGGCTCTTCACCTCCGCGATCCCATTCGCTTGGTCTTTAAACCTTCATTGCCCTCGTGGTGCCTTGAACTTCCATTTGCTGCTTGGTGCCCCTGCCCGGGGTGCTCTCCCTCGGGTGGGTGGGTGCCAACCAACCCAACAGGAGCCCAGGCACAGCGCCAGGCAGGACCCAGCCCCGGCTGCTCCCCCTGCCCGGGGCCACACGTTGGCCAGGGGAACATGGGGAACCAACCGTGGTGTGCGGTGACGATGGGAGAACACGCTTTGAAAGGCAGTGAGAGAAGGTGTGATTTCGCATCCGCAGGAGGCGGTTTTCCTCTGGTGCAGCCTAGACAGGGGGACTGTTGCTGTAAAGGCACCGCTTCTCGGGCCTCAGAGCGAGGGCGCGTCTTACCATGAGCCCAACAGGTGCCCATTGCAAGGAGCCGTCAGGGCATTTGCAGCAGAATGTCCTGGAAGCTTCGCCAGGACCGCACACGCAGCGCTCGGTGTGGCAAGCGCGCCATCTAGTGGTGGGTGCGGGATCTTCTTCTTTCCTTTTTCCATGTGAAAGGGAATTCTGAATGTGGATGTGGCTGCCTCCAAAACAGTAATTCCAATGTTCTATTGATATGTTCAGTAGTAATATCGAATAGTAATAGCAAACCACGGAATACGTAGGTTCTGGGCACCCAGCCCTGGGCGAAGGCCCGGCGAGGAGACCGTCCCTGCCGGTAGGGCGGGGTGCACACGCCTCCTCTGAGGAAGGACAGGTGTGTGTGCACCTGAAGGCCCTGAAGGCAGGTACGCGCAGTGTGTCGCTGTGTCCCCCGCGGTGCGCAGGGCCCTGGGAAGCCGCCCGCCCACTCCCCACCCTGGCACCCCCTTTCCCGCTGCCAAACCCACAGGCATCGCAAACCCCTCTTCTCGGGATGTAGAGGACTGTCGGACGGCTGTTTTGTTTTGGGTTGTTTGTTTGTTTTATAATCTTTATTTTTTTAATAGACACTGAGTGGCCCGATTATTATGCGTTCAGAGATCATAATAATCCGGCCACTCAGTGTATATTTTTATTGATTTCAGAGAGGAAGGGAGAGGGAGAGAGAGATAGAAACATCCATGATGAGAGAGAATCATGGACCGGCTGCCTCTTGCACGCCCCCTACTGGGGATCGAGCCCACAACCCAGGCACGTGCCCTTGATGGGAATCAAACCCAGGACCCTTCGGTCCGCAGGCCAACGCTCTATCCACTGAGCCAAGCCGGCTAGGGCCTTACTCTTTATTGTTGAAAGCATTACAGATGTCCCTTTTTTTCCCACTGAGCCCCCCAGCCCGCCCTGCCCCCCCCCAGGCCCTCCCCCGGGTGCTACTGTGTTGGAAGATACACAGACAATAGACGCAGATGCGGGGAATGCAGCAGCGGATGAGCTGGTGATAACTCAGTCACACTCGGAGAGCCAGACCCCGTGCTCCCGTGCGGGGCTGAGCCGCTGGGGGCAGGGCCCGTCCCAGCCAACGGGAGGGAAGTAACGAGAGAGCGCACCCACCTCTGTGTCGTGGAAGTGGTAAGCATTCCGGCAAATGAGAATAACACTCAAGACCGCACCCACCCCCCACCCCCCACCCCGGAGAATGTGCTGTGATTGGCTCCTCGTCGAGTCTAAACGCCTGCTGCCTCCTGGAAACTAACATTCAGTCATATGCTCACCCGACACCTGAACCCTGAGCCTCCTCCCGGGTAGTTGGGCCAGCACTACGGCCGGGCCGCGGGGCCCCTGTCACCTGCCGGCGGAGCTACAGCCATCAACCGGACACACTTCCCTAAACACGCCGGAGGGCAGCGCCGTCCTTACTCCCATTTCACAGCCCGGACCACTGAGGCGCGGCCCAGGGGAGGGATCTGGCCCAGGATGCCGGTAGCAAGCCGCCCAACCGGGTCCCGCCAGCTCCACAGGCTCCAGAACCTCCGACAAAGCACAGACCTGCTTTTCCCACACCCACGCAGGGCGGGGTCGCGAGGGGACCCACTGGGCGGGCCCTGCTTCCCGCACATTTATCCGTGAAGGGGACCAACCGCACAACCGCAGGCGACCCCGGTTTTGTCATGCTCGGTCGTTTCCCACAAGTAAAACCTCACACACAACCTGCGTGCCTCCTGGCGATTTTTCTCAGCCCGCTCCCGTCACCTGCCACCGTCCTGAACAGAGGGCCTGTCACCTGTCGGTGAAAAGCCACAGCGCCTTTCTGCCTGAGATTCCGGAGAACCTTCTCTCTGGACCCCGCCTGTTTCAGCCCTTACCAGGGGTCCTCACACTTTTTAAACAGGGGGCCAGGTCCCTGTCCCTCAGACCGTGGGAGGGCCGGACTATAGTTTAAAAAAAAAACTATGAACAAATTCCTATGCGCACGGCGGGCCCGGGACGCGTTGGCTGCTAAGCAGGACAGGCAGCGGCCCCCGGCGGGCCGGATCCATGTCCTCGGCGGGCCGCCTGTGGCCCGCGGGCCGTCGTGTGAGGACCCCTGCTTAGACACTCGGCGCAGAGTACCCTCCCGGTCACCACGGACGGCAGCTCTTACAATGACGGGGCTGCCATCTTTTCAACTTTTAAGTATATTTTTTATTGATTCCGGGGAGGAAGGGAGAGAGAGAAAGGGGTAGAAACAACGAGGAGGGAGAATCACGGGTCCCCCTCCTCACCCTCCTCCTCCTCTCCCTCCTCCTCCCCCCTCCTCCTCCTTCTCCCCCTCCTCCCCCTCCTCCCCCTCCTCCCCTCCTCCTCCTCCTCCTCCCCTTCTTCTTCCTCCTCCTCCTCCTCCTCTCCCCTCCTCCTCCTCCTCCCCTCCTCCTCCTCCTTCTCTTCCCCCTCCTCCTCCTCCTCCCCCTCCTCCCCCCCTCCTCCTCCTCCTCCCCCTCCTCCTCCTCCTCCTCTTCCCCCTCCTCCTCCTCCTCCTTCTCTTCCCCCTCCTCCTCCTCCTCCCCCTCCTCCCCCCCTCCTCCTCCTCCTCCCCCTCCTCCTCCTCCTTCTCTTCCCCCTCCTCCTCCTCCTCCTCCCTCCCCTCCTCCCCCCCTCCTCTCCTCCTCCTCCTCCTCCCCTCCTCCTCCTTACCCTCCTCCTCCTCCTCCTCCCCCTCCTCCCCCTCCTTTTCCTTTTCCTCCTCCCCCTCCTCCTCCTCCCCTCCTCCTCCCCCTCCTCCTCCTCCCCTCCCCCTCCTCCTCCCCCCCTCCTCCTTCTCCTCCCCTCCTCCTCCCACTCTTCTTCCTCCTCCTCCTCCTCCCCCTCCTCCTCTTCCTCCTCCTCCTCCCCCTCCTCCTCCACCTCCCCCTCCTCCTCCCCTCCTCCTCTTCCTCCTCCTCCTCCTCCCCCTCCTCCTCCCCTCCTCCTCTTCTCCTCCCCCTCCTCATCCTCCCCCCTCCTCCCCTCCCCCTTCTCTCCCTCCTCCCCCTCCTCCCCCTCCTCCTCTTCCTCCTCCTCTTCCCCCTCCTCCTCCTCCTCCTCCTCCTCAAAAGAGATTCCGAAGAACAAGCCCGCCACCCGGGCACGTGCCCTGGACGTGCTAGCCACTGAGCCACGCCGGCTGGACCTATTTGCTGGTGACAGTGTTACAGATGCCTGAGCCCCTGTGTATCTATCTGTTTGTCTACTCAGAGAGGAGGGGGCGAGGGAAGCATGGATGTGCTGTCCCCCTCTGTATGCATCCCAGCTGTCTCTCGTATGTGCCCGACCAGGACTGCACCCGCAACCTCGGCGCGCTGGGGCGATGCTCTCACAGCGGAGCTACCTGGCCGGGGCCGTCGTGTTTTCCATCCATTCAGAAAAAATGCGGCCCGTGATTTTCCGACTTTCATACAAAAAGGCGCGGAGAGGGGAGGGGCCCCAGCTCCCCGTTCTCTCAGCCCCACGCCCCAGCCTGGCGCTCAGGTCCGCACCTGCTCGCCGCCTCAGCCCTGCGTGGGTGTCCACGGGAAGAAGTTGATTCAGAAAGCCTCTCTCATGCCCTGGAGGACGTATGTTCAGGGCTTTGAAACATATTGCACAGAAAGTACAATATTCTGACTCCACAGCCGTTGTCGAAGGAGACTCTCAGCCGACGTGTCTTCTGTTAGTTTTTTAGTGAAAAGAACTGCTTGCTGCCGTGTCCCCACGTTCCGCTTTGTCCGTTCCCACCGCGAGAGGGGCGTCGGGGCGTGGGGCGGCCTGCGGTGCGGTGGTCTGGCCGTGACCGTGATGCTGTTAAGTCACACGGAGCTGAAATCCCTGAACCTGCCCATGACCGAGGAGCCCAATTCTCAGGCAGGAGATAAGCAGAGGACAGGCCGACAGCCCCTCTCTGGTCAGCTGCTGGACACTGTGTTGCACTCTGACCTAACTGAGGGGTGAAATTCAGCCCTCTCTAGAACATTCAGACGGCCTGTAAGTATTCCCTGTCTCTCACAGAGCGCGAGTATAAAATACTTCCACTTTGTTTTTATTGTTGGCACTATTACAGATGTCCCATTCTACCCCTCCGCCCTGCCCCAGCCCGCCTCCCCATCACCCCCCGCCCATCACCCATCACCCCCCGCCCATCACCCCCTGCCCATCACCCCCTGCCCCTCTCCCCCATCACCACCCACCCATCACCACCCCCCCATCACCCATCACCACCCGCCCATCACCACCCCCCCATCACCCATCACCCCCCGCCCATCACCCCCTGCCCCTCTCCCCCATCACCACCCACCCATCACCACCCCCCCATCACCCATCACCACCCGCCCATCACACCCCTGCCCATCACCACCCACTCATCACCCATCACCACCCGCCCTCACCACCCGCCCAACACCACCCCCTCATCACCCATCACCCCCCACCCATCACCCCCCGCCCATCACCTCCCGCCCATCACCCCCCGCCCCTCCCCCCCGCCCATCACCCCCCGCCCATCACCACCTGCCCATCACCACCCCCCATCACCCATCACCACCCCCCCATCACCCATCACCCCCCGCCCATCACCCCCCGCCCTCCCAACCTTCCCCCTTTCCCCCCCCACCCCGCCGTCTGTGTCCAGGGTTAATGCTCACAGGCTCTCGGGCTCATTCCTTCCCCTGCTCCATCCAGCCCCCCTCCCCCGCCCCTCCGACAGCTGTCAGTGTGTCCCTTATCTCTAAAAGAATGGACATTTTGGCAAATCTCTCCAAGTGGAATATTTATGCACAACCTATCCGGAAAAGAAAACCCCAATCTCAACCAAAGAGGGATCTCTGTCAGAAACACAGAAGGTGAATCCCATAATGCCATCCACGACGCATATACAACGTTCTTTGGACTGTCCGATTAGCTGCCATGTATCTAAGGTGGATTACTTGCCATTTCGTGTTTCCATATCTTAGGTCCTCGAGCCTTTAACATCTGTTAGCGTCTGTCTGACGGAGCCTGTCCCTGGGCCAGACGATGCAGATCGTGAACTGAAAATACCAGGAGGCCGGGAGAGCCACGGGGCTCAAAGCCATCCATTTGCCACGGGCGTTCTTCCAACAAGACCACCCCGCCCTCTCCCTCCGGGCGGGCAAAGCGCTCGCAGATGGGCCTCGGCACAGAGGGCGCGCCCTCCGCTCGCAGCCCTGTCCCCGCGCCCGCAGAGGGAGCCGCAGAGAGGACACCGCCTGCTGCTGGTTTGTAAGGACGGGAGCTGGCGGGCCTGGGGGACGTCACTCACATTCTGCTAAAGAGCACGAAAGGGAATGGTCCGTTATCAAACGTCAGTCCTTTGAGAGGAGGTGACTGACTCCGGGTCACGCATCTGTTTATTCCCTCACCCACGCTGTCTCCTGAGCTTACTGGGAGCCAGGAAGTGCGCCAGGCGAGCCGTTAAACAAACCACAAATACTCTTGTTCCTTTCCTTTCATTTGCATTCGAATCGTCATCAAAACTGTGGATCCACCTCAGTCCACTTGGAACAAAGGTCAGGCCCTAGCCGGTGTGGCTCAGTGGATAGAGCGTCAGTCTGCAGACTGAGGGGTCCCAGATTCGATTCCCGGTCGGGACACAGGCCCGGGTTGCAGGCTCAGTCCCCCGTTGGGGTCGTGCAGGAGGCAGCCGATCCATGATTCTCATCACTGATGCTTCTATCTCTCTGTCCCTCTCCCTTCCTCTCTGAAATCAATAAAAATATATTTTCTTTAAAGGCCAGATGCACTGCACGCCGTCAAGTGGCCGCTGCAATTAACCGCGTCTCCCCGTGTAGCCCATGTCCCTGCTCTCCCCGTCTCCCCGTGTAGCCCATGTCCCTGCTCGCCCCCGCGTCTCCCCGTGTAGCCCATGTCCCTGCTCGCCCCCGCGTCTCCCCGTGTAGCCCATGTCCCTGCTCTCCCCGTCTCCCAGTGTAGCCCATGTCCCTGCTCTCCCCGTCTCCCCGTGTAACCCATGTCCTGCTCTCCCCGCGTCTCCCCCTGTAGCCCCATGTCCTGCTCGCCCCCGCGTCTCCCCCTGTAGCCCATGTCCCTGCTCTCCCTCGCGTCTCCCCGTGTAGCCCATGTCCCTGCTCTCCCCCATGTCTCCCCATGTAGCCCCATGTCCCTGCTCTCCCCCGCGTCTCCCCGCGTAGCCCATGTCCCTGCTCTCCCCCGCGTCTCCCCGTGTAGCCCCATGTCCCTGCTCTCCCCCGCGTCTCCCCATGTAGCCCCATGTCCCTGCTCTCCCACGTCTCCCCGCGTAGCCCATGTCCCTGCTCTCCCCCACGTCTCCCCGCGTAGCCCATGTCCCTGCTCTCCCTCGCATCTCGATTCATGCTCCTCCCGGCACGTGGGGTGAGGGGGGTCCCAGGTGTCTGTGTCTCGCGAATACTGATGGGCCTGTGTTCTCTGCTCGCTTCCCTCTCACCCTGTAGCCCGCGTCTTCTCCAGTGTGCTAATAACTCTTCAACATTCACGTGCTGAATACAGATGGGCTTCAGAATTGTCTAATCTCCAAAAATTCAGAATTCCCGACCAGACGGTGCTGCCGTAGCAAAGACCTCCTTGTGGAAAGGGCCAGAGAGTAACTGACGGGGGGTGTGCAGGTGCATGCCAGTTCTTCTGCGTATCGCGCCCCTTTAAACATACAAGGTACATTAAGCATGTGAACAGTGCTGAGCGGCGGGGCCATCAGACAAGAGGCGGCGGGTCGGGTTTGGCCTGTGGGACCTAGGCCACCGCCCGGGTCTAAACCAACAGGTGCAAGCCGATGCGGGGTTTCCAAGGTCAAGGGCACGGGCCTCGGTCGCGGGCTCCATCCTGGGCCTGGTCGTGGGCGCGTGCGGGAGGCAACCAGTGGAGGTGTCTCTCACGTCGATGCTTCTCTCTGTGTCTCTCCCCCTCCCTCCCACTCTCTCTAAAAAATCACTGGAAGGATTAACACAGCTGAAACCGGTTTGGCTCAGTGGATAGAGCATCGGCCTGCGGACTGAAGGGTCCCAGGTTCAATTCCGGTCAAGGGCATGTACCTTGGCTGCGGGCACATCCCCAGTTAGGGGTGTGCAGGAGGCAGCTGATGGATGTTTCTCTCTCATCGATGTTTTTAGCTCTCTCTCCCTCTCCCTTCCTCTCTGTAAAAATATCAATAAAAAATATATTTTAAAAAAGATTAACACAAATAGCAAGAACAGTTGGTTCTTGATATTAGTTATTACAATCCTACAAGTTTCATGCTTTAATAAAGATTTCATTCTTATTGTTCTTTTGCTAGCATTTCATATAGACACATCTATATCCATAGAAGCCTAAGCGACCGAACAGGTAAGCGACCGATCAACCGGTCGCTATGACACGCACTGACCACCAGGGGGCAGACACTCAACGCAGGAGCTGCCCCCTGGTGGTCAGTGTGCTCCCACAGGGGGAGCGCCACTCAGCTGACCCGCCCCGGCGGCCCACCAGCCAGGCGGCAGCCACCCACTCCCTCCGTAGTCCTGCAGGTCCCATCTTCTGATAACGGGCCAGGCACGGACAGACCTGCGCCACCGGCATGATCCTGACAGCACGGCCAGCCTCCTGGAGGTCGGCCTCGGGCACCGCGGTCACTTCCCCTCCCTAGACGCTCCGCAAGGAAGAAACGATATAAAAGCGGCTGCCAGGGGGCTCCTGACAACCGGTGCGAACGTCAGCAGGATGGATCCTGATCCTGGGCCGGTGAGGGCGTCCCACCGGCGCCCAGAGGGCCGATTGCATCCCAGGGCCCCATCCCCCCCACCTGCCCTGGGGACGGGCACCAGACTCAGGGCTCATGGCTGGCAAGCACTGCTGCAACAGCACGAGCCTCCCCCGATCTCAACTAACTGGGCATAAGCCCATGGCAGGCAAAGAGGGGCCGGGATGGGCGGAAGTTGCAGGCAGGAGCAGCAGGCAGCCTTGGACTGCAGGTTTGGGTCCAATCCCCGCAGGCCACCCCGAGGGACCCCACCTTGCACATATCCGTGCACCGGGCCTCTAGCATATAAATATATATGGAAGGCAAAGCCCTTATCAACTCAGATAATCACTGCTTTTATTTGTGACAATGCTTTTGAAATACTAATTACAAGTTTAAACATGTTGGTTTTTACCCCTGATGACATGTATTAATCATGTAATTAAAAAGCTCATCTTTCATTTTACCTGATTATGTGATCTCTGAATTCTGCATTGGTGTCTAGCATTTCCTTTTATTGGAAACTGACAGGCATTAGAAATTAACCAAGCCCTCACCGGTGTGGCTCAGTGGATAGAGCGTCGGCCTGTGGACTGAAGGGTCCCAGGTTTGATTCCGGTCAAGGGCACGTGCCTTGGTTGTGGGCACATCCCAAGTAGGGCGTGTGCAGGAGGCAGCTGATGGATGTTTCTCTCTCATTGATATTTCTAACTCTCTGTCCCTCTCCCTTCCTCTCTGTAAAGAATCAATAAAATATATATTTAAAAAAATAAAGAAATTAACCAAGGGGAGATTTTTAAACTGCAGTTCCACTCTGTGGAATGTGACTATTTGCCAGTGGGACGGCAGTGAGTCACAAAATGCCACTTTAGCATAACCTCTTGCATCGGAGGCTCCATTATGTCCTTTGTATGACAAATGCGTCGAGGTGATTTCATTTATTTCAGGCACAAACTCCGTTTCCTAGGTGAGGTGCAGCGCCCCACCAGGCCCTTAAGAACCCGGAGACGCCGCGTGGATGACGCTCTCCCCCGGAATGAAGAACAGAAGCAGCTACATCACAATCTAAATGCAATTCTGTTTTTTAATCACATTATTATTGAGCATATAATGAAAACTAACGTATTCCACGTGGAATAGCTTTATCAGTCCGAGGGCTTGCCTCGGGCCTAGATGGAGTTTTCCCTGAGCAGCGGCCGGCGTAATGAGAATCCGGTGTTTATAATCAGAGTGCCCGCCGCCACGCCGCGTGGAAAAACTATTACCGCAACGCCGCATGCATTTCTATTTACTATCTTTTCTCCCGTGAGTCCCTCTTCTGAAATCCTGATGTGGCAATTTCACTGTTTATAAATTATTCATATAATTATAAGTTATATTTTCACTGTTTATAAATTATGACAATTAGTTAAATATTTTGAGTCTTCTGGGACATTTATTTATGTTTTTAAATCTTTATTCTTGAAAGTATTACAGATGTCCCCTTCCCTCTTACCCCTTCTAACCTGTCCCAGCCCCCCCCCCCCAGTCCCCTGTCCCAGTCCCCCACCCCAGTCCCCCACCCCAGGTCCCCGCCCAAGGCCCCCGCCCCAGTCCCCCGCCCCAGGCCCCCACCCCAGTCCCCCACCCCAGGCCCCCACCCCAGTCCCCCACCCCAGTCCCTCACCCCAGTCCCCCGCCCCAGTCCCCCACCCCAGGCCCCCACCCCAGGCCCCCACCCCAGTCCCCCACCCCAGTCCCCCACCCCAGTCCTCCACCCCAGTCCCCCACCCCAGCCCCTCACCCCAGTCCCCCGCCCCAGGCCTTCGCCCCCTAGTGTCTATGTCCATGGGCTGTGCATATAGGCATGTAAGATCTCCAACGGCAGCCCCTGTGCGCCCACAGTACTCACGGCGAGAGGCTCTCACAGCAAGCACGTCCATGGACCGCAGGTGAAGTGTTTCCAGCTTTTCATCTCAGAGCAGGTGTGTGCCCGGTATGTAACCCATTCGCACTCCGGGGCTGAGGACACAGGTGTTATTTAGGGCAGCGGTCGCCCACCGGGGGTCCACGGGCCACTGGGGGTCCGTGAGGTCCAGAAGGTTGGTGACCGCTAACTTAAGGAACGCCCTCTCGTCTTAGAGATACACTTTTGAAATGGTGCGGGTTGCCCTAACCGGTGTGGCTCAGTGGATAGAGCGTCGGCCTGCGGACTGAAGGGTCCGGGTTCGATTCCAGTCAAGGGCATGTACCTTGGTTGCGGGCACATCCCCAGTAGGAGGTGTGCAGGAGGCAGCTGATGGATGTTTCTCTCTCATCGATGTTTCTAACTCTCTATCCCTCTCCCTTCCTCTCTGTAGAAAATCAATAAAATATATTTTTTTAAAAAAGAAATGTTGCGGGTTATTTACTCCCGTTGCTTTCTTCTGGCCCCATCCAGACAGGATTTCTAAGGAAACGATGTGAGTAAGGATTTTGGAGGGAAATTAAGGCATTTGGGGGAAGAGAGAAGCTGAGGTGCAAACCTGAGGGGTTGGGTTCCCGAGGAAAGGACAGCAGGGAACAGCGTCACCAGCTGGCGGCCGTGGCCAGACGGCGATGCTCCCCACTGGTCACCTGGGCCTGGGGACACTCGGCCCTGCAGACCGTGTCTGAGGGGCCCCAGAGGTACCGACACCCACCCCTTTGCTTGCAGGGGTGGGGAACGTCCATCCCTCGGGCCACAGCAGGCCCTCAAAATCAGCCCCTGCGCCGAAACCGGTGTGGCTCAGTGGATAGCGCGTCGGTCTGCGGACTGAAGGGTCCCGGGTTCGATTCCGGTCAAGGGCATGTGCCTTGGTTGCGGGCACGTCCCCAGTAGGAGGTGTGCAGGAGGCAGCTGATCGATGTTTCTAGCTCTCTATCCCTCTCCCTTCCTCTCTGTGAAATATCCATAAAATATATTAAAAAAAAAAAAATCAGCCCCTGCCAAGGCATGAGGGTGAGTTGATGAGATGTTCGAGCACATGTAGAAGGCTGATGTTTTTGTTTTTTTATTCTGATGGCCCTTGAATGGTGTTACGGCCCTCCCCCCGGCTTCCAGCTACACCATCCACACCTGTCCATCCGGCTTCCTGCCCCCACACGTTCAGTGCCAGCCGAAGGGGTGTCGTGCACACCACACCTCCCGAGAACGTGTCGTGTTGCCTGTGGGATGTTGGTTGTGAGGCAACAGTGAGTAACAGTGTTCAGCCCGTGTCTGATCTGCTTCCTTGTTTGCCCACTTAAATCCGCATCCTGGGCATGAAGTCCCGCGGCCCCGAGCGGACGGCTTCCAACCACCGTCAGAAGCGGACGGGACTGCGTGGGGCGCCAGGCGTGTTACCGAGAGGACCCTGTGCTCCTTTCTCCCCTTGGAGGACGGGCGCCGGAGGAGGCGCCGGGGCTCTGTAGAAACGAGGAGTGTGGACAGGAACACGAAGGCCTGCTCCCCCTGTTGCAGTGGGTTCAGCATAGACATCATTTCCCCCAAACGTCAGAGGCAGCTCCACAGAGCGCCAAAGCCCTTGCTCAGCGATGACATACGGTTCCGAGGGCGGCAGTAAGCACACAGCCTTCCTCTGCTGGAACGCGCCGTCCAAATCCCCTTATCTCCCCGCAGACATCTGGGCGGCGCTCCCCCCTCCGCCCTCCTCCCTCCTCCCTCCTCCCTCCTCCCTCCTCCATCCCTCATCCTCCCTCCTCCCTCCTCCCTCTCCCATCCTCCCTCCTCCCTCCTCCCTCCTCCCTCCTCCCTCCTCCCTCCCCCATCCTCCCTCCTCAATCCCTCATCCCCCCTCCGCCCTCCTCCCTCCTCCCTCCTCCCTCCTCCCTCCTCCCTCCTCCGTCCCTCATCCTCCCTCCTCCCTCCTCCCTCCCCCATCCTCCCTCCCTCCTCCTCCTCCTCCCTCCTCCCTCCGCCCTCCTCCATCCTCCCTCCTCCCTCCTCTCTCCTCCCTCCTCCCTCCTCCCTCCTCCCTCCTCCCTCCACCCTCCTCCCTCCTCCCTCCTCCCTCCTCCATCCCTCATCCTCCCTCCTCCCTCCTCCATCCCTCATCCTCCCTCCTCCCTCCTCCCTCCTCCATCCTCCCTCCTCCCTCCACCCTCCCCCCTCCTCCCTCCTCCCTCCTCCCTCCTCCATCCCTCATCCTCCCTCCTCCATCCCTCCTCCTCCCTCCTCCCTCCTCCCTCCTCCCTCCTCCCTCCTCCCTCCTCCCTCCTCCTCCCTCCTCCTCCTCCTCCTCCCTCCTCCCTCCTCCCTCCTCCCTCCTCCCTCCTCCCTCCTCCCTCCCCGGCAGCTGGTGGGATACAGCAGCCGCTTAGCCACGGGCCGTTCCAAAGAAGTTTTCTTTTAAAGTTGCACCTTGACCTCCTAAGCCTTTCTCTGTCTGTCTTGGCATTTCTGGATTACTGCCGTTAGGAAATTTTCCTTTTCCATCACATTCTTCACACACGTGACTTAGCAGTTCCGGCAGGGCGTCCGTCAAGCCGCGAGCCATGGGCGAGGCCAGACGCAGAGCGGGAGGCGGTGGTCCCGAGCCAGGCAGGGGGTCCTGGAGGCCGGCCCATCCCCCAGCTCCGCTGGCAGCACTTCTTTCTATTCCTCGACGTCCCTCGCAGCTCTTACATGAGCAGGTGAGGTCGCTGGCATTCGTTTATGATTCTGTCTAACACATGCTTACGGAACACGCTGGGGCCGTGGGAAGCGGTAGTCTTCCTGAGTCAGAACATTTCTCCCCATAAACCTGAGCTGCGTGCGCACAGTCATAATGCTGCCTTCTGACAAGAGCTGGTGAGGGGGGTGAACACTGAAAAACTGCATCCCTCTGGACAAGTGAGGCCCGTGCTTTTTACACAGAAGGCCTCTCTCGCTCTCCACACAGAGCCCGTCCTCTCGGCCTTTGTCAGGTGCACCTGCCTGTGACTGAGGCGGAGACACGATGGGGCGTCCCGCTCACCCTGAGGCTGTGCCGCCCGAGGCTGTGAGAGAGAACGCGGTGTTTGTGGGCTCCCAACTCCGGTCACAGGGCCCATCCTGGGGCATGAGCCACGCTGACGCCCATGGGCCCCGTGAGCGGCATCCACCCGTGGCGACAGCACCCACGCTCGTGACCTAGGGGAAGCACCTCGGACCCGCGCCCTGGCCAGGCGGTGCCCCCACGGGGCTGGGCACCACGTCAGATCCTCGAAGGAGGTGCTATTCCCGGTGCCCAGGCTATTATCTATCCATCCACCTATCTACCATCCATCCATCCATCCATCCATGCATCTGTCATCTGTCTACTATCTACCTATCCACCTGTCTACCATCCATCCATCCATGCATCTGTCATCTGTCTACTATCTACCTATCCACCTGTCTACCATCCATCCATCCATGCATCTGTCATCTGTCTACTATCTACCTATCCACCTATCTACCATCTATCTACCATCCATGCATCTGTCATCTGTCTACTATCTACCTATCCACCTATCTACCATCTATCTTCCATCCATGCACCTGTCATTTGTCTATTATCTTTCCATCCACCTATCTACCATCTATATACCATCTATCTTCCATCCATGCATCTGTCATGTCTATTATCTATCCATCCACCTATCTACCATCTATCTACCATCCATGCACCTGTCATCTGTCTATTATCTACCTATCCATCTATCTACCATCTATCTATGATCCATGCATCTGTCATGTCTATTATCTACCTATCCATCTATCTACCATCTATCTACCATCCATGCATCTGTCATGTCTATTATCTATCCATCCACCTATCTACCATCTATCTACCATCCATGCATCTGTCATGTCTATTATCTACCTATCCATCTATCTACCATTTATCTACCATCCATGCATCTGTCATGTCTATTATATATCCATCCACCTATCTGCCATCTATCTATCATCCATGCATCTGTCATGTCTATTATCTATCTATCCATCATCTACCATGTATCCATCCAGCTATCATTTATCTATTAATCTACCTATCATCTATATCTATCTTTCAACTATCTATGTATCTATCATCCATGTATCTATCATCTCTCTATTATCTATCTATCTATCTCTCTACCATCTATCCATCCATCCATGCATCTATCACCTGTCTATTATCTACCCATCCATCCACGCATCTATCATCTATTATCTATCTACCCATCTATCTATCTACCATCTATCCATCCAGCTATCATTTATCTATTAATCTACCTATCATCTATATCTATCTTTCATCTACCCGTGTATCTATCATCTATCTATTTTCTATAATCTATACACTTAGTAGGTAACAACGTTATCCTGACAAACGATGAGTCTCTAATCCAAACCCCGATGATCTGGTGAAATGTTTAGAGTCCCCCTCTTCACCGGCACACCAGTCACGGTCCCCACAGCTGTGTCCCTGGAACCAGCCAGCTGTTTGCGGGGGCACAGCTGCCCCGTGCGGACCGTGCAGCCCCTGGTCAGACCACGCAACCTGGGAAAGCCCTTCAGTGTCCTTCGGAGGGTCGCCTTGCTGGCGGAGGTCAGCACAGCCCTCGGACATGACCCCCGCAAATCTCCGTGAGGAAAGCCTGGTAGACACACAGTGGCGTTAACAAGGCATCCCCTCTGCCACGGGCGGACATAGCGCCGTAACACACGTGACGCTGTGACACGCGGGGCACCAGTGCATCCTGTGCGGGCGGGTCCCCGCCCCCGTGAACGGGCTCCGTCCAGCCTTTCGGGGGCCAGTCCCAGATCGGGCGCTCTGATCTCGGGGCGGCAGAGCCTTCCCCGTTTTCACTGTGGCTGGGCTTCCGTCCCTCACAACCCTGTGGTCCGGTGTCCCCATCGGTGGAGTTCAGGACGACCCAGAAAGACCACGCGCCTGCAGCCTGAACCCCAGCTCCCAGCCCGGCCGTCCATCGCCATCGGACGGCCTGTGTCCGTGCAGCTCAGGCCGGGAAGCAAAGGGAGGGAACATCCCTCCAGGTGGAACCGCAGACCCCGCCCCCGGCCCCCCCACACCCAGTCCCCTGTGCTCACCTGCCGCCAGGCGGGCCCCTCCACACACGCTGCACCTCCGCCGGATGGGGCGCTAGCCGCTCCCCGGGACCCAACACGCAGGAGGAGAAGGGCCCCTGGGAAAAGCGGGCACCTCCCTCATCTCCTTTCTGTTCCTGCAGAGCGACCGGCTGCCCACCTGAGCGGGGTCCCCTCCCTCATCTCCTTCCGTTCCTGCAGAGCGACCGGCTGCCCACCCGAGCGGGGTCCCCTCCCTCATCTCCTTCCGTTCCTGCAGAGCGACCGGCTGCCCACCCGAGCGGGGTCCCCTCCCTCATCTCCTTTCCGTTCCTGCAGAGCAACCGGCTGCCCACCTGAGCGGGGTCCCCCAGCATCTCAGCGAGCGGCCCATCACAAAGCCCCCGGGAGCCGGTCGGTCACCACAGGGCGTCCGGGCGCAGTGCCCAGAGCTGGCCTCGACCCTCCCAGGCAGCGCCCGCTGCCAACCGGCAGGTCACCGCTCAGCAGCCAAGGACCCGACACCTGTGAAACTTGGCCACGTGCCCCTGGCACACAGCACGTCCTCTCCCCAAACGCTGTGCTGACCCCGCGAGCCCGTATGTATCTGCCAGCACTCCCAGCTGCAGCCTCAGCGCTGCCCTCGCTCAGGCGGCTCCTCACACCGCACCTTCTCCCCTCCCTACAGCCTCCACACACCCTCCCTACAGCCTCCACACACCCTCCCTACAGCCACCACACACCCTCCCTACAGCCTCCACACACCCTCCCTACAGCCTCCACACACCCTCCCTACAGCCTCCACACACCCTCCCTACAGCCTCCACACACCCTCCCTACAGCCTCCACACACCCTCCCTACAGCCTCCACAAACCCTCCCTACATCCACCACACACCCTCCCTACATCCACCACACACCCTCCCTACAGCCACCACACACCCTCCCTACAGCCTCCACACACCCTCCCTACAGCCTCCACACACTCTCCCTACAGCCTCCAGCACACCCTCCCTACAGCCACCACACACCCTCCCTACAGCCTCCACACACTCTCCCTACAGCCTCCAGCACACCCTCCCTACAGCCACCACACACCCTCCCTACAGCCTCCACACACCCTCCCTACAGCCTCCACACACCCTCCCTACAGCCTCCACACACCCTCCCTACAGCCTCCACACACCCTCCCTACAGCCTCCACACACCCTCCCTACATCCACCACACACCCTCCCTACAGCCTCCACACACCCTCCCTACAGCCTCCACACACCCTCCCTACAGCCTCCACACACCCTCCCTACAGCCACCACACACCCTCCCTACAGCCTCCACACACCCTCCCTGTATCCACCACACACCCTCCCTACATCCACCACACACCCTCCCTACAGCCACCACACACCCTCCCTGTATCCACCACACACCCTCCCTACATCCACCACACACCCTCCCTACAGCCACCACACACCCTCCCTGTATCCACCACACACCCTCCCTACAGCCTCCACACACCCTCCCTACATCCACCACACACCCTCCCTACAGCCTCCACACACCCTCCCTACAGCCTCCACACACCCTCCCTACAGCCTCCACACACCCTCCCTACAGCCACCACACACCCTCCCTACAGCCTCCACACACCCTCCCTGTATCCACCACACACCCTCCCTACATCCACCACACACCCTCCCTACAGCCTCCACACACCCTCCCTACAGCCTCCACACACCCTCCCTACAGCCTCCACACACCCTCCCTACAGCCACCACACACCCTCCCTACAGCCTCCACACACCCTCCCTGTATCCACCACACACCCTCCCTACATCCACCACACACCCTCCCTACAGCCTCCACACACCCTCCCTACAGCCTCCACACACCCTCCCTACAGCCACCACACACCCTCCCTACAGCCACCACACACCCTCCCTACAGCCACCACACACCCTCCCTACAGCCTCCACACACCCTCCCTACAGCCACCACACACCCTCCCTACATCCACCACACACCCTCCCTACAGCCACCACACACCCTCCCTGTATCCACCACACACCCTCCCTACAGCCTCCACACACCCTCCCTGCATCCACCACACACCCTCCCTGCATCCACCACACACCCTCCCTGCATCCACCACACACCCTCCCTGCATCCACCACACACCCTCCCTGCATCCACCACACACCCTCCCTACAGCCACCACACACCCTCCCTACAGCCACCACACACCCTCCCTGTATCCACCACACACCCTCCCTACATCCACCACACACCCTCCCTACATCCACCACACACCCTCCCTACAGCCACCACACACCCTCCCTGTATCCACCACACACCCTCCCTACAGCCTCCACACACCCTCCCTACAGCCACCACACACCCTCCCTACAGCCACCAGACACTCCTCACACCTGACTATGGAAACCATCCCATCCCCTGAACATACAGTCCACAGCCCGGCCGGTGTGGCTCAGGGGTTGAGCATCAACCTGTGAACCAGGAGGTCACACATCGATACCCGGTCGGGGCACAGGCCTGGGTTGTGGGCTCCATCCCCAGTGTCAGGCGTGCAGGAGGCAGCCGGTCCATGATTCTCTCTCATCAGGGATGTTTCTCTCTCTGCCTCTCCCTTCCTCTCTGACATCAATAAAAATATTTTTTAAAGAAATCTTACATTTGAAAGGAGAGAGTCCACAGAAACAGCCCACGCACACTTCTGAGCCACAGAACGCGGTGTTGGCTTCCAGCTTTCCATTGCCGGCAAGCGACACCATGTCGCCTTTGGTTTCATTTCTGTCCATCAAGCCAGACCCCTGGGCAACAACAGTTCTCCGATGGCAGTGAAACACGAGGGTCAGGGGCTCCGCTGACACCCCCATGCGATGCGGGAGAACCGTGCGGGGCGCCCCGGCCCCGCAGCACACCCACCGACAGGGACTGCGCGCCCCCGACAGAGAGAACCCTGCCCAGCACCTGGCCGCGTGCGCATCGGAGGTGCCAATCAACCCTCAGGCAGCCCTGTGGCTGGAGATGGACCTCCTCCCGCAACGCCCAGGACCCCCCTGAGCAAGAGGCACCCACGTTGTTCGGCCAAGTTTCCAGGGGAGAGGAGCCCCACGCGGCTAAGACAGGGCCTGGTCACCGGGAGCGGGAGTGGGCGAGGCCGCGCTCCGACCTGGCTGCCGAAGGCGGGGCTGGAGGGGGACCCCCCCTGCTCCCCCGCGCCTGCAGGCTGGGCCTGGCTTCCCTCCCCGCAGGGACTTCACGCACCTGCTCCAGTTCCGCTGCCGACTCCAGGACGCTCCCCGCAATGCCGACCCTGAGAGCAGTTGTGGAGACGGAGGCCCCGCGTGTCCTCCTCGAGCAGAGACACTGCCTTCACCCGGTCGGACCCCTGGCCCTAGACTGGGAAGGTCACGGGGCAGGTCCTCTCTCGCCGGAACCAGCCCTGCAGCCGGCGGGATGCGGCCCAGACGTGGCCCCGGGCCCAGGCTTTCCTAGCGACCGGCAGCCTCGGGCTCACCGCGGGCTCACGGCTGACCATCCCGCCTGGCCCTCCGCCGCCAGCGCAGCCTCGGCCTGCCGAAGGGGTTTGCTCTGCGCTCATGGATGGACATCGTGGCCTTACCCTCGGCAAGCATGTGGGGTTTGCTTTGGGAATTCCCATCTTTGTCGTTGTTGTTCGGACAGACTTGGCTGCTTAAACGTTTCAAAACCTTACCGCCCCTGCCCTGGCCTGCCTCTGGCCCTGCTCCTGCCCTGGCCTGCCCTGGCCCCGCCCTCCTCTGACCCCGCCCCTGCCCTGGCCTGCCTCTGGCCCTGCTCCTGCCCTGGCCCTGCCCTCCTCTGACCCCGCCCCTGCCCTGGCCTGCCTCTGGCCCTGCTCCTGCCCTGGCCCTGCCCCCCTCTGACCCCTCCCCTGCCCTGGCCTGCCTCTGACCCCGCCCCTGCCCTGGTCCCGCCCCTGCCCTGGCCTGCCTCTGACCCCGCCCCTGCCCTGGCCTGCCTCTGGCCCTGCTCCTGCCCTGGCCCTGCCCCCCTCTGACCCCTCCCCTGCCCTGGCCTGCCTCTGACCCCGCCCCTGCCCTGGCCCCTCCCCTGCCCTGGCCCCACCCCCTACAAAACCTATCGCTCCGCAGGAAGAAAAACATCTTTTAAAACACATCTAACAGTACGTGTGGTTCTGTATGATTTAGAAGGCCCGGTCCTGTGGTTGGACACCACGTCCTAAACTGCCTACCCCGCTCCCTCCCTCCCTTCTGAATAAGGGCCAGAGGAGGCCAGGGTGACTGTGTGGGAGGCCTGGGGGTACCCGCAGGACCTGGGTCCAGGGGGAGAATGTGGGTTTGCTCGCAGCACCGTGACCCTAAATGTGCGGGTTCCCCCACACCACCCAGTTCTCCCTTCTCCCACCCGACTGCCAGCTCGGTTCTGACGCTAATGACCAGGGTGACTCCAACGTGAGTGGCTTCCCCACAGGACTGGGGACTCCTGCAGTCTCAACTGACCAGCCACACATCAGTGGTCCCACGACACCCCCCCGCCAGGCTCCAGAATTTCCTGGAATGGCTCACGGAACTCAGGGCACACTTCCTTATGTTTATCTCAAAGGGAACAACCAGCAACAGCCAGGCAGAGGGATGCACAGACCAGAGCAGGAGCTGGAGCTCCAGGCTTCGGAGAGAAGGGCCTCTGGCCCCGCCCCTGCCCTGGCCCCGCCCTCCTCTGACCACGCCCCTGCCCTGGCCTGCCTCAGGCCCTGCTCCTGCCCTGGCCCCGCCCTCCTCTGACCCCGCCCCTGCCCTGGCCTGCCTCTGGCCCTGCTCCTGCCCTGGCCCTGCCCTCCTCTGACCCCACCCCTGCCCTGGCCCTGCCCTCCCCTGGCCCTGCCCCTGCCCTGGCCCCGCCCTCCTCTGGCCCCGCCCCTGCCCTGGCCCCACCCTCCTCTGACCCCGCCCCTGCCCTGGCCTGCCTCTGACCACGCCCCTGCCCTGGCCCCTCCCCTGCCTCTGGCCCCACCCCCTACCCAACCCCCACCACTGGCCTCTCCCTGGCTTTGTAAGGGTCCGATGTTTACATCAATGTGGTGTTTATTTAAATTGGCCAGAGTAGATTTAACATGCCAGGGGCGCACGCAAAGCCTTCCCCTTAGAGCAGCGGTTCTCAACCTGTGGGTCGCAACCCCTTTGGGGGTCAAACAACCCTTTCACAGGGGTTGCCTAAGACCATTGGAAAACACCTATTTCCGATGGTCTTAGGAACCGAGACACCGCTCCTCTATCCGTCTCCAGGCGGGTCCGCCCACATGCAGATACGCCCACATATGAGTACCCGGCGTGATGACATCATTGCGTCAACCCCATCACGTACACCCCATACAAATACAGGTGTATATGACAGGGTTGGCGCCATAATGTACTTATGTGGACCAGTCACACATGTGTAGAGAGCAGCTACTGTGTAGAAAGCAGCTACTCTGTTAAAAGCAGCTACTGTGTTGAAAGCAGCAGTATTGGAGGTAAAAGGACACTTCATGAATTATAATTACTGGGTAAATGTAAAATCATGTACTGTGAAATCATCAACTACTGCAAAAAAAAATCTGTACCATGGGAACTTAATCTGGATGCTGATCGGTCTTTTTTTTTTAAAATATATTTTATTGATATTTTACAGAGAGGAAGGGAGAGGGATAGAGAGTTAGAAACATCGATGAGAGAGAAACATCGATCAGCTGCCTCTTGCACACCTCCTACTGGGGATGTGCCCGCAACCAAGTTACATGCCCTTGACCGGAATCGAACCCGGGACCCTTCAGTCTGCAGGCCGACACTCTATCCACTGAGCCAAACCACTTTCGGCTGATCGGTCTTTTTATATTCAGCTGTGGTTGCTGTGAATACTGCCCCCTTGTGATAGTAACAGGAATGTAAAAAACAACACAGAGAATGGTCAATCATAGGAAACTTCAATGAACTGTATTGACTGAACTATGCCATGTATCATCTTTTGTATCATTAAAGCTATTGTTATATATTATTTTCATTAGCAAACCATCCCATGACAATGGATCGTGTAGAGAAGAACGTTAAGAAAAGAAAATATAGTGAGGATTTTTTACAGTATGGTTTTACCTCAATAATTACAGCAGGAATTGGGAAACCGCAATGTGTTATTTGTTGTGAAGTTCTATCAGCCGAATCTATGAAGCCGAACAAACTAAAACGCCATTTGGATAGCAAGCATCCGAGCTTTGCCGGCAAGGATACCAACTATTTTAGAAGCAAAGCTGATGGACTCAAGAAAGCCAGACTTGACACTGGTGGCAAGTACCACAAACAAAACGCAGCAGCCGTTGAAGCTTCCTATTTGGTGGCACTCAGAATCACCAGAGCTATGAAACCTCACACCATTGCTGAGGATTTACTGTTGCCAGTGGCCAAAGACATTGTTCGAGTTATGATCGGAGACGAATTTGTTAAGAAATTGAGTACAATTTCCTTATCTAACGACACTGTCCGCAGAAGAATAGATGACATGTCTGCTGATATTCTTGATCAGGTAATCCAGGAAATTAAATCTGCTCCACTCCCAATATTTAGTCTTCAGCTTGATGAATCTACAGACGTTGCAAACTGTTCACAGTTACTGGTTTACGTGAGGTATATTAATGATGGCGACTTTAAAGATGAGTTTCTTTTCTGCAAACCTCTTGAAACGACAACTGCTGCACGTGATGTATTTGACACAGTTGGTTCATTTCTGAAAGAGCATAAGATCTCTTGGGAAAAGGTTTGTGGTGTTTGCACAGACGGTGCTCCAGCTATGCTAGGATGTCCATCTGGATTTCAACGTTTGGTACTGAGTGAGTCACCAAAAGTCATCGGAACTCACTGTATGATTCATTGGCAAATATTAGCAATGAAGACACTGCCACGAGAGTTACAAGAAGTAATGAAAAGCATCATAAGTTCTGTTAATTTTGTAAAGGCGAGCACTTCAAACAGTCGACTGTTTTCGCAACTGTGCAACGAGTTGGATGCGCCGAACAATGCTCTGCTATTTCACACTGAAGTGAGATGGTTGTCGAGGGGAAAAGTTTTAAAACGTGTTTTTGATCTTCGTGATGAACTCAAAACGTTTTTCAATCAGAAAGCAAGACCGCAGTTCGAAGCACTTTTCAGCAATAAAAGTGAACTGCAGAAAATAGCTTACTTGGTTGCCATCTTTGCCATCTTGAATGAGTTAAATTTATCACTGCAAGGACCAAATGCAACATGCCTCGATCTGTCTGAAAAGATCCGATCATTGCAAATGAAACTTCAGCTTTGGCAAAAAAAAAAATTGGATGAAAATAAAATTTACATGTTGCCTACCTTATCTGCTTTCTTTGAGGAACAGGACATTGAACCAGACAAAAGGATTACGATGATATTTTCTGTGAAAGAACACTTGCACATGCTTGCAGACGAATTTTCATCATACTTTCCAAATCTACCCGACACCCCATTTGCACTTGCCAGAAGCCCATCCACAGTCAAAGTTGAAGATGTTCCTGAGATAGCACAAGAGGAGTTCGTTGAACTTATTAACAGCGATGCAGCGAGAACTGATTTCTCTACAATGCCAGTTACAAAATTCTGGATCAAGTGTTTGCAGTCACATCCTGTTCTGTCTGAGACTGTTGTGCGTTCTTCTTCCATTTCCAACAACATAACTTTGTAAAACAGGGTTTTCCAGCTTGTTGGTTATCACGTCTAAATACAGAAGCAGACTTGTTGTGGAAGATGATCTTTGTTGTGCTCGTGCAAAGACTGCCCCGAGAATTCCTGATCTGGTGAGAAGGAAGCAAACTCAACCTTCCCACTGACATTGGCTTTTTACGCAGACTGTCGCAAACTGTAGCGATGTAGTTTACTGCTGTTATATTAAGACTGTTACCCATGCTACACCATGCTTCAAGACAAAATTTCATTTATTTGTAATTAGAAATAAACATTTCACGATATATAATTACATATTGTTTTTGTGATGAATCACTATGCTTTAATTATGTTCCATTTGTAACAATGAAAACACATCCTGCATATCAGATATTTACATTGCGATTCATAACAGTAGCAAAATGACAGTGATGAAGTAGCAACGAAAATAATGTTATGGTTGGGGGTCACCACAACGTGAGGAACTGTATTAAAGGGTCGTGGCGTTAGGAAGGTTGAGAACCACTGCCATAGAGGCACCGTCCTAGGTTTGTTTCTCCGAGTGAAATGACCTCATGGACTTCACCTCACCAATGTCTGGAAGTGGGGGTGGGGGGGGGTGTGGAGGCCATGCCCATCCCTCAGCCTTGACCTCCACCTTCGTCCCAGGAAACAGCCGTCCTAATGACCCTTTCTGTCAGCCCAGGGCCTGAGGGAGGACTCCAGAGGAGGGGCAACACTCAGGTACGTGAGGGCGGGGGACGGGCAGGAACAGTCAGGATTGTGAGAGCGTGGCTTCTCTCTGTTCCTGGAGGCCCCAGCCCCCTGTCCTGGGAGGAAAAGGGGGTCCCTGGGTGGGGAAGGGGTCCCTGGGTGGGGAAGGGGTCCCTGGGTGGGGAAGGGGGTCCCTGGGTGGGGAAGGGGTCCCTGGGTGGGGAAGGGGTCCCTGGGTGGGGAAGGGGGTCCCTGGGTGGGGAAGGGATCCCTGGGTGGGGAAGGGGTCCCTGGGTGAGGAAAGGGGTCCCTGGGTGGGGGAAGGGTCCCTGGGTGGGGAAGGGATCCCTGGGTGAGGAAGGGGTCCCTGGGTGGGGAAGGGGTCCCTGGGTGAGGAAGGGGTCCCTGGGTGGGGAAGGGGTCCCTGGGTGAGGAAGGGGTCCCTGGGTGGGGAAGGGGGTCCCTGGGTGGGGAGGGGGTCCCTGGCTGTGGGTGCGGATTAACCGGTGCCGTCCCGGCACAGAACATGCATTCACGCTGAGTCCCACTCGCATCCTCTGAGCTCCCGCCTGCTGTGAAGGCGGGGACACTTCCTGTATCTCCTGGTGCGTCCTTCGGGGTACAAACACCTGCGTCTCCGGGTTTCCTGGAAGGGGTCGGGGTGCTGCCCTGCTCTGTGGCCGCTGTGTGAGCAGCCACCGGGGAGCCGTAGGGCACTTCGTGGTGAGGAGGCCGGATGGGAGGGTCCCCGCGACGCCTTCGCCTCTGGAGGTCTGGATTCGGGCACTGGAGTTGGGGTGAAGCAATGGATCCAGGGACAGCACGCGGCCAGTAGGGACTCGCGTGTCCCGGGGGCCCGTCGTCCCCTGTGGTCATCCACATGCTGTCCCGGCTGCGTCCAGCCCGTCGGTGTCTGAGGAGGCGGCACGCCCACCCTCATCTCTGAATCCCACCCTGGCCGACAGCCATTAAGGAGGCATCGCTCAGGGCGGCTGTCAGACCACGGAGCCGCGTTTTGTTTTACTAAATTATACTCCCGTCGACTTGACCGATTCTGATTTAGGGCGACTGAAAGCCGGGAAAATTACCCTTCTGTCAAACGTTACGGAGAAAAATAACACGGCTTAATCTTAACAAATAGAATGTGTCATGAGCCACAGCGTAACCTCCACATCTGATATTCCAAAGAACAAAGATGCCATGGTTCGCACGCTGTGTTTGCACACAGTGATTTTGTAAGAACAAAAACAGGAACACCCCCCTTCCGGTCCCCCACCTCCTGAGCCCCACCTTCCTCGGGGTCCGGGACCCCCAGCCCCTCCTGGTTCTCTGTCCTGCTCTTCCTCAGCTCTCGGGCCTGGGACCAGGGAGCAGATCCCTGAGAACACCCCAACCGCGGGCTGGTCCTTCATCCTGTCCCCTCCCCGCCGCTCGGAGGAACCTTCTGGACCCCCAGCTCCCTACCCTGTTGGACCCCCGGGCAAAATTGAGCCCAATAAACCCCACCAACTCCCACCCCGCTCCTCTGCCCCTCACCCCCTCACGCATGAGTGAGATGCGCCCCCACAGAAGGAGGAAGCAGACAGAGCGAGCCTCCGAGGCCCTCCCTCCCGGAGCCCGGGGTCAGAATGCTGACTTCACTGTCAGGCAACCCCCCCTTCAGGAGTTCCTCCAGTCCAGAGCTGAGAGCTTGAGTGGTCGCCCCAGCCGCTTCACCTTGCTGGGCTGTGATGGGGGGCTCGGCCGGCACTCCTTGGTGACTCTGACTCTCCACGGGGCTGCCAGTACGAGGGCCTGTCTGTAACGTCAAAATGAAACCCTCCTAAATGGGGGGCGGGGAGAGGGAGTGGTCTTTTTTATTAGGAAAGAAACAGCCCTGACCGCTTTGGCTCAGTGGATAGAGCGTCGGCCTGCGGACAGAAAGGTCCCAGGTTTGATTCCGGTCAAGGGCATGTACCTTGGTTGCGGGCACATCCCCAGTGGGAGGTGTGCAGGAGGCAGCTGATCGATGTTTCTCTCTCATCGATGTTTCTAGCTCTCTATCCCTCTCCCTTCCTCTCTGTAAAAAAATCAATAAAATAAAAAAATTTAAAAAAAAAAAAAAACAGAATCAGCAACCCCCACTGAGAAGCAGGAACTCACCAGCAGCCTCTGGTTCCATCTCTGCCCGCCGCCTGGCTGCCGGCCTGCAGAGAGCCCTCTCGCTGGTCCCCTGCGCCCGAAGCCTAAAACAAGGGCCCCCACCTGCTCCTCCTCGGCGCAGCCCTTCCGCACGGAGCTCAGCTGCGCCACCTGTCTGCCACGTGAGAGCCGCAGGCGCCCGCAGCCTCAGGGGACAGCACCCCAGCCTCTGCTCCTGGGCTCCAATCCTGCCGTGTTCACACGCAGCCCTAAGGCTCCCACCAACACCCCCTGTGCGGCCCGATGCAGCCAGCCCCCCACGCTGCCCGACACCCCCTGTGCGGCCCGGTGCAGCCAGCCCCCCACACCGCCCGACACCCCCTGTGCGGCCCAATGCAGCCAGCCCCCCACGCTGCCCGACGCCCCCTGTGCGGCCCAATGCAGCCAGCCCCCCACGCTGGCCGACACCCCCTGTGCGGCCCGGTGCAGCCAGCCCCCCACACCGCCCGACACCCCCTGTGCGGCCCAATGCAGCCAGCCCCCCACACTGCCCGACACCCCCTGTGCGGCCCGGTGCAGCCAGCCCCCCACACCACCCGACACCCCCTGTGCGGCCCGGTGCAGCCAGCCCCCCACACCACCCGACACCCCCTGTGCGGCCCGGTGCAGCCAGCCCCCCACACCGCCCGACACCCCCTGTGCGGCCCAATGCAGCCAGCCCCCCACGCTGCCCGACGCCCCCTGTGCGGCCCAATGCAGCCAGCCCCCCACACCGCCCGACACCCCCTGTGCAGCCCGGTGCAGCCAGCCCCCCACGCTGGCCGACACCCCCTGTGCAGCCCGGTGCAGCCAGCCCCCCACACTGCCCGACACCCCCTGTGCGGCCCGGTGCAGCCAACCTCCCCCCCACGCTGGCCGACACCCCCTGTGCGGCCCGGTGCAGCCAACCTCCCCCCCACACCACCCGACACCCCCTGTGCGGCCCGATCCAGCCAGCCCCCCATGCTGCCTGACACCCCCTGTGCGGCCCGGTGCAGCCAGCCCCCCACGCTGGCCTACCTCCGGGGGCTGTGGGTGCCTCGCAGCGAGAGAAGGCGGGGCCCTGGGGGACGCTGAGGCTCGGTCGCTGCTCAGGCAGGAGCTGTGTCCCCACAAGAGCTGTGTGTGCGCCCCACTCCCAGAGCCTCCTCAGGCGCCGGGTGGAGACGTGGGCTCCTAGAAGTGAGGGCGCCCGGGCTGAGAACACGTTCTACTGGCACCACTGGGGGCTCAGGAGCCAAGAGCTGCCTTCCGGGGACCGCCCGGAGGTCTTCCCAAAATACACGGAGGCCTCCGGAGCAGCTCCCTCTCGCCCACGGCCAACGCGCCCTGAGGGCGGCGCCCCGAGTGGACGTTCATCCAGCAGGCGGGCGGCAGCGGGGGGGACGCGGCTGCGGGGGGAGGTTTTCCGTGGAAGGCTCGGGTTCATGTGTGCCGCTCCACCAGTGACGTGACGCTGTGAGGGGAGAGCATGGGGTGTGAACAGGACCCCCCCCCCACCTGTGCAGAGGCCCCAGCGGAGGACTAGAGGACTGTCCCCGCCTCCTGGCTCCTGAGTCCTGGGGACGCCGTCAAACTCACCGGGGTCAGAGGCTGTTCTGACTGATGCTTATTTGAAAAAACAGGCTCAGCTCCTCGGTAACTTTAACCTCGTAAACCTTTAGGTAGTTCGGTGATTATGTTGGGGCCCTTTTTCATTTCTGGGATGGTTAACAGGTTTTCATTCATTTTAGAGAGAGGGTAGGAGAGAGAGAGAGAGAAACACCAACTGGCTGCCTCCTGCATGCCCCCCGCCCCCCCCACCCGCTGGGGATCGAGTCCACCACCCAGGCACGTGCCCTGCCTGGGAACCGAACCCTAACCAACTGGTTGATGCGTCCATGCTCAGCCACTGAGCCACTCCGGCCGGGCTGGGATCTTCTTGAATCTGTGGGTGTTCAATGTGTCACAATCACAGTCACGTTGATCAGCTGCCCCTATGAGCAAGTGGCAGGACATCTTCCCAGCAAACATTCAGCAACCCTTCCCCCAGAGGAGGTGTCAGAGGTTTCAAAAGTTAGTTTGAAAGTCTTATCTTACCCCCGCACTCCCCCCCCCCAAAAAAAAACACCACTCGCTCACTTCTAAAATCACATTATTCTCAGAGGAAAATGCACCCGCAAACACAGCGACTGTGGCGATCAGCACGAAGCCCCCAAACTCATACCCTGGAAGAGTGAGTTCCAACAGGAACATAAACAGGACCACTTATTTACCTGTTTTCCTTCGCTTTGGCCAAAGGAAAGCAAATGCCAGGGATTCTCACGTGTGCGTTCCCGGAGGCGGCTGGCTGGTGGGGGGGCGGGGGGGGTGTGCGGAGTGGCACACGCAGAGCCGGGCCGACCCGGCCGGCCTCGAGGTCGGCAGCAGGGGCCCGGGACAGCTCCCCGGACCTGCCTCTGTGACCTTCACCCCCTGGGGTCACTGGGAGAGTAGGGGCTGAGATAGACCGACTCTACTGAACGACTTGTTACAATTCTATGAGTAAGCACAACGGGTTAGCGTTTACAAGGGGACACGTATATGCGGCTCCTGACGCGGCCTCCCCCTTCCTCTGACGGTGCTGTGCCACAGAAAGTGTTAGGCGTCGGTACAGGAAACGCATCACCGACCCCTAAGTCTTCTCACGGCAGCTGCCCTGGGCGGCCTCTCGTCTGGGGCTGGGGTTGGACCTAACCTACAGCCCAGGCGCCAGAGCAGCTGTGGGCAAACTACGGCCCGCAGGCCGGATCCGGCTGTTCTATCCCGTTCTCTTGCTCTCCCCTCCGCTCCTTTACTTTGAATTTATATTAGTTCACACAAACACTCCATCCATGCTTTTGTTCCGGCCCTCCGGTCCAGTTTAAGAACCCATGGTGGCCCTCGAGTCAAAAAGTTTGCCCACCCCTGTGCCAGAGGCACCTCTCCAGCCCCGTCTGCCTACAGCTTTCCTGGGCGTTTGAAATAGCTTTTCAAATGTAGTGTCCCTCATATTTTCACTCCAGAATCCTACATGTAAGGGCAGGAAAGAGGTCTTTTTTTTTTTCCTTGCTGTGGCCTTCCACAATTTATGAGAAGCCCCTGGCAATGAAACCCCCAGATCCAGATGGTTGGCTCCTCTGATTCCAACAGACCCTCTGTCCACACGGCAAGAGGAGCTACTCTCCAGGCTACATTCCTGCATCCCCCTCCTCCCCGCTGTTTTCACAGCCCAGGCATGTGCCCCGACCCCTCACACCGGGGAGCCTCTGGGTAGTAGGAAGGGCCCGTCCCCCTCCCTTTCAACCCAAGCGTCCCCCTTTGCGAATTCTCTGTAACGTTTGCACTAAGCGTGATGCGGGCTTGTGAAGAATACGGAGAAGACACCTACCTCCTTAGGACATCTGCCACCTAACTTTGGACAACCCCAGATATCTGCTCAACCACAACAGAATTCCCCTCCCTTCCTTGCTGCTTAGCAACAGACTCTGTTTAAAAGAACAGGCTGACAAAAACCGTACACCTATGGATGAGGACAGTTGCGGGGAGGTAAGGGCGGAGGGTGGGGTGGGAACTGGGTGGAGGGGAGCTATGGGGGAGGGAGGAGAAACAATTGTAATAATCTGAACAATAAAGGTTTATTAATTTTTTTAAAAAAAATTAAAAAATAATAATAAAAGAGCAGGCTGTTCTTTGTTCCCTGTCCGGTATTAACTAGCAATACGCCAGCCCTTTCCCTTCAGGGAAAGTAAAGTAAATGTCCTCCCTCCATCTATCTCTTCTCTCGGTTGTGAATTCTTTCACAGCCAGCCTCACCGGCCAAACCCTAACACTATGTCCAACTGCCTGCTTGACATTTTGCTTGGAGAGAGCTTTGCTCCAATTCCCAGGTTTTCTGATAACGCTGTACAATTAATATTTGGCAAGCCCATCGTCCCCCCAACCCTTGCCCCCCTGCGCTCCATAGCCCCCCCTTCTAGAATCCAATAGTGGCTATTTTTTTTAAAAAAAGAGCGACAGCCATCTTAAACAAAACTGCTTTGAAAAGACTGCAATCCCCCTTCAGACGGGAGAACATTGGCATCTCCATGATTGTTCTCTTTATTTGGTGATAACGTGACTGAACACCCAAACCCTGTTTTCCTGGGGCAGGGCCTGCTGCTGGGTCTCCCTGCGCCTCGGGGACGCGGGTTGGAAACTCAGCCGCGGTCCGAGCAGCAGGAACAGGGAGCGTTTCCCGGGAAATGGAAATGCCAAGGAAAGGGTGTAGAGAGCCGCCTGGGAAGGCACATGGATACTTCTTTAATTCTTATCAGCTGAGCCCGAGGGCACTGGCAGGATCCCGTTATCAGTACTGATTCCCTGTAGTTGGAATGAGGAACAAAAAGGACCTTGACCCACCCACAATAAGGAGCTTACTCAGATCCTGATGAATAGGATTGGGGCACACCCGAAACTCCTTTTGAAAATAAAATCCCTTTTGGAAACCAATAAATATGCTTCGTTGTCTGAGGTGAGGGTGACCGTCTCTCTATCAGAGGACAGGAAGCCACCGGCACCCAGCTTGAATCTATTTCTGTCTCTTGTCTCTTTCTTTCTCTAATTTCTTAACCCCCGGTTCCTCCCCTCAGGCACCTGTCTTTCTCCCTTTCCGTGCGGGACGCGGAAAAGGAAGAAACACACCACAAAAGGGAACAGAAGACAGTGGTTTCCTGGAGACACGGCGTGGTCCCCCGGGTCGTTTCCAAAGGTCTCTGCGGAAACAAAAGCAGCCCCGCCTCTTCCCCTGACAGTGAAGGGAGGGGCTTTGCTCCCACTCCCAGGGTTTCGCTGGTTACTTAGGAAGACGCCAGGGACCCCTCGCTGGGGCCTCATTAGGAACTCTCGTTAGGAACTCGCTGTTTGTCGCCTGTGCAAGCTTCAGAAGCGTCCTTGGGCTAGAAGAAATGTTACGCTTCCCTCTTACACAGTCTTAGAAGCAAATGTCAGTGGGCGAGCCGCTTTTCCTAATGGCGCTCCGAGCCGAGCGGGAGGGCAGTCATTTAGTCCACATTAAGGGGACGCACGGGAGGCGGGAGCCTTCGGGGAGCTGAGCTCATCCGCGCCTCCGAGGCCAAAATGCCAGCAACGTGGTCCCGTCTCCCGGACCTTCCCAGATCCCGGTCCTTCACAACAGTCAGGTTCGAGCCACCACCACCGAGACACGCAGTGAAGTCCAAGTTCCTTGTGAGGGGACAGGTCGCGGGTGACTCGCCCGTTTTATCTGCGCGGCCGCCTTTAAAGCCATCATTTCACGCCAAAACCAATTCAGAATGTTAACGTGAAAACATTCAAACCTGTAAAAACATTTTGTGAATTCATTTGAGCCAAACTGTCCATAGTTGCTGGGAAGCAGAATCTCAACGGACTGGGATAGTGCTCCGGAGAAGGGCGGTTTTTCATCTATTTTTATACATTGCGATCAGAGGGGATGTAGGTGGGTTACATGCAATCCATTGGTGATGGATTAGGGAGGCGGGAGAGAGCAAAGCGGGGAAACCTCTGGGGTTGGATAAAAAGTAAAATGATGGACACATACTTAGGTGGGTGCAGAATAGTTAACAATCAACAATTAACATGATAACAATGACAATGAAGGACTCTGTGGTCTCCGTCCTGGTGCCCAGGCACCTTAGGTTGTGCCCCAAGGGGACTGGGAAAAAGGAAGTTACATGCTACGCAGACATTTCAAGGTCATGTTATCTTAGATGCAAAAAGACAATGGGCTCAGTGAAGGTGAAGGTTGACCTTGTCAGTGATACCGGCCTAGGACAGGACTGCCCACCATCACTGCCTTTAGGCAAAGGGTAATTTCAGACCCTCCTCTGTGGTGACTTTAGGTCTGAGTGTGCAAGACCGCCACGCAGGCCTCCCCTGAGCTGTCAGGTCAGCATGTGGCCCCTTTCGTCCACGAGAGAAAGACCCGCCTCGGGAGATTCTTTTCGCACCAAAAGGAGGTTATCCATGTGACGTCCGCGCCCCTCCTGGGGACGTCATTCCCCAACAGCCCCCTGCCGGTTCCTGCTCCCAAAGAGGGGACCCTCCGAACGTCTCCCGGGGGGCCCCCAGCTGAAGCTGTGTAGGTCCCCACCCCATGAGCGCCGTCAGCCGCGCCCTCACGGGACGGACGCTGTGGATGCCCAGGGCCCCGGGCCCCCAGCAGAGGGCGTGGGACCGGGTGTTTCTCTTCGGTTCTGAATGTAGGGTGCGTCGCAGAGTTCGAGTTCACAGATCTTGAGTGTGAAGCTTGACAGGGCGTATGTGTGTTCACTCCCAGGCGCCCCCTCCGCCCACCCTGGGGGGCCCCGTGGTCCAGTCCAGGACATAGTTCTGCCTGCTTCCCCGGGAGCTGCCCTTCCCAGCCCATGACCAGGCATTCGCTTCGTTGGTTTGGCCCGTTTTTAAATCCTAAGCAATGGACCCAAAGGCCACGGGCCCTTTCGTGCTCGGCATCGTCACCCTCCGGCTGTGTGACCAGCCAGGCGGTCGGTCGCAGGAGGGGTGGTGCACCCAGCGGCGGTCACTGCAGGGTGGTCTGTCGTGACGAGAGCAGGCGGAGCTGTCTGTCCTCTCCGGGGTGGCCACCGGCTTCACCGGCTTCACCGGCTCGGGCTCAGGAATAAAGCGGCGGTGAGCGTGAGGCTGCGTGTGTCCCGGTGGCCAGCAGCCTCCATTTCTGCGGGGTCCCGTGCTGGGAAAGGCTGTGTGTCGGGGTTTCGACAAGGTTCACTTTTCCTGAGCAGGAGCCGCTTCTCCGAGGGGTGAATCCCCGGAGTGCCTGGTGAGAGACGCCCCCAGGGCTCAGCCCAGAAGGAGAACCACATGCGAGAACAGTGACACAGCCCCACGTTCTAGGCCAGCCGTGGGCAAACTACGGCCCGCGGGCCGGATCCGGCTGTTCTATCTGGTTCTCTTGCTCTCCCCTCCGCTCCTTTACTTTGAATTTATATTCGTTCACACAAACACTCCATCCATGCTTTTGTTCCGGCCCTCCGGTCCCGTTTAAGAACCCATGGTGGCCCTCGAGTCAAAAAGTTTGCCCACCCCTGTCTAGGCGATGCAAACCATACTCATAAAAGAAACAGTGGTCATTGGGGTACAATAACAGTAAGATCTTCTGCTTGTCAACACGAGACCACAAGACCTGGAGAGCATCACGCTATGTGAGATTGAGAAGGCAAACCCCTATTTTGGAAAAACTGCTGTTTGGAATTCTCTGCTGTTTTTCTTAGATGGCCTCTTATTCTATAAAGGTAACTTTGCTTTCTAGCCTGCTGTAGCCTGCTTGAATAATGAGGACCATAGCCTTAGCTGTCTGACCTTGTAGGCCAGAGACTAGATGTGCCCATAATGTTTAGAACTGTGTTTGTTTTCAAAGACAGCAGCGAGAGAACCACTAATTGCACAGAGCGCTGGCTCCTTGATAAAAAGGGAAGTCCTGCTTGCAGCTTTGCTTAGAATTTGAATTCATTTTCTCTAAGCCCGCTGCGGTGAATAAGGTGTGACTCCAAACTCTCCTGCATTGTTTGATTATTCCGGTTTCCTGCAACAAGATAAGCCAGTCGGAGAAAGACAAGTATCCCATGATCTCACTCTCATGTGGGATCCAATGAACCAAATACACGGATGAACAAGATAGATCCAGAGACACAGAAGCATGGAATAGACTGTGGAATCTCAGAGGGAAGGTGGGGGTGGGTGGGAAGCGATCCACCAAAGAACTTGTATGAATCTATGCATCACCCATGCACACAGACAATAGTGTGGTGAGGGCCTGGGGCAGGGGGCAGGCTGGAAGGGGTTGATGGGGAGGAATGTAATGCTTTCAACAATAAAGATTAATTTAAAAACAACAATACCCCAGAGAGTCTGTTTGCAGGGGGCAGCCTGGGGGGAGTTTGTCGGTCTGCTTTTCTCCCCCTTCCCCCCTCCTCCCCTCCTTTCCCTCCTCCTGGGAGGAAGCAGATCTCCCAGTCTCAGAGCGGCTGAGCCTTCAGGCTGCAGCCCCTGCACCCCCCCCCCCCAATTCCTTTATTTTATGGTAAAATATTCATGGGAGGAGGGACTGAGATCCCATCGCTGAGAGCGATCTGCCTTTTCCCGGCACCTTCTGCTAGAAGGCCGCCTCCTTCTCTTTTTATTATTATCCATCCAGGCAGCCTGCAGATCCGAAAAGGCGGCCAGCCACTCCTCCAGGCCTGCGTGGGCATCGGAGTGCGTGGGAGGGAGAGCGGGAGACGCCAGGGGCACCCCGGGCCGCGGCTCCGGCAGCTCTAGCGCTAGAGTACAAGTCTTACTTATAATAAGGAGCCCCTCATCCTCCTGGAAATAACGGTGTAGACACACACACAACAACCCCACAGTGACTCTTCAGTCCCCGCCTGTGCTGCCGGCCGAGGAAAAGGCGTGTTTTCCCGGTTCACACTCACACGTACCCCACACAAGGTGGACGGAAAGGAAGCCCATCACGTAGCAGGCGTCCGAGGCAGCAGGTGACGTGAGGCGGTGGCTCGGGGCGCTCAGAAGGACGGAGATGTGGGGCGCTTTCTCCAGTTGGTAAGTGCCGTCTCTCTCAGGGTCGCCGTGAAGGACTCGGGTCACAACAGCCACGTGGAATAGACATCCATCGGGACTAGGGACCGAGGGCTTTCTGTTCCCTTCGATGCGTTGAGGTGACGTGGGTGAATGGGGCCGCATCGGTGTCCAGGGTACATTTCTCTGTGAGAGGATCCAGAGGCCGGGAGGGGAGGGTCCCCGGGGAAGGAATGCATCCGTGAGGACGGGCCGCTCCAAACCACCAGGATGTTCCTGTTCCAGGAGGAGGAGCAGCCTCCGCTGAGCTCTGAAGCTTGGGACTGATACCAGGCAGGGAGGGACATCGGCCGATGAGGAAGAAACAGGGGGACATAAAAGGTGGAAGTGGCATGGACAGCAGCTGCCAGCACCGATAAACCTGAGACCAAGAGGCTCCCTGGGTACCCACCTGGGGACCTCCCCCTCCGGGCGGGAGTTTGTGCACGCTTTTGCTTACAATCTTTCAGTCCACGGTTTTCATTCTTCAAACTTCGTGGGACAAGCACCCAGGATGAGGATTCCAGCTCGCCGTGCGGGGAACAGATGGCGCGGGATCTGCTCACCGTACTGCGTGCCCGCCAACCATGTCGGATCTGCTCTGTCGCCCTGTGCTTGACCCCTTGACAGAAGCATCGTAACCTCCATCTTGGGTAAAAACGGCTGTTTAAAATTTAACCCTGCTATTCTGGCTTCTGTAAACGCTTGCTTGCTTAAATAATAGATAAAATAAGACTACTCCCATTCCAGAGAGGCCATAAACTATGCCCCAGACTGAGTTGTCAGTGCTGGCGCCAGGCCAGGCCTTGAGAGATGGTTTCACGGCCCAGACCCAGCACACAGGACTTTTTCTCAGAAGGTCCGGAAGTCTCATTCCAAATTTGGGAGACAAAGAGCTGAAAAACGTATAAATAAGGGAGACTTCCACCATATTGGGCCCCAGAATTTGAGAAGCGAGATTTCCTCTGGGCCCACTAGCACTAGCAAACAGGACTCCAGATAAATGTGGCTTATGGATGAAGGCGCCTTCTGATTTACAGTATGACATACTAAGGGTTTTTGAAGTTTGGTTTCCTTGGGAGGTTGAATGGGGCCTGGAGCTGGGTTCCTGGACCAGCAGGCGCTGAGAGAGCTCGGTTCTGGGAGCACTGCCAGGCTCGCCGGCCACATGGTGATGGGGGGACCCTTAAATGACAGATAGAGCAACTGAATTAATAAGAAAGATAATCATAGTATTTTAGATCTTAGAGCACATATACTTATGTGAATAGGAGGTTAAGTTTCTTACATGTGAATGGGGGGTAAGTTTTTCATAAGTTTCCTTTGCAAGGCCTGTGCAAAGCGTATGAGGAGGTGACTCAGCTGTGAATCCAGCAAGCAGAACCGATACGCAGGGTCAGACTGACCCACCAGGAGTCAAAACATCATCTCATCCACATCATCTCAACACATCATCTCATCCACATCATCTCCTCACCATCATCTCATCCATATCATCTCATCCACATCATCTCCTCAGCATCATCTCATCCACATCATCTCCTCAGCATCATCTCATCCACATCATCTCCTCACCATCATCTCATCTACATCATCTCCTCACCATCATCTCATCCACATCATCTCCTCACCATCATCTCATCTACATCATCTCCTCACCATCATCTCATCCACATCATCTCATCCACATCATCTCATCCACATCATCTCATCCACATCATCTCCTCAACATCATCTCCTCACCATCATCTCATCCACAACATCTCATCCACATCATCTCCTCACCATCATCTCCTCACCATCATCTCATCCACATCCTCTCCTCACCATCATCTCATCCACATCATCTCATCGCCTGATGACTAAGGACAGTAGCTGACATCCATTCCCCAGCCCCTTCCCCTTCATAGTCCTGTCCCCTGCACCTGCTGGAAGACAGGATCTGATGCTTGTAAGTGCCCTGTCTTCTTGGTTGGCTGGCCTCCTCAGTAAACACCTTATAGGATGCAACCCTGCCTCCGTGATTGGACACAGCGACAGGCAGCCCCAGCCCATCTGGGGGTTTCCCGGGAACAATGAGAGCAGCTGCCAGGCCCTGGGTCCCTCACGTCCACTGTGGAGACTGCTCCTGTGCCCGTGGTCTGACCCGGGCTGACCCGGAACCCCACGCCCTGTGCACGTGCTCCTGGAGGTGGCCCTTCGTGCCTTGAGTCAAGGAGCCTCCTGGGTGGGTGACACGCAGAAGCCGCTGTCAATCAAATATGTACAAATATACTTTCTAATTGTACCGAGAAAAGCGACTGAGGGAAGTCAATAAGATATCAATTATCCAAATCTCTTTTTGTTGTACAGAAATTCAGCCCTTCCATCAAACTTTCCTCAGTGGTTTGGCTTCGATATCTCCAAAAACTCAGTTTTCTTCTAATTAAGGCGATAATGGTAGCTTTCCTCTGAGATACATTCTTAATGAGCAAACTAATTTACGAATTCGCGCTGCCCACAGGCCTCTTTTCCCAGATAAACGCAATTACCTGGCCCCTGGTACCTGTCTCTCTTTTTAATTTACCATTTGATTTCCATATAATTTAATATTAAACATTGCTTTGGCTGGCAGAAATATTTAAAATGGATTTGTATTGATTAGCCTGCTTCTCTGATAAGCAAACTTTAATTCCGTTTCCGAACAGTAGGAGAATAAATTCCCCACCTTGAAGTCACTGTATTTTGCCCTGGCAGATCTGTTTACTGTATTGTGTGCTCACCAACCAAAGCGTTTTGATTGAGCACCTTTCCAATGCTCCGAACGGTCTCGGGTTCGGTTCCCAATCAGGGCACATACTCAGGTTTCGGGTTCAATCCACAGTAGGGGTGTGTACAGGAGTCAACCTATTGATCGATGTTCCTCTCTCACATCAATGTGTGTCTCTCTCTCCCCCTCTCTCTGAAATCAATAAAAATATTTATTTAAACAGAGAATAAAATCTATGGGAAATGTTTTGCAAATGGGAAGCTCCACAGAAATGCTAAATCCTTCACCAGACACCGTCCACCTGTCTCGGGAATCTCATGGATCCTCGGGACTCGTCAGCCCTCCCCTCGCCAACCCCAGCGGCTCTACCGTTCACAAGAAGAACACGCCTCTTCCCCGCTCCCTCTGCTCCGACCCTGGCCAGGGCCCCGCCCACAGCGCCCTCCGCGGAAACCCCGCCATCTGCCATCCCACTCGGAATCACGGAGCAGGAAGCGTGTTCCCGGCTGGGCTACGACACCCACAGACAGGGCCGCCCCCGGAGAGCGGAATGGGAGACACACAGGTTTGAAATTATCCAGTAACCAATTACAAAAGAAAACCGAACCAGTAACTCTAATAATATTGTCAGTTAAGCTAATCTGTCCAGAAATCACCATTCCATGGTGTACCCAATCTCCACACACCGATGAGCTCTTGTACATGATAGTTTGCGCCAAACGTTGTAAATTCGGGGTGCGTTTTACACCTACACGGAAATAACAAAAAGTGACATCTCCACCCCCACAGGCAAATGGTCCTTTAATTATGCATCACGGCGCGGAGGGAAGCCGGGGTCATGTCTCCAGAAACAAAACGCCGGGCACCCCAACCTCCTTCTGATGAACATGCTAAGGAGGCGGGCGCGGGCTCCCACCGCATCCATCAGGCTGCCCTTGACTTGCTCACCTCTTGGAATGACAGCGAGGGAGAGCGCAGAAGCCGCCTCATTGTGCGTGACGGGGCGAGTGCATAAATCTCAACGCTCACAAAACGGAAGTGAAAATCAGGAATCGTTCCTGTTTCAAAAGGTTATGCTACTTAAAAGGTCAACATTAAACTGGAAAAGAGAGAGGAAGAGGAAAGACACACAAAAAAGACTTTAAACGTCTGATACAAAGGAGCTAGAGCTAGATTCCCATAGCTCTAGGTCTGGCACTCCACTCAGGTTAGTCTGCATAGAGGAATCCAGAGAGAGACGCATCTGGATAGAGGTAATCTGCATAGACATCGAAACCTGGTAGAAACAAAGAACTTATATACCTACTAGAGGCCCGGTGCATGAGATTTGTGCCCTGGGGCGGGGGGTCCCTCGGGGGATGTCCAACTGACAACTTAGGCCCCCTCCCTGTCGGACATCCGGCAGTCGGACATCCTTAGGGCTGCCGTGGAGGCGGGAGAGGCTTCCACCACCACCGCTGCACTCGCCAGCCATGAGCTTGGCTTCTGGCTGAGTGGCGCTCCCCCTGTGGGAGCACCCTGACCCCCAGGGGGCAGCTCCTGCATTGAGCATCTGCCTTCTGGTGGTCAGTGCGCGTCATAGCAACCAGTTGTTCTGCCGTTTGGTCGATTTGCATATTAGCCTTTTATTCTATAGGACATACGCAGCCCATGGACATGGGCAATAGGGTGGTAAAGACCTAGTGAGGTAGGTAGGGACTGGGAGGAGGGGAAGGAGGGGGAGGAGGGAGGGGATGGGAGATATCTGTAATAGTACCAGCAATAAAAAATATATTTAAAAAAATAAAAATAAATAAACCTAGGTAGATCTATAGATGATGATAGGTAGGTAGGTATAGATAGATGATAGATGATTGATAGAGAGAGAGAGAGAGAGAGAGAGAGAGAGAGAGAGAGAGAGATAGATACTCCAGGCCTACATAGATCTAGATATCAATAGATATCTCGCTGGCAAGGGCCAGAGGGCAGGGGTGTGGGTAGCTGCATAAAGAAGGTGAAGGGACCCTTGCCACTTTGGCTCTAAATGCATTCAGCCTGAAGACTGAAGGGTCCCACGTTCAACTCCCTCCTCCAGGACCTGGGCGTCCTGCTGGGCCCCCCCGGGCACGGAGATTTTCCACACGAACTGAAGGGTCTGCAGGGTCTGAGCGGACAGGGCTGCAGGGTGAACAGAACCATCCTATTCTGTACTGGTGCTCATGGTAAGGCCCGGGCCGGACCACGGCATTTCCCATGGAGGCCAGCACGGACCGGACCACACGTCTCACATGGAGGTCAGCACGGACCGGACCACGCGTCTCATGGGGAGGTCAGCACGGACTGGACCACACGTCTCACAGGGAGGTCAGCACGGACCGGACCACGGTATCTCACAGGGAGGCCAGCACGGACCGGACCACGCGTCTCATAGGGAGGCAGCGCGATGAAGGTGCGCGGAGTCCTGAGAAGCGAGGTGCCTCTGGGAGGGCGCGGCCTCCTCCCCGGAGTTTCTGCCCCATCGACAGATGCCGGCCCCTCCGCCTCCCTGGTGTCCGAGTTACGAGGAACGGCGCCCTTTCCTTTCCAAAGCAGGAACCTCACTGCGCACAGTCAGCTTCTGTTTTGATGGAGAACCTCCTCTGAGCTGTCAGGGAACTGCCCCCCCACACACACCCCGCCCCGACCTCCGACGCTCGGCCCAGGGCTCTCCGAGCGCTCCATGGCACCTGCTTTGGAGCCAGGGTCTCAGAACTATCATTTTCTCTAGAACAAAGCTCTGCCAACGGCTTACCCTTTTCTCAAATCCATCCGTTCTGACCCTGAACACTTCTGTGCCCTGACAGCCCCAGGCCGCAACGCTGCGGGCATCGCCACCGGACCAGCGTGGGGCCTGCGTGCCCAGGGCCGCCCGAAGCCACGCAGCGCTCCTCCCACGGACCGTGCGGCGTGGACCCGGGTCAGTGCGGCAACGGCTATGCCCTCAGCGGCCTCGGTCGCCTTTCTCACCGCTCAGTCTCCGGGGAAGGGGGTAGGCCAGCCGTGGGCAAACTACGGCCCGCGGGCCGGATCCGGCTGTTCTATCCGTTCTCTTGCTCTCCCCTCCGCTCCTTTACTTTGAATTTATATTAGTTCACACAAACACTCCATCCATGCTTTTGTTCCGGCCCTCCGGTCCCGTTTAAGAACCCACTGTGGCCCTCGAGTCAAAAAGTTTGCCCACCCCTGGCTCAGATGGTTCCTGTCCTGGAAGGCACGAGCCGGTGTGTCTGAGAAACAGCCGTCTCACATACCAGCTTCCACACGGAGCAGGGAGATCCTCCAAGGCGGCTTAGCGTCCCCGGGAGGAGGCTGTGCAGGGCGGGTGCTGGCCCGGCCTCTGTGGCTCGGCCCCGACACAGAGGGCACAGATCCCAGAGCAGCCGCGCGTCCTGGTCCCCCTGAGATTTATAAGCGCGCCCCTCCCCCGTAGAAGGAAATGTCGCGGCCACCGTGGCGGGGACCTCCCCGCTTCTCACCAGGTGCGTTTTCGGGTCTTCGCGTCTTTTCAGAAGGTGCCTGAGCCGCCTGGCCCCAGACTCACGTTTGTAACAGAGAGAATCAGGGCGGTCCCCCCAGCTCCTGTCCAGGGGATGCCCCAGCCCCCTCGGATGGGCCAGCAGGCTCATCAGCTCGTCCAGTCGTCCACGCGCCTGGGCCAGCCCTGCTGACCCACATGGCCCCCTGGACGAGGAGCCCCGAGGGTGAGGCTCTCCAAGCCCGGGTGCTCCCCCACCAGCACCCGCGGGGCCGCCGAGCCCTCAGGAGGCCCTCTGTCACAGCGCACGCGGCCTGCGCCACGCTGCTGAGGGCCGAGTCCATGCCACACGAAAGGGAACTCGTTAAACGCGAGGTAAGCATTGGGGCGCACAGTTAGGATGGGGGTGAGGGCACCTTCCGAGCGCGAACCTCACTACGTTATTGTGGGAATATCCCACGGTTTCCCGTCATGCAAGCTGATGGAAAGATAAGGAAAGTGCCCGCAAAGACTTGCGTATCGTCCAGAGTTCCCTGGCGAAGTGCCTCCCACCTTCGTGTTCTCGTCGTCCAGTCGATACTGAAAACTATACATTGGAATTTAAAATTGAAATATGGGCACATTGAGTACTATGAACAACATAATTCCCCCAAAGAAGATACCATGTTTCCTGCACACAGACCTCCCCCTGTCCCCCCCCACACACACAGTCACAGCCGTGTCCAGCGAGTACTAGCATGTGTGGACATCGAGCCGTGTGCACATCGACACGGTGCGTGTGAGGCGCTGCTGGAGGCAACTTCCAGCAGGTCCTAATTATGCAAGAAGTTCGTCAGGCCGAAACCGGTGTGGCTCCGTGGATAGAGCGTTGGCCTGGGGACTCAAGGGTCCCAGGTTCGATTCCGGTCAAGGGCATGTACCTTGGTTGTGGGCACATCCCCAGTAGGGGGTGTGCAGGAGGCAGCTGATCGCTGTTTCTCTCTCATCGATGTTTCTAGCTCTCTATCCCTCTCCCTTCCTCTCTGTGAAATATCAATAAAATATATTTAAAAAAAAAAAAAGAAGTTCATCAGAAGGCTGATGGACCTCAGGGCTTCAGCAGGGCTGAAGATCTGCATGTCACTGCCTGCTGCTGAAATGACCGAAGGCAGTTCCCCTAACCCAGCCGCCATTTGCCGACCGCTGCCCTAACCTGATCACCTTTTCCTGTTCATCAGACTTCACCTTGGATATGTATATCTGCTTTTCTAAAGCAGTGGTCGGCAAACTCATTCGTCAACAGAGCCAAATATCGACAGGACAACGATGGAAATTTCTTTGGAGAGCCACATTTTTTAAACTTAAACTTCTTCTAACGCCACTTCTTCAAAATAGACTCGCCCAGGCCGTGGTATTTTGTGGAAGAGCCACACTCAAGGGGACAAAGAGCCGCATGTGGCTCACGAGCCGCAGTTTGCCGACCACTGTTCTAAAGGGCCAACGTGTTTTCCAGCAAATAAAAAGCTGTGGGTGCCCTAACCGGTTTGGCTCAGTGGATAGAGCGTCAGCCTGCGGACTGAAGGGTCCCAGGTTCAATTCCGGTCAAGGGCATGTACCTTGGTTGCGGGCACATCCCCAGTGGGGGGTGTGCAGGAGGCAGCTGATCGATGTTTCTCTCTCATCGATGTTTCTGACTCTGTATCCCTCTCCCTTCCTCTCTGTAACAAATCAATAAAATATATTTAAAAAAAAAAAAGCTGTGGGTCTGGAGATTTGGGGAGCTTAGTCACTAGAGCTACGTTTTCCTCTGGCTCCCCCAAAATGCCTCCCAAATTTATGTTTCTTGTCCAGTTTCCATCCATTTATGCGCAGCCCTTCTCCAGATTCCTGAACCCTAGCTGCGGAAAGAACGTGGCAAGGCGTGAGCACAGACAGACCACACAACACGGGGAGACTGTGCGCGGACTCGTTTGCAGGCAGGAGGCCTGGGGTTGGGGTGCATTTCATGATTTGCTAGTCATACAACCTTCCTGGACATGGTTTACACCTGAAAAAAAAAAAATGGGCACAGTCGTTACAGCCTCGTTTATAGATTGCGAACCATTTTTTTTTTAAAGACAATGCATGTTTTCTGCAAATTATCCCCCTGGCATCGTGTCCTGTTGTCACTGTACTTACTGGGAAATGAACTTTATCCAATTCCTCTCTCACTTATACGTAATTCCAACTTATTTCAGTCCTGTTGTCCTATAATTGCCTAAGTGATTTAATCTTTCTTTGGCACTGACGAATGCGGCGAGTCGTCCAGACACAGGTTTGTAAGATCGATCGCCCAGGTAGCTCATAAATAACTCTCTGCTTGCTCTCCGCTTGTGTATCCACTATTTATAGACCGCTTCCAACATCCCGGGCCAAGTGAGCGCCCACGAACCAGCCAGGCCTCCTTGCCAGCCTGGCATGGCCGCTGCAGCCGTTTCCATGGCAACGCTGGGAGCGGCCTGACCCCTTGTCCCTCTTTTCCTGGAAGCTCCTTAAATGGTTGGGCAGCAGCCGCTCCCAGGCAGCTTTTAGTGTTTTTTGTTTAATTCTTTATTGTGGAAGGTTATTACCCATGTCCCCCTCCCCCCATCGACCTATCCCAGCCGCCCCCGCATCCCGCCTCCCCCCATTGACCTATCCCAGCCCGCCCCCACCTCCCACCCCCCCTACCCCACCCCCGCCCCGGCCTTCACCCCCTATTGTCTGCCTCCATGGGTTATGCTTAGGGGTTATGCTTAGGGGCATTAAGGCCTTCGGTTGACCTCCACCCCGCCCTGCCTGCCCTCTGAGGCGCACAGGGTCACCGCCTCTTGTTGGATCCATCCCTGCAGCACCGTGACGCGGCCTCCCCGCTCTGCCACGGCCTTCACTGACGTCTGTCCTGTCAGATGTGAGCTGGCGGCCCCGGCTGCCTTTCCGTCTCCATTTGCCTGGGGATCCGTTCCCCCCTCACAGCCTGTGTGAGCCCTTTGTCCCGAGGGGCACCCCCATGGACGTCACCGCCACCACCGCAGGGCCCAGCTTCATGCAGGGACGCCGCGGGGTGGGGGGGAGCGGGGGAGCCAGCCTCGGAGGCCTTGGGGTGTTCTCACCGGACGTTGTAGAAGCAGCCCTGGAGTTCCCTTCCCCCTGCCCTCCAGCCCTCGCCCCCGCCACCCCAACCACGAGGCCACGGTGCTCCTGGCTGCGGGAAGCGAGGGCCGGGAGGGAAGGGCCCCCCACAGGCTGCCTGCCAGCGGCTCAGATGCAGCCTCAGCCTCACCCGCTGTGAGAGCCGAGGGAACACACAGCCTGGGCCTCGGGGGACCCTTTCGTGTGTGAGCGAATCTTTGAAACGGAATTCAGGTTCAGAGAACGCGCCCAGGACCGCTTCACATGGACATGGACGGCCTGGGGCGTCTCAAACACGTGTCCCAAACCGACGTTTTCCCGCTGCTTCTCTCCAAATCGTCCTCCAGTTCCCCCCTTTTCCTGATCAGCCACCCACGGGCTCACGCACAGGAAACCCGAGGCTCTCCCTGCGTCGCCTTCTCCCCCTCACGCACATCCGTGTCACCAAACACTCCTCCCGCCGGCCTGGCGCAGGGGCTGAGCGTCCACCCAGGAACCAGGTCACATTTGGATTCCCGGTCAGGGCACAGGCCTGGGTGGTGGGCTCAGTCCCCAGTGCGGGGCGAGCAGGAGGCAGCCGATCCATGATTCTCTCTCATCGTTGATGTTTCTATCTCCCTCCCTCTCTTCCTCTCTGAAATCAATAAAAATATTTTTATAAACATTAAAAAGAAAAACAACCCCTGATTCTGCCTCCAATGAACACCCCCCCCCCATCCCTGCCTCTGAGACAAGCCTCGGTGTCTCTCCGACTCACAGAACCGTCTCCTGACTGTCCCACTTGCGGCCCTCTTCTCGGCTATGCTCCCAGCGGGACAGGCAGGGCGAGATTTTAAGGGAAAGTAATAAGAGTAAGACTTTAAAATATATTTTTATTGATTTGGGAGAGGGGGAGAGAGAGAGAAACATCAGTGATGAGAGAGAATCATCAATCAGCTGCCTCTTGTGATCCCCAGTGTGGGGTGTGCAGGAGGCAGCCAATCAGTGATTCTCTCTCATCGTTGATCTTTCTAACCCCCTCTCCCTCTCCCTTCCTCTCTGAAATCAATAAAAAGATTTCTTAAGCAGATTCTTAAAAAAAAAAAAAAAGTCTTCACAGCAACATCTGCACCAGTGTTTGGACGAAGCACCGGGCACCGGAGCCAGCGAAAGGACACCTGAGTTAGTCCTCACGCTGTGTCTGCGCCCACCCCAGGCGGTTCTCCTCCCCCGTCCCTTCCTCTGGAAGACGTGGAATCGCCTGTGTGACGACCAAGGGACCCCGTCGTCAGGGGCAGAGCTCCTGTCTCAGTCTCCCTCGGGGTCGCCCTTAGAGGACATGCCCTTGGTATTAAGGTGTCATTTCCCGGGGAGCGAGGGGGAACAGGAACCCAGGAGCCGAAGCCACACACCTTCATGGCGAGGACCCAGGGGGTCTGGCTGCAGGGCGGCCTCCGCAGAGGACCCGGCTCCCACTCCCAGCAGAGGGTCAGACGCTCGCTTTCCACGGACACATCTCCGAGGTGTTCACCTCCCCAGCCCCGGGCACAGAAAATAGCCAGCTTTCTCTTCGCGCCGACGCCTGGGGACACGGAGAAAGCCTTCCACGCCTCAGACTCAGGAGCCGGATGGAGACGAGCCGGAGACCGTGAGCCCGACGCGGGTCCAGGCGCTGATGGGCATCCCGCCCTCCGAGGAGAGGACGGTGGCCCTCCCACAAAGCACGTATGTTACGCTTCTCTGTCCGACGTAAAGGAATTAGATGCCGACTTAGCTTTCCCTTGCCTATCAGTGAAATACATAAAAAGCGCCTTCCTTAACCCTGCTTAGGAACGAATCGGATTTGGTTCCTTTGAAAGCATCTATTTGGTTTCTAAATGTCTGTATCTTCAGTCGCACATTTTAGGAGTGTGACTTCACGGGCGTGTGGCTTCCTGGTGGGAAGGGATCAGCGTCAGCCCCGGAAGGGAAGGAGGGTGTTGGACGGGGGCGGCTTGGAGGGGACGCTGGACGTTCTGCTCTTCACCCTCTGAGCTCTGACACTTGCAGGAACAGTCCCGAGCGGTGATGGTGTTTGGGGACACCTGTCTGGAACGTGATTCCACGCACATAGAGGTCTGCTTCTCCCTCATTTACGGGTGGGGGCTTCTCCCCCAAAACATATTTTTAAAAATTAATATTTAATTTTTTTTTTTGAGAAAATAAGTCTTTAAAGGGAAGGAAAACAATAGCACGGGAACATCTGTCGTTGTAAACGTTCTTGCCTTCAATCTGTCTGAACAATGTTCTGCCCGGAGAAGGCGAGTAAGTCGTCGGACCAAAGATACTGAAGATACCTCAGGCTAGGTATGTCGGCAGAAAGACCGCCATTGCGCGGTATTTATTTGTGTGATGTCACAATTAAAGAGCCGCTTCCTCTTCATGTCGTGAATGTAAAATTTCACGTTGAACATGTAAATATAAAACCACTAGAGGCCCGGTGCACTGGATTCGTGCACTCAGGGGGCTCCCTTAACCCTGGCCTGTGCCCCCTCACAGTCCGGGAGCCCTCAGGGGATGTCTGTCTGACGGCTTAGGCCCACTCCCGGCAGTCGGACATCCTTAGCTCTGCCACGGAGGCGGGAGAGGCACCCACCGCTGCTGCGCTCGCCAGCCGTGAGCCCAGCTTCTGGCTGAGCGGCACTCCCCCTGTGGGAGCACATTGACCACCAGGGAGCAGCTCCTGCGTTGAGCATCTGCCCCCTGGTGGTCAGTGCGCGTCATAGCGACTGGTCATTCTGCAGTTCGGTTGATTTGCATATTAGCCTTTTATTATATAGGATGATTATAATAATCAGTCGATTTGCATATTAGCCTTTTATTAGGATGATTATAATAATCGGTCAATTTGCATATTAGCCTTTTATTACAGAGGATTATTGTAATAATCGGTTGATTTGCATATTAGCCTTTTATTAGATAGGATGATTCCCTGGCTGCATGGCTCAGTTGGTTGGGCATCGTCCTGTACACCAAGAGGTTGTGCATTCAATCCCTGGTGGGGGCAAGTGTGGAGACAACTAATCAATGTTTCTCTCTCTCTCTAAAATAATAAAATAAAAACATATCTTCCAGCCCGGCCAGCATGGCTCAGTGGTTGAGCATCGACCTATGAACTAGGAGGTCAGGGTTCAATTCCAGGTCAGGGCACATGCCCTGGTATCAGGCTCCATCCCCAGAGGGGGGCATACAGGAGGCAGCCAGTCCATGATTCTTTCTCATCATTGATGTTTCTACCTCTCTGTCCCTCTCCCTTCCTCTCTGACATCAATAAAAATACATTAAATAATAATAAAAAATATCCTCCGGTGAGATTTTAAACAATGGGCTATCTGAGCGTGTGGTTTCTAATAGTAAGCACCATGTCTGCATTTCTCTAATATGTCAAAGAAGAAAACAAGCGCATCGCCAGGTGAGGGTCTGTTATGATTTAAAATCAAAGCCACCTCAGCCTCTCCCGTTAAAACATTGCAGTGATCTGATTGAAAGTTATAATTTGGTTGAAAGTTATGTTGAGAGCGGCCCCCCGCCCCCCGCCGCCCGCCACTGTCCTTCAAGAACAGAAGCTGCACCCGGGCCTGGCACCTGTGGGCCCCCATCCTCCCAACTCCTGGAGGAGGGAAGAGGGGCAGAGGCAGGCGACGCCCTTCAGATACCTTAGCCATGTGTCCGCCAACGTGTCACTGCTGTGATGAGCCACAAGGCCAGGCCTGGTCAGGGAGGCAGGTGAGAGGGGAGGAGACCCGGATGTTGTGAGCAATGACATGTCTTGGCCAAAAGTGATGTGAATGCCCAGATGGTGTGGCTCAGGGGTGGAGCATCGACCCATGAACCGAAAGGTCACCGCCCATGCCCGGGGTGCAGGCTCGATCCCCAGTGGGGGGCGTGCAGGAGGCAGCCAGTCCATGATTCTCTCTCATCACTGATGTTTCTATCTCTCCCTCTCCCGTCCTCTCTGACATCAATAAAAACACATTTGTAAAAAAATCCCAATTCTACATTTAATTTCATAAATATTTCTATCGGGTGCTGACGGGTCAGGATCTCGTGAGGACTGACTCGATTCCAGTACAAGCATGGGCCACGCTTTGCTGACCAGCCTGCTCCCCTGCGGACGGCGCCGTGGGCTTCCACGTTTTGGCGACTCCGCGGGGGGCTCCGAACAGCAGGTGCTCACAGCTGACGTTTGGTCTGTGTCTGCAGACCGGCCATCACCACAGCCTGGGAAACATGAAACGAAGCACATACGCTGGCACGTACATCCCGGGAACATGTCTCATCACGCCCACAGCCCTTGGGGTTCCGAGAGGGAGACGGGAAAGGGGAAGAGCCCCAGCATGCACCAAAGGCGGTAACAGGGGTGCGGCCGGAGCCGGGGCGGGGGGTGGGGGGTGGAGGCTGTGGGCTTTCCCATGGCACATCCTGGACCAGGGGTGGGCAAACTTTTTGACTCGAGGGCCACCATGGGTTCTTAAACTGGACCGGAGGCCGGAACAAAAGCATGGATGGAGTGTTTGTGTGAACTAATATAAATTCAAAGTAAAGGAGCGGAGGGGAGAGCAAGAGAACCGGATAGAACAGCCGGATCCGGCCCGCGGGCCGTAGTTTGCCCACGGCTGTCCTGGACGCACTCACCCAGGCGAAAAGGGCCGGGTGAGGGTTTTGGGGATCAAATACCCTCGGTTCACTGGCAATGATGAGTGATCGCCGACAAAACAGGAAGCCGCGTTGAAGAGAAGGACTTCCGTGTCTCGACTGTAAGTCCCCCCACTCCTGCCCCGTGGACCGGTCCTCAAGGCCCTGCTTCGCCCCCAGCGCGGCCCGCCCGCCCTCGGCAGCTGCGGGGAAGGCCTGCTTCTAAGGCAGGGGTGGGCAAACTTTTTGACTCGAGGGCCACCACGGGTTCTTAAACTGGACCGGAGGGCCGGAACAAAAGCATGGATGGAGTGTTTGTGTGAACTAATATAAATTCAAAGTAAAGGAGCGGAGGGGAGAGCAAGAGAACCGGATAGAACAGCCGGATCCGGCCCGCGGGCCGTAGTTTGCCCACGGCTGTTCTAAGGCATCGGAACTCCCCCGGTGTTTCTCCCCCGATAGCGTCGAGGGGCCACAGGGGACCCACCGCGTCTCAGTGGAGATGGTGTGTCATTCGCCTTCACGGCCCTGCTTTCTAACACGCTCTCGCTGAAAAGGTCTTGGTTAAAAATCATGTCTTTTCCCGTGAGCGGGTTTGCTGTTCGGTGCCACGCGCAAGGATTTCCTTCTGTTTCTAACAGTGCTTCTCCTCAAGCGAAGGGGAAGCTCCTTTCAGCGTCTGCCGCCGGTTTAATGAGCAAACCACAGAGGCATAGGGGGTGTGTCGGGGGGGGGTGGTTCCGGAGAGTTTGAGGTTTGGGGACGCCGACCATGAACTATGCCAGGGGGCGAGGTTTCGGAGAGGCCGACCTGCAGGCACAGCCCCCGCGGAGCGCTAACGGTCCACATCGGACTCAGAGCAACTCGGGACACAATCGGGACGTTGGGACCACGAGCCCTTCCCCAGGCGGCCTCCCGGGGCCGTGGATCAGCCTAAACCAGCACTGGGCGTCCTTCGTGCCCAATGTGAAAACACACAGCCCAGCTCCACGTCAGCGCGCGGAAGAAAAAGCTCTTATTGCCCTGAAATGCTTTTTGGTTCAGCGATAATTCAAAGCCAGCCTCCGCAGCTACACTTTTTTATGAGTGTAGCGTGTAGCTCAATCCTCAAATCCTCATTTTTTTTCGGGACAAACGTCAGGAAAACGGCCATTTACTTGTCACAAGCACATGTCCCAGTGGAGGGTGTCTGCCTAGATTTCAAACTAAGCTCCATAGCAGGTTCCCTTCCGTCAAGGCGAGTGATCACCGGCTCTCTGAGCCTGAACATAGAAGCGTGCTCTGATCTGGTCAAAGCTGGCGCTGAATCCTGGCCCACGTGGCCACACGCACTCTGTGGCCTGCAACCTCGAGAAACGTGATAACCCCAGACAACGGCTCCACACACACCAATGGAATCAGATTTATGGGTGAAATTCTAATTAAAACGGATGCCTGGCTGGCGTGGCTCAGTGGGTGAACATCAACCTATGAGCCAGGAGGTCATGGTTCGATTCCCAGTCAGGGCACACGCCCAGGTTCCCAGCTTGATCCCCGTAGGGGGCGTGCGGGAGGCAGCCGATCCATGATTCTTTCTCATCATTGATGTTTCTATCCCTCTCTGAAATCAATAAAAATACATTTTTTAAAAATTAAAATATACTCAAAATGGATAAAGGACTTAAACATAAGACAGGAAACCATAAACATACTAGAGGAATCCACAGGCAGAGAAATCTCAGACATATGCTAAAGCAATTTCTTCACCGATACAGCTCCTAGGGCCAATGGAAGCTAAAGAGAAAATAAACAAATGGGACTACATCAAAATAAAAAGCTTCTGCACAGCAAAAGAAACCATCAACAAGCCGAAACCGGTTTGGCTCAGTGGATAGAGTGTCGGCCTGCGGACTGAAGGGTCCCGGGTTCGATTCCGGTCAAGGGCATGTACCTTGGTTGCAGGCACATCCCCAGTGGGGGGTGTGCAGGAGGCAGCTGATCGATGTTTCTCTCTCATCGATGTTTCTGGCTCTCTCTCCCTCTTCCTTCCTCTCCGTAAAATGTCAATAAAATATATTTAAAAAAAAAAAAGAAACCATCAACAAAACAACAAGAAAGCCCACTGCATGGGAGAACATATTTGCCAATGTTATCACTGATAAGGGTTTAATCTCCAACATTTAGAAGAACTCATACAACTTAACAAAAGAAAGATAAACAACCCAATCAAAAAAATGGGCAAAGGACCTAAATAGACACTTTTCGAAAGAGGACATACAGAAGGCCTAGAGACATCTGAGAGATGCAAATCAAAACAGCAATGCGGTACCATCTCACACCTGTCAGGATGGCTATCATCAACAAATCAACAAATGACAAGTGCTGACGAGGATGCGGAGAAAAAGGAACCCTCATGCACTGCTGGTGGGAATGCAGACTGGTGCAGCCACTGTGGAGAACAGTATGGAGTTTCCTCAAAAAACTAAATATGGAACTCCCATTTGACCCAGTGATCCCACTTCTAGGACTATATCCCAAGAAATCAGAAACACGAATCAGAAAGGATATCTGAACCCCTATGTTCACAGCAGCACAATTCACCATAGCTAAGATGTGGAAACAGCCTAGGTGCCCGTCAGCAGATGAGTGGATTAGAAAACTATGGTACATCTACACAATGGAATACTACGCTGCGGTAAAAAAGAAGGAATTCTTACCATTTGCAGCAGCATGGATGGACCTGGAGAGCATTATGTTAAGTGAAATAAGCCAGGCAATGACAGAAAAATACCACACGCCACGGAGGGGAGTGGCCGGGACTGAGCCGCATCCGTCTCCTGGGACCCTGCCACGCAGGCTGGGGGTAAAGCCTGGGACCCACCCTCCAGAGACGCGTGTGGGGGCGCCCTGCTGGCTGTGATGACACTGATCGCAGAATGTCCACCTGGGTCTCCAACCCGACCCAAACTTAGGGTTTAACTGGCATCTGGCCTGGAGGGCCACCTGACCTGGCCCTAGACACCTGCTCTCTCCTTCCTGCACCCCGCTTCCCCCTGCACCCCGCTTCCCCCTGCACCCCGCTTCCCCCTGCACCGAGCACCCCCAGCACAGCTGCGCCTGCTTCCATGGCCCGTGGGCAGGAGCTGGGGTCCCTCAGGTGGCTGTTTGGCTTCCCCTCCCCATACCCAGCCCAGGGCCAGGCCCCCGAGGGCCCTCCATGGCCCTCCCTGCCCCTGTGTCCCCGTGGGGAGAAACGGGTGCCGTTAGGACACTAGGCCGCGAGCTGTGGCGTGTCTCCGGGGTCCTGCGCTGCTGCAGTGAAGCCGGCCCGGAGCCCGGCCCTCACACGCCCTCGGCCTTTGTGGGAACTCTGTGTCTGTTCCGGGGACACGCGCAGGACCGGTTCCCGACACACCCCCCTCTGCTGTCCCTGGTGCGGCCGCAGAGAAAACCCACCCCGGCCAGCAGTGGGGTTCCTGGTCCCTGGACCCTTCTTTGCAATAACAAAGGTGGTGGGAGCCTTCCCCAAGCGGAAAACCCGAAGAAATCCAGCTCCGGGTCACGGAGACCACAAGGCGCTGCGGGAGCCCGGCCAGGAGCCCGCCCGGCCGCTGCCATGGGCCTCGCAAAGGGCCTCCAGCAGCTGCGCTGCCTCTGACCCTGCGCCCACTCAGCGCCGGTTCCAGCTGCGACCCCACCCCGCTCTGACACACCGAGGGAGGGACACCGCGCACCCCGGTGATACCTGTCCCCGTGGCAGACGGTTACCCAGTGCAGAAGGCGCCCTGGGCTGGAGGGGGCGGGGTCCTCGTCCTGTGCACCCCAGGGCCGCAGTCCTGAGAGCAGGGAGCCACCCTCCCTGGTGATGTCCGCCCTGGTGATGTCCGCCCTGGTGGTAGTGACCTTGCTGGTGGTGATGTCCTTGCTGGTGGTGATGACCTTGCTGGTGGTGATGTCCTTGCTGGTGGTGATGACCTTGCTGGTGGTGATGTCCTTGCTGGTGGTGATGTCCTTGCTGATGGTGATGACCTTGCTGATGGTGATGTCCTTGCTGGCAGTAGTGACCTTGCTGGTGGTGATGTCCTTGCTGGTGGTGATGACCTTGCTGGTGGTAATGTCCTTGCTGGTGGTGATGACCTTGCTGGTGGTGATGACCTTGCTGATGGTGATGTCCTTGCTGGTGGTGATGACCTTGCTGGTGGTGATGACCTTGCTGGTGGTGATGACCCTGCTGATGGTGATGTCCTTGCTGGTGGTGATGACCTTGCTGGTGGTGATGACCTTGCTGATGGTGATGTCCTTGCTGGTGGTGGTGACCTTGCTGGTGGTGATGTCCTTGCTGATGGTGATGACCTTGCTGGTGGTGATGACCCTGCTGATGGTGATGTCCTTGCTGGTGGTGATGACCTTGCTGGTGGTGATGACCTTGCTGGTGGTGATGTCCTTGCTGGTGGTAGTGACCTTGCTGGTGGTGATGTCCTTGCTGGTGGTAGTGACCTTGCTGGTGGTGATGTCCTTGCTGGTGGTGATGTCCTTGCTGATGGTGATGACCTTGCTGGTGGTGATGTCCTTGCTGGTGGTAGTGACCTTGCTGGTGGTGATGTCCTTGCTGGTGGTAGTGACCTTGCTGGTGGTGATGTCCTTGCTGGTGGTGATGTCCTTGCTGGTGGTGATGTCCTTGCTGATGGTGATGACCTTGCTGGTGGTGATGTCCTTGCTGGTGGTGATGTCCTTGCTGGTGGTGATGTCCTTGCTGGTGGTGATGACCTTGCTGGTGGTGATGTCCTTGCTGGTGGTGATGTCATTGCTGGTGGTGATGACCTTGCTGGCGGTAGTGACCTTGCTGGTGGCGACCTTCCTCATGTGAAGCGCCAGCTAAGATCCTGGTACTTCCCTCTGGGAACCCCTGGCCTGTTGTCAGAGAGAGGAGCAGCCCGCCTTCCCCAGTGACATCTGAAGGGGACATGTGAACTGGATAAAGCGCGGGTCAGGGTAGACGTTGCTCGGGGGTGTGAGGAACGGCCCCTGCCGGCTGAGCCCTGCACCCTCCCACCTTTCACACAGCCTCCTGCATTCCAGGGCACCTTTCTGCTCTGCCCTTCCTCACACGCCTTCAGCTCACGGCAGTCTGCATGCCATCGTGCCGTATTTGGGGGGAACGTGTCCTGAACCTCGTCAGATACGTGTCAACAAACAGATTCCACAGCCACACTCCTGAATACGCCCTCGCTCTCCATCCGTGGAAGGATCTCTCAGGCGGCCATCCCGGGCATAGGGCATGGCGCACCGCATCGCCCGGCCTGCGCCCGAGGACACGGAGTGTGGGAGCCCTGCAGGGAGGCCCGCGCCCACAGTCTGGATTCACATCAGTGGGTGTCGGGCAGAGGAGCGCCTCCCAGAACCCAGGTCTCAGACACACAAGGTCCAGGCCCCATTAGCGAGAAAGAACTTATCTGAGAATATATCTGAGGTTCCAGTGTGAGGAACGCTGACCTACGGAGCTAAAAATATACACCAAGAGAGAAACGGGCGTTTGCATTGCGAATCCCCTTCCCCAAGGCCTCTCCTCTCCATGGCTGGAGGCAGACACTTGGAGCCCGTCACCAAGAGGCAAGCTCGGGGGAGCACCCTCACCACGCACCTGGTCCCAGAGATGCACGTACAGGAGGCGAGGAAGGCGGGCGCTGGGCGAAGTCATGCTGAGAGAAAGAAGAGGAGGGGTTCTTCCGGACACGTGGCCTCAGGGAGGGAAGGGAATTCCGTCAGCGAGAGGGTCCTCGTTCTGGTGTCCTCATTCCTGCTGACTCGAGCCCAGCCCCCCTGGAGCAGTGTCTGCTGGCCCGGGGCAATGAGAAGAGGGACAGGTCCCTCGGTTGCTCCTGACCCCGAGGCTGCTGGGCTGAAAGCACTGTCCCTGGGACGGTACCCAAGATCAAAGTCTCTCAGGGACACCCGAGACACTCCGGTCGTGACAGTCACCCTCTGAGGAGCAGCAGGACCCTCACCCCCAACACGTCTCCTTGGCACACAGACGACAGGAAAGTGACTGTGCCCAGGCGCGGCCGACCCAGGAGAGCCTCCTAAAGGAAGCGTGGGAGGTAGGGTTCTGGGGATCGTTCAGAGAGAAAGAGGACATCTCCGTTCGTAAGCGTGTCCCTCTCGGTATCACGAGGAGAGGCTGCGTCTTACTCGTGAGACACGATGTAAGGTCTGGGGCTGGGAAAGCAGGAACTTTCCTGATCCCACCCCCGCTGAGTTGGACAAGCCACAGCCGTGCTGGCGCCCTGCTGGACTATAAGTAACTGCCGGAGACTTCTCAAGGTTGGCCGGAGTGTAGCTGTACCAGCTTCCAGCTTCATGAATCACCCACCACAAGCTACCTCAGATAAGCTACCCCGAATAAACCTGATTGGTTCAACAGCAGCATAAAGCAACTCTGCCAGGCACAGGCGGGTGTGACGCCCCCGGCCTGTGCTCTCGGACCGCGGGACCTCACCCGAGAGCTTTCAATAAACGCGATCTTTCGCTTTTACCCCGCTTGTCTCGGTCAACTTATTGGCTTCGGTCAGATTAAAGCTTACATCTCTGATTGAACCTTACACACATCCCTGGAGGAGGCGTGATTAAAATCTGCACAAGAAATCTCGCCTCGGTTTACCAGGCCTTCCCTGCTCACCCCACAACTGGCGCCACCTCCACTGCACCCCCCACACCTTTCTTTCTCTTTAGCCGAGGTAGAGTGTAAGCTGGTGGCTGGGTCTCTCTTGGGGGCCCCTCCGTCCCCTGGGTCTCTCCCAAGTACACGGGAGGCATTCCTGTTACTACAGTCCGGTTTGTTGTCCCCTTGCTGGTCTGTCTTTCATCCCAGGGCTCTCAGCCAAGAACCTAGAAGGGTCGTGGAAAAATGATTTTCCTCCCCGCACAGGTAACGGTTTCCCAGAGAAACTCTGGTCCTAGAATATAACAGAATGTGGACACGGACAGAATAATTCTGCAAACACTCGCTGAACTCCCACCATGGCAAAAAGTGGGGTGGAGAGAGATAAATAAAAATCCTTCTCTCTACTGATGAGCCAAAGTCAAGGCCCATATAATTACTCTATTACAGCATTTTTCACAGTCAGACAAGCGTGAAACTAAGCGTGGTAGAAGGGAAATGACACCACGCCAGACACACAAAACCCCAGTCCTGATCGTCCCACTGGACTGGAAGCAGAAAACGGGTCCACAGGGCACGAGGCACAAAAAGAGGCGCGTCCGACACGGGCGTCCAGGCCGGATGCCCACTGCTCTCAGACGGCAACTCCGTTCCCCGTGATGAGAAGCAGAGTCCTCTGTCGCTGGCCACACACGTGTCATGACTTGTCAGGAAAACCACAAACTGCTCTCCAGGTAGCGTGACTTCGCAACACGGAACTGACCGTGCCTCCCTTTCAGCAGTTCAGAAACCTGACCGCCACACCACCAGCCCCTGCAGGAATCTGCAAGCTTTGCCTTTAGATTCCGTGCCGGTTAGGGACGCCGAGGAATGCGCAGGAACACCTAATGGCATCACTCACCGGGCTCCCCGCCACAGCCACACGGGGCCCGCCCGCGTGGCTCCGGGGCTGAGCGTCGACCTCTGAACCAGGAGGTCAGGGTTCGGTTCTCGGTCAGGGCACATGCCTGGATTGTGGGCTCCATCCCCAGTGGGGGGCGTGCAGGAGGCAGCCGATCCACGATTCTCTCTCATCATGGATGTTTCTCTCTCGCTTTCCCTCTGCCTTCCTCTCTCTGACATCAATAAAAACATATTTTTTAAAAAAGAATAATGAGCCGAAACCGGTTTGGCTCAGTGGATAGAGCATCGGCCTGCGGACTGAAAGGTCCCGGGTTCGATTCCGGTCAAGGGCATGTACCTTGGTTGCGGGCACATCCTCAGTGGGAGGTGTGCAGGAGGCAACTGATCGATGTTTCTCTCTCATCGATGTTTCTAGCTCTCCATCCCTCTCCCTTCCTCTCTGTGAAATATCAATAAAATATATTAAAAAAAAAAAAAAGAAGAATAATGACACGGCGACCAGGGTTCTGTGCCGGCATCTCGCTGACGAGCTGTCCGGGGCTCCGCGGGACACCACGTCCTCGCTCTCTCCGGACCCCTGTGGGGACTGCCACCCTCACAACGCCCCCGCACATCGGCCTTCCAGCAGCGGTCCCTGCTGAGGAGAGTCTTGGGGGACGTCTTACAACAAGGCCAAGGGGGGTCCCGCGAGGAGGGCTTGGGGACTGTCCCCTGGGAGCTGGGCGCTCATCTCGTCACCACACGGCACCGTGGTTGGCAGGGGACCCGCACTGCAGCTGCTGCCAGGTGCCAGGTGGAGCCCCCACCTCAGGGTGTCCTCCCACCCGAGCGGGAGGGCGGGTACCCCTTCCTCCGGGACAGGTGATGTGGGATGACGTGTCGTCATGACAACCATCCCGACAGCACAGCACTGTCCGCTTGCTGCGCAGAGAGAAGAGCGGACACCGGGGGGCGCTGCGGGCACAGCCCCCAGGAAGGGACCACATCCTGGTTCACAGGGCCCCTGGGGACCCGGCAATGCCATAGCTCGGCTGAGTCCACGCCTTCTCCACGCGGACCCGGAGCCACTCGGCAGGCGTTTCTGGAAGCAGTGACGGACCGAGAACCGTCCTCATGGGAGTCCAGGGCATTGTCACCATCCCCTTACCTGCTGATGACTCTGTCCGCTTCTCCCGTCACGAAGTATGGAGCTGACAACCTCCGCTTTCATCTCTTTGTCTCACAAAAGGGAGAGAAAGAACGGGTTTCCGGGGCACAACCTGTTCTGACTGAGGACTTAATGGCAACAGAATAAGCCGCACGCTTCTCCCCGGCCTTCCGCCCGCATGCCTGCTCACGGAGCCCTCCGACATCATCTACCCACAATCCCTCAACACCCTTGATGTTGCTTAAGTTTCATCAAAGAACGCCGGAACCCGGTCATTGTCCCACTAACAGAGAGATGTGGACAGGGACCCCGGAAGGCTGGTCAACCTTAAATGCTCTGAAAGGTCAGAGCTAACCACTCACTGTCTAGTTGAGACATTAGTAGCTGAAGCAGCTCCACCTGTCAGTCTTATGTAGATCCTTGCTGATTGGCTGTTATTGGAGTTTCCTGCCTAAAGGCTGTGGGTGTATCCCATAACCTTAATAAAAGGGACAGCAAGGCCAGAGCGGGGAGTAGTCCTCCCCCTAGAGGTGGGCTCCCACCTGGCCCCCAATATCCCCAAATTAATACTTTTCTAGTCTCTTTCATGTGTGTTCGGCCTCCTCCAGAACCCGAACCCTGAACCTGAACCCTGAACCACGCGGGACGTGAAAGGGGTTCCCGCAAAAAAAAAGGATTCTTCCTCAAAGACCCGTTTTAATAAATAAAGGGGAGGACACTGTTATTCCTTTACATGCAGGAAGCGAGACTGTACTCAGGGGCCTCCTTACAAACACCCATGATCTTAGAAATAGGCGCCTCTGAGCACCCGGAGGCGGCTCCCGTGGGCCGTGGGCTGCTGGCCCGAGCAAGGGAGGGTCCCTGCTCGTCACCCCTTGGGATAAGATAATGTGCATAATTCTAGGAGATGCTCAGGGGGAAAGGAAGGAGGGAGGGAGGGAGGGAGGGAGGGAGGGAGGAAAGAAAGAAGGGAGGGAGGGAGGGAGGGAGGGAGGGAGGAAAGAAAGAAGGGAGGGAGGGAGGGAGGGAGGGAGGGAGGGAGGGAGGGAGGGAGGGAGGGAGGAAAGGAAGGAGGGAGGGAGGGAGGGAGGGAGGGAGGGAGGGAGGGAGGGAGGTCACCCCTTGGGATAAGATAATGTGCATAATTCTAGGAGATGCTCAGGGGGAAAGGAAGGAGGGAGGGAGGGAGGGAGGGAGGGAGGAAAGAAAGAAGGGAGGGAGGGAGGGAGGGAGGGAGGGAGGGAGGGAGGGAGGGAGGAAAGAAAGAAGGGAGGGAGGGAGGGAGGGAGGGAGGGAGGGAGGGAGGAAAGGAAGGAGGGAGGGAGGGAGGGAGGGAGGGAGGGAGGGAGGGAGGGAGGGAGGGAGGTCACCCCTTGGGATAAGATAATGTGCATAATTTTAGCGAGATGCTCAGGGGGAAAAGGAAGGAGGGGAAAAGGGAGGGAGGGAGGGAGGGAGGGAGGGAGGGAGGGAGGGAGGGAGGGAGGGAGGGAGGGAGGGAGGGAGGAAAGGAAGAAGGGAGGGAGGGAGGTTGAAAGGGAAGGAAAGTCTAAACCCCAGCTGAAGTCCCTGCCCTAAGGCTCAGCCCTGTGGCCATGACTGTGGCCATGAAATGTGGGGCCACAGCGACCTCTAGTGGCGGCATCGGCGGTTGCCTGGGTTGCAGTGAAGGTTGTGCTGAGGTCTCCGCGGGGCTGGGATGGCAAGTCCTGGCCAAACAGCCCCTCCACCCAGCGGCGATGCCCCTGGTGCCACCGGTGGCCCCGCGCTGACCGCTCTGCAACCTCTGAATTATGTCCCGATGTCACGCTACCGCCTGTCACTGTCGCGCCCTCACTCCCGGGCGGTAAGAGCCGTGTGCGTCGTACTAACTGCCTTCCCTGTGGGACTGGAGCGCCTCGTTCGAGAGCCTGGCACCCACCGGCAGCCGGCGAGGGGCCCTCCCGCCACGGCTTCTACTGCCTCTCAGTCCAAGCAGCGCCTCACAGTAACCAACTCCCACAGCCCCAGGCCTGATCCTCAAAGGGTAGGGCACGCCCCAGACGCAGCCTGACCCGGTGAGAGGCGGGCGGTCCAGGGTGCTTTGTCCCTGGGGGGGGGGCAGGGGGGGTAGAGCCGGTAGAGCGTTTACCCGACCTCCACCGGCCTGTGCGGGTGCCCTACCGCGTCGCTGCGGGAAGAAGCCAGACCCACTCCCCTCTTTATGGGACAAGAGCATCCTGCTTCCCGGAATTGCTAACCCCCGGCGGGGTGGCCACGCCCTCTGACAGGGGGGACCCTTCCTTCCTCAGCCTCGGCCTCCTGGGAACAGCCCCGAGGGAGGCCCCAGAGGGGATGGAGACCCACCTGCCTCAGCCCCTCCTCAGAGCTCAGCCGGGGCCACCCTGGTCCTCTGTGCGGTGCCCATGCCAGGGTGGCCTGCGGGTGGCGCCCTGCTGTATCCGCCCCTCTGCAGGCGGGCCCTGGGCCACACGCCCCCCGACAGGCGGGGTTGGGAAGGCTGCGGCCTCCGGGTGTGTTTGCCTGAAAGAGACAGCGATTCTGAGAACACGCCTCACGCCTGTGTTCTCCGAAGCTGAGGCAGCGCAGACACGGGTGGGCACCGCGGCGGGTGCAGCCACGTGTGCAGGGCACAGGGATCCCCACGGACTGAGAGCTCTGGGCCCAGCCCCAGCCCAGCTCCGCAGCGGCCGGCGCCTCGGAACGGGGCACGTCCGTCTGCCTCGCTTCCTCCTCTGTGAGACGGAGACCCTACGGTGCGCTCAGGACACGCAGAAGCACCTGGCCCCCGGGGAGTGTCCTCGGATCCGAATGGAGGCCGTGGAATTTTCAGGGACCTCCTGATGACACAGACCTCGTTCTCTCTGCAAATACGACCTTGAACCGGGCCAGTTCCAATGTCCTCTCCGGCTGGGAATGCGCGATGAGGAGACACACGTGGACGCGCCCTCACATTCCGTTCGGCAGGAGCTGGCCACCCAGCCGGGGTGGCTTCAGGAGCAGCGCCCGATGGGAAAGGCTGGCCTGGACGCCGGGCCATCGATCCATCTGTCATGCATTTTCATGACGAACCTGAGCGCGTGAAAATCAATTTTCCCCCGAGATGAATTTTCTGGCCTCTCACCCGGGGCGTGTGGTGGACGAACATCTGAGCAGACGCCTGTCCTGGGCTGCACGTTGCTACACCGAATGCCCGCACGCAGCAGCCGCGCCCGGTGTGAGACCCGGCGACGGCCACCGGCTGCCTTCATCTGTCACTTGCAGTGGCTTTTTATTTCAGATCCTCCAAAGATTTTCCGGGGACAGCCTTCCTCACTCGTATTTCAGAAAAGGCTCCTGGAAGGCCCCCTTCCGACGCCCATCAGTCAGGGGACCAGGATGGCCCGTCCCGGGGCCCTGGTCACCAATGCTTTCAGCATCTCCACGTCGGAGCCAAGGGGTTCCTTTGGCCTGAGTGAGGCTGTGAGAAGTAGTTCCCGGCCACTCAGCTGGGAGGCAGGTGGGGTCGGCGCTGGGAATGGGTGGACAGCTGGGCTCGGCGGCCACGCCCGGTCTGACTCCCCTGCTCTCGGGGCCGCCCCAGCCTGAGTCCCGCTCGGACGCCCCGGAGGCACAGGTCCCATTCCTCTAAACCTCACTGAGGAGACTTGTTCCCGGACAACAGCGAGAGGAGCAGGAACGTAACCCACAGGGATCACTGCACGCCTGTCTGCTTCAGACACCAGCCCCGCCACACAGCACCGTCTCCTCCCCACGGCTCTCCGTCAACGGGAGGAATGACGCCGTGCCTGCACCCTGGGCGTCAGCCCCCAGACCACGAGAAGTACAATCTGCTGTTAAGTCATCTGGTGTGAGGCCTGGGAAGGGACAGAGACGCCCGCCCAGTGGACTGACACCGCCCAGGTCGACAGAGACGCCCGCCCAGGTGGACTGACACCCACCCAGGTGGACTGAGGCTCACCCAGGTGGACTGACGCTCGCCCAGGAGGACTGATACCCGCCCAGGTGGACTGAGGCCCGCCCAGGTGGACTGAGGCCCGCCCAGGTGGACTGAGGCCCGCCCAGGTGGACTGAGGCCCGCCCAGGTGGACTGAGGCCCGCCCAGGTGGACTGATACCCGCCCAGGTGGACTGACGCCCGCCCAGGTGGACTGATACCCGCCCAGGTGTGCTGACACCGCCCAGGTGGACTGACACCCGCCCAGGTGTGCTGACACTGCCAGGTGGACTGATACCCGCCCAGGTGTGCTGACACCGCCCAGGTGGACTGACACCCGCCCAGGTGTGCTGACACCGACCAGGTGGACTGACACCCGCCCAGGTGTGCTGACACCGCCCAGGTGGACTGACACCCGCCCAGGTGTGCTGACACCGACCAGGTGGACTGACACCTGCCCAGGTGTGCTGACACCGCCCAGGTGGGCTAGGACACAGGTGGCTGAGACGCCCGCCCAGGTCCATCCACCATGCACAGGGAGGGAGGCCAGCAGCTCTGAGCAGGGCCACACCTTAATGCCCAGCAGCCATTGCAGCCAGAACACCCCTGAGCCAGACGGGGCAGGCGTGGGGGTCAGGCCAGGTGAGAGCTGGAGAGAGAGGGGAGAGGGGAGAGAGAGAGAGAGAGAGAGAGAGACTATGGGAGAGACGAGACGGGGCTGCCCCTCGGTGCTCCGGCCTGCGGCTGAACCAGAGACACCGGGACCCATCGGCTCCCGTCACTGGTCCTGCTGCACGAGAGACCGTCCTCCTGTCCCATGACTCACAGGGAGTTGGGGCACATCCCCCGTGGCCTGGGCCTGGGCCGCAGCGTGCTGAGCCGGGCGCCGAGCTGGGATGGCCTCGCCGGAGCGCCTCCGTCTGTGGTCCCTGGGCCCCCAGAGCCGGTGGCAGCGGCAGCATCTGTTTACCTGTGAGCTTCCCTCCGCCATGGCTTCAATGAAACTCTCGTCGCTCTAAGCCCCAGGTTGGATTTCTGAATCCATGGAATCCTCTCCCCGCCACGGGGATGATCAGGACCAACAGGTCTCATCCCGTTCTTTCCGGTCTTCACACTCAGGGCTGCAGCCTCACAAATGGCGGTAAGTGCCATGCCGGCCCCACGCCGCCCCCACGCCGGTCTCCACACTGGTCCCCACTCCGCCCCTACACCGCCCCCACTCCACCCCCACGCCACCCCCACGCCGCCCTTACACCGCCCCCACACCAGTCTCCACACTGGTCCCCACTCCGCCCCTACACCGCCCCCACTCCACCCCCACGCCACCCCCACGCCGCCCTTACACCGCCCCCACACCAGTCTCCACACTGGTCCCCACTCCGCCCCCACGCCACCCCTACACCACCCCCACACCGCCCCCACACCACCCCTACACCGCCCCCACTCCGCCCCCACACCGGTCTCCACACTGCCCCCACTCCGCCCCTACACCGCCCCCACACCACCCCTACACCGCCCCCACACCGCCCCCACGCCGGTCTCCACACCGCCCCCACACCGCCCCCACTCTGCCCCCACACCACCCCTACACCGCCCCCACTCCGCCCCCACACCGGTCTCCACACTGCCCCCACTCCGCCCCCACACCGCCCCCACACCGCCCCCACTCCGCCCCTACACCGCCCCCACACTGCCCCCACACCGCCCCACACTGCCCCCACACCGCCCCACACTGCCCCCATGCCGCCCCCACTCTGCCCCCATGCCGCTCCCACACCAGTCCCCACGCAGCTCCCACACCGATCTCCACGCAGCCCCCAGGCAGCCCCCACACCGGTCCCCCCACCGCCCCCATGCCGCCCCCATGCAGCCCGGACAGCAGGGCCCCCTCCGGCCCGTCAGCCCTGCAGCGAGGCCTGCGCTGAGTGTGCCGGCTGCAGTGTCGCCACTGACACACACACCCCGCCGTGTGTCCACCCCACCCCCACCCCCCCACAAAACACAGGGTGCCGGGCCCTGAGGCTCCCGCGAGAATCACTGCCGATCACAGCCTCAGGAAGCAGTGGAAGCTGCGCACCTACAACCGCTGAGGCCCGGCTCCCGGAGGGGATCCCCCCCCCCAGCACGGGGCTCCCTGGGGTGCCCGAGCGAAGGCCAGTGACGCTCCTGCGGCCACAGCTCCACCCGCCTCCCGGGCACCAGGCAGCGGCCAGCGCCCTCCGGACGGGACGGGCTGCAGCCCCGGGCCCCGGATGCCACCCCAGGTGTGTATTCCCATCATTTTTGTTCCTAAGCAGAGAATTCATCTCTTTCTCTTTTTTTTGACCAATTAAGCTCCTTCATTGCAAGGAACCTCATTAACGTTAATGGCCTCCTCCTCCCGGAGTTTAATCTTGTTTTCTTCATTAGAAGTGTGGTGGGGAGTGCCTCCAGGAAGCCTGGCGGGGGACCCCCCCCCCCCGCACCGCCTCGGCGGGGGTGGTTCTAACGACGGCTTGGAAGGGAAAGGCAACTTCCCACTCGTCACCCGGTGGGAGGGGCGGCCGCCTCTGACGGGCACGGGCACGTCCCAGCCGCAGACCGGAAGCACGTCTGACCACACGTGTCACGTGTCGTTGCTCAGCCGTGAGCCGCATGTCACCCGGGGTGGCCGGTGGGACGGGCGGCACATCTCGGGGTCCTGGTCTCTGACACCGAAGGCAGCCGAGGGGGAGCCCGGAATTGTCCCCCGAGGCGCCCCCGTCCCGGGCAGCAGCTACCGATGCTTTTAGGGGAGTTAACCCTCCCCCGAGGATATTCCCCCCGGATGGTTAGGGAGAGTGGAAGAGAGAGGGAGAGACAGAAACATCGATGTGAGAGAGACACATCCATCGGTTGCCTCCTGCACGTGCCCCGACCAGGGCCTGGGTAAGTGCCCTTGTCCAGAATCGAACCCGAGACCCTTCGGTCCGCAGGCCGCTGCTCTAGCCACTGAGCCACACCAGCCAGGGCTCATGCATGGACCTTTTATTTTCTTTCCTGAACTCTTAGTGTCCCAGCTTTAATAAATAGATTCTTACATTTTTTAAAAAATGTGTTACCCATTTGATGGAATTAAATGATATTGTCCACAGAGCGCAGAATCTCGGAGGGCGGGAGGGCGGGAGGGAGGGAGGGGGGTGGGAGCTCATCAACCAGATACCTTGTGTGCGTATATGCATGGCCCGCGGAGGCAGACAGTAGGGGGGTGCGGGCCTGGGGGGAGGGGGGCAGGCTGCAGGAGGTCGATGGGGGGAAGAGGAGGACATATGTAATACTTTCAACAATAAAGATTTTAAAAATAAATAAACCCATAAACACATAAATAAAATGAAGTAAAAAGGGCCACACACACCGGCTCCCCTGAGCCCCAGCCGCTCAGCCCACGGCCCCCCCGGGGAATGTCGAGGCCGAGGCTGACTGCTGGAGGGCCGGCTGGCCCCTGCGCCCCACGTGCCCCTCTGGAACGTGGAGCATTTACATTCCATGCCCAACGCCGTGCAGACACGGATCACGCCTCTGCACGACTTCCCGGCGCGAGGAGAGCCTCTCACAGCTCTCAGCGGTTTTATCCCTGCTCGGGGCAGCACGCAGAGATGAAGGGGCCACGTGACTGCCTTCCAACGTGGCTCCTGTCTCCCGGAAACAGTCCTTGTGGCGGGTCAGTAGGAGCCTTTTAATAACCAGGGAGGGAGGTGTTCGCAGGGGAGGATGGATCTGGGCCTGCCAAGCTCATCCCTGTTCTCTCAGCGCCACCTAGAGGTGGCAGGGGTCACAGCGCCCCCCGACTGTGCAGCACAGCGGGCCTGGGTGAGCTGTGGACTGGGGGTGACCGTGACGTCAGGCAGGTTCATCACCTGGCGGGGGGGGGGGGGGGGGGGGGGGCGGGGAGGCCGTGCATGGGGGGCGGGGGCAGGAGGTGTCTGGGAAATCACTACCTCCCTCTCAATTGTGCCCTTACACTGCTCAAAAAACTGAAATCTGCTAAAAATATCCTATGACTCGAAGAAATGCAAAGCCTTTTCATTCTTTCCCGAGAGCCACGGCTGCCACACAAAGGACCACTTCCACAGACACAGGGCGCTCTGCTTTAGCCCAGTAGTCAGGTTACTAACACGAGTCTTCCTGCCCAGGCCGCACGGAGCCGCCCCCTCCCGGAGCAAGCAGCCGGCCTGCGCCCGGGCCGCGGAGACGGTGCACGTCTTTCCAAGCAGGCTCACTGACCCCGCACCTGCCCGAAACCTGCCCCTCACCGGCCCAAAACCTGCCCCAAACCTGCCCCAAACATGCCCAAAACCTGTCCAAAACCTGCCGCTCACCTGCCCAAAACCTGTCCAAAACCTGCCCAAAACCTGCCCCTCACCTGCCCGAAACCTGCCCCTCACCTGCCCAAAACCTGCCCCTCACCTGCCCCTCACCTGCTCAAAACCTGCCCAAAACCTGCCCAAAACCTGCCCCTCACCTGCCCCTCACCTGCCCAAAATCTGCCCCTCACCTGCCCCTCACCTGCTCAAAACCTACCCCAAACCTGCACAGAACCTGCCCAAAACCTGCCCAAAACCTGCACAGAACCTGCCCAAAACCTGCCCAAAACCTGCACAGAACCTGCCCAAAACCTGCCCCAAACCTGCCCCTCACCTGCCCCAAACCTGCCCCTCACCTGCCCCAAACCTGCCCCTCACCTGCCCCTCACCTGCTCAAAACCTGCCCAAAACCTGCCCCTCACCTGCCCCTCACCTGCTCAAAACCTGCCCAAAACCTGCCCAAAACCTGCCCCTCACCTGCCCAAAACCTGCCCTCACCTGCCCCTCACCTGCTCAAAACCTGCCCCTCACCTGCCCAAAACCTGCTCAAAACCTGCCCAAAACCTGCCCCTCACCTGCCCAAAACCTGCCCAAAACCTGCCCCTCACCTGCCCAAAACCTGCTCAAAACCTGCCCAAAACCTGCCCTCACCTGCCCCTCACCTGCTCAAAACCTGCCCCTCACCTGCCCAAAACCTGCCCCTCACCTGCCCTCACCTGCTCAAAACCTGCTCAAAACCTGCCCCTCACCTGCCCAAAACCTGCCCAAAACCTGCCCCTCACCTGCCCAAAACCTGCCCCTCACCTGCCCAAAACCTGCCCCTCACCTGCCCAAAACCTGCCCCTCACCTGCCCCTCACCTGCCTCTCACCTGCCCCAAACCTGCCCCTCACCTGCCCAGCTGGCTGGGCCTCCAGGGACAGACTCAATCTCAGGGTCTCCTTGGTTACCCTGGGAAAACAGAACACCATCTCGCTGAGCATGAACGGGCCTTGACGACCTAGAAAATATCCGAAACCAGCGACTGCCCGCCGGGGCCGCGGGACGAGGAATATGCGATGCCTGACTATTTCGCCGGGGCCCTGCCCTCCTTTCCCTCCGATGATCAAATAAAAAATAAAAGTGACAGCAGCCCGCGCAATAGCCACCCGGTGCTAATGAATCAAAAGTTCACCTAATTATTTTTAATCAGATCAACAAAAAATATGCTTTTCGGTGTGACACAGAGTTCTAGGCCTTAGAGGATGTGTGCCAGGAGAGGGAAAGGTGGACAAGCACTGTTCTAACCCCCCACGCTTTTTTTTTAATATATTTTATTGATTTTTTACAGAGAGGAAGGGAGAGGGATAGAAAGTTAGAAACATCCATCAGCTGCCTCCTGCACACCTCCCACTGGGGATGTGCCCGCAACCAAGGTACATGCCCTTGACCGGAATCGAACCTGGGACCCTTCAGTCCGCAGGCCGACGCTCTATCCACTGAGCCACACCAGTCAGGGCGCCCCCCACGCTTTTCCTGAGATACAGCCACGTGTTTAACACAAAACTAAAACTTGGCAATGGGGTTCCTATGCCAGAGAACTTCAGCCTCTTTACCAAGAAGGGAGGAAAACGGTGGCAGACAGGATAAGCGAAAGGAAGGATATCCATTTTTTAAATTTTGCGGAGACCGAGGTCCAGCTGAGTGTTAGCTCTCCCTCCGTGGCCGCAGCCGTGGGCATCCCGAAGGTGTTCTCTTTCTTGTCCGAGGCCCCTCGAACTCAAGAACCCTTAGGAAGGACGCCGCTTCCGCTTCCGGACAAGGCGGCGGTGTGGATACACACAGGACTCGCCTCCTCCCACAACCACACCAACACACCACTGCCCCACAGAGCCACCCCCACCCGGAACCGCCTGGAACCTGGCTGAGCCGAAGGCCCGTCACCGCGGATGTAAAGCAGCAGCCAGCCCTGGCTGGGGTACTCAGGGGTTAGAAGGGCCGTGGATTTGATTCCCAGACACGGGCACGTCCCCGGGTTGCAGGTTCCCCAGCTCTGGGTGGGGCGTGTGTGGGAGGCACTCACTCAGTGTGTCCCGCTCACGGGGAAGTTTCTCTCCCACTCTCTCTAGGAATCAATGGGGCAATAGCCTCAGGTGAGGATTACAAAAAGAAAAAACATCAGCCACCTGGAGGCGGGCAGGTAGGTGGGAGGAGGAACGGCTGGTCCCACGCCCGGGAGGGGATCTCGGCGGCAGAGGTCCCCCCGGAAGGACGAGGGGTCCCAGCCCCACGCCAGCCCTCCCGGCCCGGGTTCCGGTGTCAGGAAGAGAAGTCCCTTGACTTCCAGCGGTACAACCCAACAGGGGTGAAGGCTGAGGGAGGCGGAGGCTCCTGGAATCCCAGGTGTTCCGCTTAAAGGGCCGGCACATGGACTTACTTGGACTCACTCCCTCTGAGCTCCAGCACTGGGACAGCAGCTCAAAGGGACACACGGGGAGACGCTGGATTATCTGGCATCAGGGTGAGGGCGCCGTGTTCCTCTGGGAGCCTCCCCCACTCCCACAGAGCCCACAGGTGGGCACCATATCTGAGTCGCCATCAACCTGGCTCGCACTGTGTGCCCCACCCTAGTGATTCCCTGAGACCCTGTCCCACCCCCTTGCAGGCCCACCCAAGCTTCTCCATACAAATGGCCTATCTTGGCTCACGCTTCAGATTTTCCTGAAATCTCTCCAATAACCAGCATGTGGCCTCCGTGTGCCCTGTGCCTCTGGCTAAGGGGCCCCAGGCCTGGCAGTGGCAGCAGCTGCCTTGGTTTGCACCGTGGCCTCACCTGGGCACCTCCAAGTCCAGCACAAGCAGCAGCCATCTGCGGATCGCTGTGTGGCTCATGCCAGGTGTCCCTGGGTAGAACAGGTGGTGACTGAACTTGGTCCGCACCCCCTGGGGAGCCCCAGAGCCACCAAACCCAGTGGGCAGCTTCAGATCACATGGTGGCGCCACCCAACCACCTCCCCAAGAGACACACCCAAGGGGCGGACTCAGCAAACACCAGAGCCTGCTACGTCCTGCTCTGCGGAGTGGGCCCCTGCACAGCTGATCCTCCACAGTGGTCAAAGGTCAGTGGTCACAGCCAGTCCTTACATCTGATTGGCCTTGGGGCAAATCCCTCCCGTTGCCGTGCCAACAGTAATCACACCTACAACAGGAGGGTGACCAGCCCACATGGGGAGCACACCTGGAGTGCCCCGCTGGGGTGATCAGGGGGGCTATGCCACTGGACCCTACAGGACACCTACTACACAAGGTCACCCTACCAAGCCCGGGAGACAGAGCAGCTCCACCTTCAAACAACACTGGTAGGTGCCAAGATGAGGAGACCAAGAAACATGTCCCAAATGAAAGAAGAAAAAAATCCAGAAAAAAATAAGCTAAGCAAACTGGAGACAAGCAATCTACCAGAGGCAGAGTTCAAAACACTGGTTATAAGGGTGCTCAGTGAACTCAGAACATCGGCAGCATACAAAAGGATCAGTCCTAAATGGAGCATACACTAATTGAGAAGGAGGAGAACTGACCAGGAACCAACAGCAGGGTAGATGAAGCCAAGTGATTTGGAATAAAAGGAAGCAAAAAGCACCCAAACAGAACAGCAAAACGATAAAGAATGCAGGAAAGTGAAGTTAGCCAAAGGAGCCCCGGGGACAACTTCAAGCGTACCGATATTCACATTCTGGGGGTGCCCGAAGGAGAAGAGAGGGGGCAAGATGTTGAAAACCTAATGGAAGAAATCATGACAGAAAACTTCCCTAACTTGGTGAAGGAAATAGACATCAAAGTCCAGGAATTTCAGAGAGACCCTAACAAGAGGAACCCAAAGAGGTCCATGCCAAGACACATCATAATTAAAATGCCAAGGGCTAAAGACAAAGAGAGAATCTTAAAAGCAGCTAGTTACTTACAAGGGAGCACCCATACGACTGTCAGCTGATTTCTCAACAGAAACTATGCAGGCCAGACGGGAGTGGCAAGAAATATTCAAAATGATGAAAAGCAAAAACCCACAACCAAAGTTACTCTACCCAGCAAAGCTATCATTTAGAATTGATGGTCAGATAAAGAGCTTTACAAATAAGAAAAAGCTAAAGGAGTTTGTCACCACCAAACCAGTATTATATGAAATGTTGAAGGGTATTCTTTAAGAAGAAGAAGGGGAAAGAAAGATTAAAAATATGAACAATAAAATGGCAATAAGTACATATTAACAACTGAATCTAAAAAACAAAATAGCCCTAACCGGTATGGTTCAGTGGATAGAGCGTCGGCCTGCGGACTGAAAGGTCCCGGTTCGATTCCGGTCAAGGGCATGTACCTTGGTTGCGGGCACATCCCCAGTAGGGGGTGTGCAGGAGGCAGCTGATCGATGTTTCTCTCTCATCGATGTTTCTAACTCTCTATCCCTCTCCCTTCCTCTCTGTAAAAAATCAATAAAATATATTTAAAAAAAAAAGATTAAACAAAAATAATTTAAAAAAATAAATAAATAAAGGAGCAAGCAGAACATTTTGATGGTTAGCAGATGGGAGGGAGGTTGGGGGGATGGGTGAAAAAGATAAAGGGATTGAGAAGTACAAATTGGTTGTTACAGAAGAGTCATGGGAATATGAAATATAGGACAGGGCATATAGTAATAATCCTATATAATAAAAGCCTAATATGCTAATTGTCCCCTCAACCAGGAGTTCAACCGGGAGTTCGACCAGGGGGTGGGGACAGCCGGCCAACTACCCCCCGCCAATCACCCACAGCCCCTCCCCCTGGCTGACTGGGCCAATCGGCCCAGATGGGGGCGGGCCAGCCAGACCCCATCTGTGCATGAATTCGTGCACCAGGCCTCTAGTATTCTAATAGGTATATACAGGGTCAGAGAGTGTAAGATTTATCAGGATGATCGCTTAGTAAGCTATGTCATGTCTAATCGCTGGGGTGTGCACCTGAAACTAATATAACATGGTATATCAACTGTAACGGAAAAATAAAAAATGATTTTTGTAAAGAAAAGCAAGAATGTGGCCATCTATGCATTTCGTGTTCCTCACAGAGACCTCTGAACCCGCAATGCAAGAACCACTCAGTGTTTCTCAGTCTGCACAGGTGGCCCCCTTCCTAGGGGGGAGCCCCTCATTCTGCGGGAGCCCCTCCAGCCAGGCTCCGTCACCTTGTCCCCAAGCCCTGAGGGGCCAGGCCTTGGAGGGACCTCCCTGCGGGCTGCAACCCTGCCCGACCATCGTAACGGAAGGGCGGAAGCGGAGGTAGTGAGGTAGGACCAGGCGCCACAGAACCACCACAAGTCGCCTCGTCAAGTTTTATTAGTCGGGAGCAGGAGAAAACACAGTGGCGGTAGCACAGCAGACAGGGCTCCAGCCAGGAGCCGGGGTGCTGGGTCCTGTTGGCACTGGGGTCCACCCCGGGGCGCGGACAGGACACCACACACAACCCTTGGCTTCCCGCCCCGAGGGCCCTACACTAGACTGAGCAAATGCCAAAGCTGAACACGCGTGGCGCAGGCTCGCTCTCCGGCCACGCGTGGGGTCACTCAGCCGGCGACGCGCGTTGGGCACGGCACACAGCACGCTGACGGGGGGGCGCCCGCCTCACTGGGCCTGGCCGGAGGCGGAGGCGGGGATGAGCTTGGGCGTGGCCTGCTGGGGCGGCTGCACCTCGGGGATCATCTCCCCGTGCTGGTACACGCTGACCGTGACGTCGATCTTCTCGCCCCCGTACTTGTTCTTGACGTGGATGCTGTACTTGCCCGAGTCCTCGGAGGTCACGCCCTTGATGCTCATGCTGACGTACTTGGCCTGCTCCACCTTCGCGGAGAAGTGCTCGCCGAGCTCGATGTCCCTGTCGTTCTTGAACCACACCACCTCGGGGTCGGGGTTTCCAAACACCGTGCACGTCAGGTTCAAGGTCTTCGGGAGGGAAGGGGGCAGAGGGAGGAAGACGAAGGTCAGATTCCCTCTGAAGGGCACTGACCCTCATCATGGTCCTTTACATCATCCATTGAGTCAACATGCTCTTTACACGTGGGAGCACCACGCCGGACCCCAGGGGTCCCCAAACAGCAGGATGCAAACAAGGGCAGTTTCATGCGACAGCTCGGGAGGAAAACCCGTGGCAATTCCTTCTATTCGTCCTCAGCTGTAACCCAGGGCCCACGCCTGAGATGGGGACCGTTTTTCCTGCCGAGGGCCGTCTGGATATTTACAACATCCCTCGAGGGCCTAACAACATTATCCACTTAACCATGAGCCTTCTGTGTTGGGTCAGACATTTCATTAGCTCGCCCCTAACGCCGCCTCAGCAGGGCCAGACCAAATGATTTCGAGAGCCTTATACGGCCCGCTGGCGGGACCTTCCCCAGCCCTGGCCTAAGCTGGCTAAAGATTTGGAAGTCATCAAATATATCCACGTTTTACAGATGTTTTAGCATGTTTCCCAATTTCCTCCCTATTCGGACCCAGGGGCCCCCTGGAAAACCCAGAGAATGTATGGACTTAGAGCAAGTCAGGCACAGCAACCATGTGGACACTGAGCCAAACCCGCCGGAACCCAGGGCTGCTGTGAGTGTCCCTGAGCCCAGGGCTGCTGTGAGTGTCCCTGAGCCCAGGGCTGCTGTGAGTGTCCCTGAGCCCAGGGCTGCTGTGAGTGTCCCTGAGCCCAGGGCTGCTGTGAGTGTCCCTGAGCCCAGGGCTGCTGTGAGTGTCCCAGCGGCTCCACCCTGAGCCCAGGGCTGCTGTGAGTGTCCCAGCGGCTCCACCCTGAGCCCAGGGCTGCTCGGCCTCGCATGGGCTCGGCAGCGGCCCAGGAGCAGGGCCGACACCTTTGCGTTGAGCAAATGAAGTCCTCCCCGCTCTGTGTCCCGAGACCCTGAGCTAGAGCTGAGGCGCCGGAGGGGTGCGGTGCGGCTGGACGTCAGCAACCCCACCTACAGGGACCCATTAACACTCGGCAAGCTGTGCCCAGTCACGTTCCAAAGGGCCTTGAGCCTGAGGGGGTTCCACAGGCGCCGAGGGCGGCTCCCACCTTCACACAGGCAGGTGCGTCCTGTGGGCGTGGGTGTGGCATCCCCAACCTTGGCCACCGCCCCCCCTCACCAGCCCAGGACCAGGGCCCAGACCTCGGTGGACCCCGGCACAGGACCAGGTGTGGCTTGCAGGCTCAGATATTAGCACAAGGGTCACCAGAGGCAGCGGGCCAAGCAGGAGCGGGTGGGGAGCCAGTCCCCTGGAGGCTGAGTGGCAGGCACGCGCCCCCAGCTCCGCGTGGCCCTTTGCGGGGCTGCATGCGTCCCGGGGTCCTGCCGTCTGTCCTTACCTTGCCTTCCATTATGGTCACCACGTCAGGTAAACCACCGATCACCTTGCCACGATCTGTAACGGAGGGGACTCGGCTGAGAAACCCAGCAGCAGGGTGTCCTCCCTTCTCCGGCCCCCGCGGAGCTCCGGCTGCGTGCAGGTGTACACAGCCACTCGGTGGGGGGCGGCACCTGAGGGGGGGCTCGGAGGGTCGTGGGTGTGAGCGGGGCTTTGAGGGCGCAGGAGGGGCACCCGGGGCTGAACTAGGGGAAGAGGCCCGGCTATAACGCAGTCTCGCAGGGAAAGGGGTCTGGACGCCTGGGACGCCTGGGGTACCTGGGACGCCTGTGGCACCTGGGGGACTTGGGGGGCCTGGGGACCTGGGGGACCTGGACGCCTGGGGGACCTGGGAGACTTGGGGGGCCTGGGGGGCCTGGGGACCTGGGGGACCTGGACGCCTGGGGGACCTGGGACACCTGTGGCACCTGGGGGACTTGGGGGGCCTGGGGACCTGGGGGACCTGGACGCCTGGGGGACCTGGGGGGCCTGGGGACCTGGGGACCTGGGGGACCTGGACGCCTGGGGGACCTGGACGCCTGGGGGACCTGGGGGACCTGGACGCCTGGGGGACCTGGACGCCTGGGGGACCTGGACGCCTGGGGGACCTGGGGACCTGGGGCACCTGGACGCCTGGGGGACCTGGACGCCTGGGGGACCTGGGGGACTTGGGGGGCCTGGGGGGCCTGGGGAACTGGGGGACCTGGACGCCTGGGGACCTGGGGGACTTGGGGGGCCTGGGGGGCCTGGGGAACTGGGGGACCTGGACGCCTGGGGACCTGGGGGACTTGGGGGGGCCTGGGGGGCCTGGGGGGCCTGGGGAACTGGGGGACCTGGACGCCTGGGGACCTGGGGGACTTGGGGGGCCTGGGGGACCTGGGGGACCTGGATGCCTGGGGGACCTGGGGACCTGGGGCACCTGGACGCCTGGGGGACCTGGACGCCTGGGGGACCTGGGGGACTTGGGGGGCCTGGGGGGCCTGGGGAACTGGGGGACCTGGACGCCTGGGGACCTGGGGGACTTGGGGGGCCTGGGGGGCCTGGGGAACTGGGGGACCTGGACGCCTGGGGACCTGGGGGACTTGGGGGGCCTGGGGGGCCTGGGGAACTGGGGGACCTGGACGCCTGGGGGACCTGGGGGACCTGGGGGACCTGCGATCCACCCACCAGCCACCCAGAGCCTGAGACCAGGGCCAGGTGCCGGGCGACCAGGGGCCATGCCCACAGCCCAAAGCCCCCAGACGGTGCGATCCAGCTGCCCTGAGTGTCCCGCCTGCCTTTCCCGGGAAGCCCAGCAAGGGCGTGGCCTGTCAGCTCCCCAGTCCTGTCTCCTCCTCCTGACCCCTATCCCTGGCCCCCCACACACCGGCCCGTCTCCAAAACCTTCCCCCTTGAGGGGGAAGGTGTGAGGAGGGCAGGGGTGAGGAGGGCAGGGGTGAGGGGGCAGGTGTGAGGAGGGAAGGTGTGAGGAGGGAAGGTGTGAGGGGGCAGGGGGGAGGGGGCAGGGTTGAGGAGGGCAGGGGTGAGGAGGGCAGGGGGGTGGGGGCAGGGGTGAGGAGGGCAGGGGTGAGGGGGTAGGGGTAAGGAGGGCAGGGGTGAGGAGGGAAGGTGTGAGGGGGCAGGGATGAGGAGGGCAGGGGTGAGGAGGGCAGGGGTGAGGAGGGCAGGTGGGGAGAGGGCAGGGGTGAGGGGGGAGGTGTGAGGAGGCAGGTTTGAGGAGGGGAGGGGTGAGGAGGGCAGGGTTGAGGAGGGCAGGGGTGAGGGGGCAGGGGTGAGGAGGGCAGGGGTGAGGAGGGAAGGTGTGAGGGGGCAGGGGGGAGGAGGGCAGGGGTGAGGAGGGCAGGTGGGGAGAGGCATGGAGGGTGCCCAATGGGAGCGAGCCACTCTGCCCTTTGTCACCCAACACACAGGATGACACTCTAAGGCGTGGCCGCTGCCCTCCCACAGCAAAGGCCCTTGTTCCCATCGCCCGTACTTACTCTTCTCTGCAAAAGCAGCCGCCCTGGACGTCGGCGGGGAGGAGAGAGCAGAAGAGAGTTGTGAGGAAACGCACCCACACACATCCCACAGGGGAGGGGTCGGCTGGGGAGCAGGGGGGTGGGGGACGCCTGCTACGGGGGAGGGGTCGGCTGGGGAGCAGGGGGGTGGGGGTCGCCTGCTTTCTCTCGGGAGGACACGCCTTTCCCGATGCCCCGCTGCCCTTTCGAGAGGGGGACACCCCGTCTTTCAGCTGCTGAGATGCACAGTTTACATTCAGACTCAGAGTCACAGAAATTTCTTTTCTCGATGAATTCCTAGGTTGCACTGGCGCATTTTAGAGCTTTGGGAAGATGCTGGTTTCTCACTGTTCCTGGTCACCCATCCATCCATGAACAGATATTCACGGAATGACCTGGTGCTGGCCAATGGCTGTTGTGTGGGGGATGCTCTAAAATTCATACACACTTAGGAATCTGAAGTTACTGCCCAGCTGGCGTAGCTCAGTGGTTGAGCGTTGACCCATGAACCAGGAGGTCCCGGGTTCGACTCCCCGTCAGAGCACAGGCCCGGGTTGCAGGCTCCATCCCCAGTAGGGGGTATGCAGGAAGCAGCCGATCCATGATTCTCTCTCATCATTGTTGTTTCTCTCTCTCTCTCCATTTACCTTCCTTTCTGAAATCAGTAAAAATATATTTAAAAAAAAGAAATTCATCACTTTACTCATTGAAACCACACAGGGTTCCCACAACTCCAGGCTGCCAGACACGTTCACGTGTGGAAGCGCGCCTGCCGTCCGCACAGAGCGGCTCAAACTGCCCCTCGCACCCCAGCGCCCGGGGATGGACAGGCCTCGGGTCCCCGGGGCGCCCAGCGAGGTCCCTCGGCCAAAATAACCGCGAGGCCCCGGAGCCCTGGACGGCGGCGTCCTAACCCGCGCGCGAGCCTTACTTGAGCTGCTGGAACTCCGCCAGGGCGTCGTCGAAGGCTGCAAGGAAACACGTCCGCGTCACGAACGGCTCCCCGGCCCGCGTGCCCGCGCCGCCCCTGCCCGAGGAACACCGCCCGGCGGCACGCGAAGGGGCCGCTGATTCAGAAACCGAGTCCCCCGGTGGAAATCACCGCGCCAGAGGGCCTCCCTGCCCGCATGCCACACGCATGTCCACTCGCCAGGCCCGAGCTGCCGGGGAGGACGCTGACCTTGGCCCGACAGCTCGAGCGAGCGCTGGTGGTTGTCGGTGCCGTCGGCGATCTCGAAGGTGTACTTCCCTTTGTCCTTCTCCGTGGGCTCGGAGATCTGCAGCCAGGCCATCTCCTCGCTGCCGCCCACCCGCAGGTGCTCGCTGGACGCGATCTTAGCGTCTCTTGGACAAGGAAAGGCAACGGGACGTGTGTGAATCCCCATCTCCGTCACACGCAAGTCCCCGAGGGGCAGCGGCCGGCGTGGGCCGAAGCCATGTCTGACTGGCCAGTGCCTCTGTCGGGACGGGCTCTTCGGGGTGTTAGTAATTTATTCTCTACACCCGGCGCTCAGACCCAAAAACCTTCTGAGATTAAACACAGTTTTTAAAGATGGATTGCTATGGGCCATAACATAACGGACTCTAAAATGCTCTATGCAGCCCGGCCAGCGTGGCTCCGGGGTTGAGCATCGACCTAGGAACCGGGAGGTCACAGTTCCATTCCCGGTCAGGACACACGCCCGGGTTGCGGGCTCGATCCCCAGTGGGGGGCGTGCAGGAGGCAGCTGGTCGATGATCCTCTCTCATCATGGATGTTTCTCTCTTTCCCTCTCCCTTCTTCTCTGAAATCAATAAGAATATATCTTTAAAAAAGGACTCGATGCAGTATGGCATTTTTTCCTCAAAAAACTTTTTTTAATTACATGTGATCTAGCAATTGCATTTCTGGATCTAAACCCAGAGCGGGTGACAGCAGGGCCACGGCACCAGGTGAGCGGCCGGCCGGTGACACAACGCCGGTGCCGGACGGACAAGCCAAACCCGGTGGAATGTCCTCCAGCCTTACGAAGGGCAGATCCCAGCCCCGGCCGGCGCTCTCGGCCGTTAGTGTCGGCCCACACGGAGGGGTGGCAGGTGCGACTCCCAGTCAAGGGCACGTCCCGGGCTGCGGGCTGGCCCCCTGACCCCGGAGGGACGCATGCAGGAGGCAACCAGTCGATCCTCTCCCCTCCCCCTCCCCCTCCCTCTCCCCTCCCCCCTCCCTCTCCCCCTCCCTCTCTTTCTTCCTCTCCCTCTCCCTCTCCCCCTCCCTCTCCCTCTCCCTCTCCCTCTCCCTCTCCCCCTCCTCTCCCCCTCCCTCTCCTTCTTCCTCTCCCCCTCCCTCTCCTTCTTCCTCTCCCCCTCCCTCTCCTTCTTCCTCTCCCTCTCCCTCTCTCCCTCCCTCTCTCCCTCTCCCTCCCCCTCCCTCCTCCTCCCACTCTCCTCTCCCTCCTCCTCTCCCTCCCCCTCCCTCTCCCCCTCCCTCCTCCTCCCCCCTCCCCTCTCCCTCTCCCTCCCCCTCTCCCTCCCCGTCTCCCTCTCCCTCTCCGTCTCCCTCTCCCTCTCTCTCCCTCTCCCTCTCCTTCTCCCCCTCCTCCTCCCCCTCTCCCTCTCCCTCCTCCTCTCCCTCCCCCTCCCTCTCCCCCTCCCTCCTCCTCCCCCTCTCCCTCCTCCTCTCCCTCCCCCTCCCTCTCCACCTCCCTCCTCCTCCCCCTCTCCCCTCTCCCTCTCCCTCCCCGTCTCCCTCTCCCTCTCTCTCCCTCTCCCTCTCCCTCTCCCCCTCCTCCTCCCCCTCTCCCTCTCCCTCCTCCTCTCCCTCCCCCTCCCTCTCCCCCTCCTCCTCCTCCACCTCTCCCTCTCCCTCCCCCTCTCCCTCTCCCCCCCCTCTCCTTCTTCCTCTCCTTTCCCCTCCCTCTCCCCTTCCCTCTCCCTCTCCCTCTCCCTCTCCTTCTTCCTCTCCCTCTCCCCCTCCCTCTCCTTCTTCCTCTCCTCTCCCTCTCCTTCTTCCTCTCCCCCTCCCCCTCCTTCTCCTTCTTCCTCTCCCTTTCCCCTCCCTCTCCCCTTCCCTCTCCTTCTTCCTCTCCCTTTCCCCTCCCTCTCCCCTTCCCTCTCCTTCTCTCCCTCTCCCTCTCCTCTCTTCTTCCTCTCCCTCTCCCTCTCCCTCTCCCCCTCCCTCTCCTTCTTCCTCTCCCTCTCCCCTCCCTCTCCCCCTCCCTCTCCTTCTTCCTCTCCCTCTCCCCTCCCTCTCCCCCTCCCTCTCCTTCTCCCTCTCCCTCTCCCCTCCCTCTCCCCCTCCCTCTCCTTCTTCCTCTCCCTCTCCCCTCCCTCTCCCCCTCCCTCTCCTTCTTCCTCTCCCTCTCCCCTCCCTCTCCCCCTCCCTCTCCTTCTTCCTCTCCCTCTCCCCTCCCTCTCCCCCTCCCTCTCCTTCTTCCTCTCCTCTCCCTCTCCCCCCTCCCTCTCCTTCTTCCTCTCCCTCTCCCCCTCCCTCTCCCTCTCCCCCTCCCCCTCCCTCTCCCCCTCCCTCTCCTTCCTCTCCCCCTCCTCTCCCTCTCCCTCTCCCTCCCCCTCCCCCTCCCCCTCCCTCTCCCTCTCCCTTCTTCCCTTTCACTCTCTCTGCAGAGCAGTGGGGGAAATACCCTCAGGTGAGGATTAACAACAAAAAGACCCTGCCTCCAGCACATTCCCAAAGGAGCCCCCTCGGGCTGGGGCCCATGCCGACCCCAGTCTGAGTCCCTCGCCGTGAAAAGCCCGGATGCCCCGAGACACCAGCACACCTCCCCGTCCACGTGCCCAGCGTCCCATGGGGGACAACGGGCCCGGCGTCCGATCTCCACAGGAGCGGCCCAGAGCCCCGGTCCTCCCAGCAGGGCCCCGCGCTGCCCCCTCATCCGCCCACAGGAGTGATGGCCTCCACGCGGGTACGCGCAGCCACAGCGTTTGCTGGGAAAGGTCAGGAGGGACACGGCCCATCCAAAGGCGGGAGGAGGCCCGGCCGGCGTGGCGCCGTGGCTGAGCACTGACCTAGAACCAGGAGGTCACGGTTCAATTCCCGGTCAGAGCACACGCCCGGGTTGTGGGCTTAATCTCCGTCGTGCAGGAGGCAGCCGATCCATGATTGTCTCTCATCATTGATGTTTCCATCTCCCTCTCCCTTTCCCTCTGAGATCAGTAAAAATGTCTTGAAAATAAAATTACATAAAGACACGAGGAGGCACCGGGGCTGGATCCAGGGAGGAGCTGAAGACACTGGCGCGCGGACCCCGCTGACAGCTGAGCTGACAGCGTCGCCATGTCCTCGGGTTAGACCGCTGGGGAGGCGCTTCCCACCTCCTCCCCCAGCAGGTGCCCCTGAGGCCCTGGTGGCCCCGCCCGGGCCTCTCCCGGAGACCTGGAGCTCTGACGAGTGTTGGGGATGAGCTGGGGGTGGCGGGAAAGAGCCGGCCCCCCACGGGCTGGGCGAGTGCTGTCACCATCGTGAACGTCACGAGGGCTTTCCCAGGGGACACCCCACCTGGGGAGGCCTGGGAGTGCCCGGGACAGCAACGCCTGCTCCGCCCACAGGCCTCCCCGGCTGCCCTTCTCCCATCGTAAGCACTGGGCTTCCCGCGGTCCTGCCTCCGCAGTCTGCCTCCGGGAAGGCAGCAGGCGGACATTCTGGGGTGTGGTCCTGGGGCTTATTCTCCCTGGACCAGCTCTCCGCAGAGGGCCCACGCCACGTGGCACCCTGGGAACCACCCCCTGTCCACACCCACAGGGTGAAGGAACTGGCCTCGGACCCAGTCAGGCATTTCTGTACCCGCCTCCTGCCCCCGCCGCGCCCTCCCCACGCCAGGCCTGCCCCTGTTTTCCAGAACTCCGGGGGCTGAGGGCACAGGGCTGCCCCTGGTCCTCGGACGGCCCGTCCACAGCTCTGGGACTTACTTGTGGTACCAGTTCACTCGCATCTCCTCGGTGAAGTATTTCATGAAACACTGCAGTCTGATTCCGTCTGGGGTGCAGAGGATCTTCAGAGGAGAAGCAGACAAGCCTGCAGAGAGAGCGAGAGAGACACTCAGATCTCAAACACAGCCCTGCCACGTGAGAGGGAGCCACGTGATCAGGGGGGAGCCACGTGATCGGGGAGCCACGTGAGAGGGAGCCACGTGATCAGGGGGAGCCACGTGAGAGGGAGCCACGTGATCAGGGGGAGCCACGTGAGCGGGACCACGTCGGGGGGGGACAGCGCTGTAGGCAGGTCCTTGCCCACCAGCGCAGACGCGCTCCCACACCCGTGCATCTGCCTGTCAGCCCCGGATCCTCACGCTTGTCCCCTGCCGCCGTCATTCGTCAAACAAGCACCTGCTACGCCCGAACCATTGGACCAGCCGTGGGCAAACTACGGCCCGCGGGCCGGATCCGGCTGTTCTATCCGGTTCTCTTGCTCTCCCCCTCCGCTCCTTTACTTTGAATTTATATTAGTTCACACAAACACTCCATCCATGCTTTTGTTCCGGCCCTCCGGTCCAGGTTAAGAACCCGTTGTGGCCCTCGAGTCACAAAGTTTGCCCACCCCTGCATTGGACGGACCCCGCTGAACACGGTCAGGAGAGAACGGTGCCCGCCCCTTAGCAGCTCGGCGTTGAACAGGAGGGGAAGCGTGTGGACTGCGCTGGGACATGGGAAGTGCTGTGTTCACTGATCCGGGTCCCAAGCCAGCAGGACATCCGCCAGCGGGGCCAGACCCCAGGAGCCCGAGCCCCAGAGCGTGGCCGACCAGGCGCGGTGGCCAGGAGGCCCGCTCTCCTTCCGGTTTTGACGTCAGCGGCACCGGTACGGGGCCTTCACCCTGAGGCCATGGGGCACTTGTACTCTTTCTAACCAACGTTTCACCAGACAGACCACCGTCCACGCCGCCCACGGAAGGAAGTCCGTCCCCATTCTGGTGCCAAGGCACCCGCTCCATCAGCCGGCTTCTGCGCTCTCGGGCTAGACCAGGGGTGGGCAAACTTTTTGACTCGAGGGCCACAATGGGTTCTTAAACTGGACTGGAGGGCCGGAACAAAAGCATGGATGGAGTGTTTGTGTGAACTAATATAAATTCAAAGTAAAGGAGCGGAGGGGGAGAGCAAGAGAACCGGATAGAACAGCCGGATCCGGCCCGCGGGCCGTAGTTTGCCCACGGCTGGGTTAGACATTCCCGAGTCCCACCCACACTCAGGATCTAGGCGTGTCGTGTGAGCCTGGCCCCTTAGGGAGCGGCCCCTTTGGAGAACCCTGTACATCGGAGTAGCTGCCGAGGTGAAGGACGGGGGGAGTGACAGCGTCAGGAGCGCCTGCGGCGATGAGGAGAGAATCCTACGTGAGTTACAGGCATCGGGAGCGTCCGAGGGGCCCGGCGGTCAGGTGGCCCTCGGCTGGCTGGGAACTCACTGGGTGACGGAGAGCTCACGGCCCCGTCCCCAGGGATGTGGCCTATCGCCGGGACACTCGCGTGGTCTCTCCTAAGATTCTGCGAAGTCCGTGGGCCCATTGGGATGGGGGCACGGGGTGTAATACAGACCCCATAACAGAACACACACCTGCATGCGCACATCGATCAGTACCTCCCCAATCCATTTAACCAAAAGGGAAGAAAACAACCATTAAAACCAGTGGGGTCCCCCATCCGGCCTGCCAGCTCTGGTTAAGGGGGCGCCTCCTGCTGCGTGGCCCCTCGGTCCACCCTCTCCATCTCAGCTCACACGGAAAGCACAGAGACGCGGCGGCACCCACCCTCGCGGGGAGTGTGGGGCGGGAGCACGGCTCCTAAAACAAACTCTAAACGCAACGCCGAGAAGCCCTCGGACGCCGCCCGCTGGCTGCGCTGCCACTGCGCCGGGGCCTCTACAGGGCGGGCAGGCGCCTGGGTCCCCCCCCCGCACCCTGACAGTGACCCCAACGCGAGACGGCACTGACTTACCGCAGACCCTGCTCATCGCCAAGATCATGTCCTCGTACACTGCCGGAGAGAGCAGACACACGGTTACCACACGTCATCGTATGGGAGCGGCCTTCTCACGGGTCATTAAGTTGACACGGGACATGGTCCCGTGCGTTTGAAAAGTGAAACACTGAAGAGGCGATGTGTATCCACGAATGCTGGTGCGGGGTAGACCCCCCCGCCCGATCCCCGTCGTAAACAAGGAACAAGGACGTCTCGCCCCCCCCCCCCCCCCCCCCCGCTACGTCCCGCCGTGACGGAATCGCCTCCCCGCAGATCCCGTCCCGGGCCGCGCCAGACCTGGGATGAGACTCGCTGTCTGATGAGGGACGACGGTGACACTGCGGCCACCCACAGGACGACCACGCGTGACTCCGAACGCGGCACCCGCCCCACGCGCAGCGGAAGGACAAACCCAGTTTCTTCCGCGGCTGCTGCTAAGACGCGGTGCGAGCTACAGCCCGGGACGCGGGCCAGGGGGCCCGGGCACGCCTCACCCCGGAGGTAGACGGATTTCTCGTCGGCGGGACAGACAGGCTCCCTGTACCTTTGCCGGCTATCTCCAGGGTGGACACGTCCTGGCCTCTGTCGTCCTTCAAGGTCGCCTTATATTCCCCGTGGTCCTTCTTGGACAACTACGAGTGAAGCACACCCAGGTGTAGGCGAGACGCACGTCACCGTGTAACACGGGACACCGGCTGCCCGGCCGGCGGCTCAGGGGCTGAGCGTCGACCTGTGAACCGGGAGGTCGCAGTTCGATTCCTGGTCAGGGCACAGGCCCGGGTTGCGGGCTCGCTCCCCAGTGCGGGACGGGGCGGGGAGAGGAAGAGGCGGCCGATCGAGGATGCTCTCTCATCATGGATGTTTCTCTCTCTCTCTCCCCCACTCCCCTCCTCTGTGAAATCAATAAAAACGTATTTTAAAAATAAAATGAAACGGAATCCCAGCTGACAGGTTTCCTTTGCAAACCACGGAAAGCCGGCTGCAACCCGGAGACCAGGCAGGGCCTGCCGGCCCCCCGAGAGCCCCTTCTGACCCTCCCGGCGGCTCCGGACAGGGGCCCCCGCACCTTGGGGAGCAGCAGCTCGCAGACGCCCCGCTCCAGGTCCGGCGGGCTCTCCGTCTCGTACAGGGCGTCGTCCTTCAGCCACCGGAACACCGTCTCCTTCTTGGTGTTGGCGACCTGGGACACAGAGCCTGGGTTCAGGTGTGAGCCCTCGGCTCGTGGGGCAGGAGGCTCTGTGGTCCCCGCACCGGCCTCCACAGGACTCCGTGCCCATCAGACACTCGACGGAGGCCGGCGGAAGCTCAGCCCTGCCCGGCTGTGTGCCCGCGGTCAGAGCATCGGCCCGTGGCCCCGAAGGTCAGGGTTCACTTCCCAGTCAAGGGCATGTACCTGGTCCGGGTGCGTGCAGGAGGCAACAGTGGACGTGTGCCTCTCTCACATGGACGTTTCTCTCCCTCTCTCTCTCCCCTCCCGCCCTCCCCGGTCCCCTCTCTCTAAAATCAAGGGAAAACGCCTCTAGGGAGGAAAGGCCGCGGGTCCGAATAGTGCAGGGGTGGGCAAACTTTTGGACTCGAGGGCCACCATGGGTTCTTAAACTGGACCGGAGGGCCGGAACGAAAGCATGGATGGAGTGTTTGTGTGAACTAATATAAATTCAAAGTAAAGGAGCGGAGGGGAGAGCAAGAGAACCAGATAGAACAGCCGGATCCGGCCCGCGGGCCGTAGTTTGCCCATGGCTGGAATAGTGGCAAACGCATCTCTGAGGCCCGGCTTCTGAAGCGGACGCCCTCGCCCTGCCCGGGAAGGGCCCTGCTCGAGCCCCTGGAGGAGACGGGCCTGCGGCGACCACGATGTCGGTGATGGGGCCGAGCCGTGCGCAGTGCGTGTTAAGTGGGTCACCGCGTGGAACGTTCTCCGAGGTCCAGGACCCTGGCTGCGGCTGCTTCTTGGGCAGTGACATCCCGACGCATCGCCACGGCGGGGAGGCACTTCACCCAGGTCGGCCCCGTGGAGGTGGGTCTCCTTCCCAGGCGACACCGACAGTCCCAGAACTGAAGCGTTCGCGGGACCCAGGGCGTGCCGCCTGCCCCGGCACCACGCTCTCACCCTCCAGCTCCCCGCAGGCCCCTGGCGCCCCCAGAGGGAGAGCCACGCTCCTTCCGGCCCCGCGCACCTTGCACACCAGGCGGACCTCACACTCCTCGGTGACGTCCCAGTGCAGGTACTCGGCAAAGTGCGGGCCTGGGGGGACAGGGTGAGAAGGAATTACATTACACAGTAACACGTGTGTGTGTGTGCACATGTGTGTGCACGTGTGCGCGGACGGGTGTATGTATGCGTGTAAACATGTGTGTGCGTGTGTGTTTCATGTGTGAACATGTGTGGGTGTGTTTATGTGAATGTGTGTGTGCACCTATATGTGTGCAGGTTAATGTGTATGTGTGTTGCATGTGTGTACATATGTGTGTTGTATTATGTGCGTACATGCACACGTGTGTGAGTGTATGTGTGTGATGCATGTGTGTGAACATGTGTGTGTGTGTGTACTTGTGTGCATGTCAGGCAGAAGGAAGCAGCTGCTCAGTATGAACCGGGAAAGCCCGGTTCTAGGCTCTGAAACCGACGTGTGCACGGAACGCTCACTCTCCTGCCACCGTCCCGCCCCCTCTGCTCTTCGGAAAGAAGGCGGAACCCCGCTTCCTTCCCAGGCACCTGCCCGCCTGCGGCCGACGGCCGGGGCGAAACACTTTAAAACGGAGGTGAACGGAGGTGGGAGAAGACGCAGCTTGGCCTAGCCACATCGGACACACAGGATATTCTCAACTCAAACGTGGGTGTATCTGTCTTTTAAAACAGTGCGTTTACTTAAAGGGAACCTAGAAGTAATTCATACCCAATAGCACTGTCATTGGCCCATTCAACACAGACGTGCAAGGCAGACACAGAAAGTATCTACTGAATTCTCCCAGTAAATATATCCCACAAAGATAAAAAGTCCATAATGTAGAAATGGGTAAAATATTTTTTACTATTAAAAATAAAAATAACTAAAAACAACGAACTTAAAAAGGACGTCTTAATGTTATATTTTATAATCCATATTCTAATGTTTTTCAAAAGGCAAGGAATCCCACATAAAATCCCATTAAAAAAGTAAGCCCTGCCCTGGCTGGTCTGGGTCAGTGGATAGAGCGTCAGCCAGCGGACTGAAGGGTCTCGGGTTCGATTCTGGTCAAGGGCACATGCCCGGGTTGCAGGCTCGATCCCCGGTGGGGGGCGTGCACGAGGCAGCCGATCAATGACTCCCTCTCATCATGGATGTTTCTCTCTCTCTCTCCCTCTCCCTTCCTCTCTGAAATCGATAAAATATATTTTAAAAAAATAAATAAAAAGTAAGCCCTTGCGTTAATTTTCAGACTCTAAAATTTATCCATTTTACTTTGTATCTAGTGAGCATGCATGTTTAAAAACAATACATTTAACAGGGACTGTGTGCAGTTCAAACATGTAAAAGTTAAAACATTCCCCTGTTTTTAAGTAAAACACCAAGTTCCTGGGAAAAGGGCGAAGGACAGAAAAGGCCCCAAGTGTCTAGAGCCGAGACGTCCGAGCCCTGGCCACCGAGACCGCATCGGGCCACTGGGCCTCGTGGCATTGGCCTAACTCAGTGGTCGGCAAACTGCGGCTCGTGAGCCACATGCGGCTCGCGAGCCGGTTTGCCCCTCTGTTGACGGATGAGTTTGCCGACCACTGGAATAGGGGCTTAATCACAAGGAACAGCAACAGCCTGTAATTACTGGAATCGAGAGTCTAGGTCAGTGGTCGGCAAACTCATCCGTCAACAGAGCGGCAAACCGCGGCTAGCAAGCCGCATGTGGCTCGCGAGCCGCAGTTTGCCGACCACTGGCCTAACCAAACACTCAAACCCTAACCCCGGGTTTCGTGCTACCCGTGGGCGAGCAGGCCGACGCCTACCTTGTTTCCTGAGAAATTCTTTCCGCTGAAACTCAGCCTCGTCCAGGACAGCCTTGAACGCTACATCAACAGGAAGGGGAGGACATGAAATGCGTTTTCCCGCCAACGGAACGGGCTCTGAATGCCCTCGCGGGCGCGCGCGGCGGCCTACCGTCTCCGATGAGGACCAGGGACGACTGGCTCTTGGCCTTCCCGTCGTGGATCTGCACCGTGTAGGTGCCCTCGTTCTCCGCGGTGAACTGGTCCATCACCATCTCGATGATGCCCGTCGACTTGTCGCACTTGATTTTGTGCGTCTGGAAGCCACAGAGGAAACAGAATCCCCAGTGAGACTCCCGTCCCGAACTCAGCTCACACCTCGGGATCGGACACACGAAAGCACAGTGAAATGGATCCTCTAAACCCACTGGCGAACCAGACATCAAATACCGGACACAAATGTGCACTCGGGGGAACCCCCAGGCCTGTGTGTATGGGGGAGGGGCGGCCAGCAGACACACACACCCCAGACACGCACCAAACCTGAGACCATTGAACGCGTGGGGTAAAGAACACAGACGCACATGCAGCCACCACACAGCCACCCGCACAGCCACGTCCTCCTCTCCCGGGCCCCTGAGCCACGGCTTCCGAGCGGGCGTCCACCTGGGCAAGAAGCCTCTGGGAGGGACAGAGATCTTTCTGGAAGAGGCAGGAGGAAGGCGTGTGCGTTTCCCACACCTACGCTTCCCGCACTCCCCGCAAACTCATTCGCGTGACGTTGGGCTCCCGCCAGCCTCTGCCCAGGCCCGGAGCTGCTCTCGGGAGGTGTGAGGAGGGAGGGGGGCTCTAGGGGAGGGGTCCCGGCACAGGGCCTCTCGCTCCTCAGCGACCCCGCAGCCACGTGTGGGTCCGAGGCGTAACGAGGCTCCGCCCTCGCCCCCAGGCAGGGGAAGCCCCACGAGGCTAAGGTGCGTCACGGGCCTTTATGCGGCTCCCACAGCACAGTCGCCCGAAGTGGCTAAGGACGTGGACTAGCACAGCCACGTGCCCGGGCCGGCAGGCGGCAGGGACCGCGGCGTTTGGGGCAAGCGCTCGGCAGCAGCCGGGAAACTCAAATCGAAGGAGGTTCTGCAGGGAACGCGCAATTCCACCCATTTCCACCCAATTCCACCCGTTCACGGCGAGACCTCTGCCCGAGGAGACCGCACGTGCCCTGGCCCCGCTGGTGCTGCGCGGTCGGCCTCCCTGCCCGGGAGGAAGGTGAGCCGGGCCCGCTGCGCACGAGCGTTAAGGGGTCTGGGTCGCGTGGGGTGGGGCACATGATCTCTGTCCACCAGGGTTCTGCCCGACACCGTTCGTCTAAGCTCCGAAATGGACAGGAACGGGAGCCGGGTCAGAGGAGCAGCGGGGCTGCCACCGAGTGACCGAAGCCACCCCACGCGCTCCGTGGATGTCTGTGCACAGGACACGTGGACGTGGTGTCTGGGGCTCAGCGGGGAGTGCAGGCCGCCAGGGACCCAGAACACGGGGCGTGGTGAAACAGGGCAGAGGAGGAAGGACGGGGTTCCAGGGACCCCACGCTCACCACTGGACAGCAACAGTCCCGCCCACCAGGCTGGCCTTCGCGGGGCCCGGGTGCCAGGGTTAGAGGAGCGGAAGCCCGTCCGTGCTCCGCGGCCGCTCCACGCTCTGCCCCGCGCTGCGGGAGAGCCACCGGGACCCGGGGAGGGGCAGAGAGCCTCCGTGGACGCTCTCCACGGCCACAGCCGGCATCAACGCCCTGGGCCACCGCGGCACCACCCGCAACCCGAACCTGCTCACAAAACCGAGCTGGTCCTCTCCGAACAGAACAGACGGCCACGTGCAGTTCCCACAGGCCTGCACCAAGACCAGATCTCCTGTCTAACCCAGACCTGCCCTCCCCCCACGCGAGAGCCAAGCCTCTCGTTCATCCTGCCAGCCTTCCACACCCCGACTTCCACAGGCCACACGGGGCGCAGACACACACAAGGGCACCTGAGCCAGGGACTCACCAAAGCAAAGCTGGCCACTGGGGAGCCAGGGCACGTGCGTGTGCGCACACACAGGCACAACCACACACACACACACTCAAACACACACGTACACACACTCACACATATTCACACTGACACACACTCACACACATGTACGCACCAACATACATTCACACGTACACACACATACACATTCACACACAGGCACACACTACATGCACTTGCACATACACACAGAAAAAAGCATGTGCACACACGCACACATACACACACTCGTGTACACACATGTGTGCATGCACACTTACATATGCACACTCACACACATGCAGGCACAATCAGGCACACACTCGCACGCACGTGCACATATGCACATGTACACACACTCGCACATGCTCACACATATACACATACACCTGTGTGTGCACACTCACATATACACTCACACATGTTCACTCATATATGCATACACCTGTGTGTGCACACTCACATATACACTCACACATGTTCACGCATATATGCATACACCTGTGCGTGCACACTCACATACACTCACATACACACTCACACACATGAATGCACAATCAGGCACACACACGCGTGTGCACATATGCACACATACACACTCACACATGTTCACACATGTATGCATACACCTGTGTGTGCATACTCACATACACTCACATATACACTCACACATGTTCACACATATACGCATACACCTGTGTGTGCACACTCACATACACACTCACATATACACTCACACATGTTCACACATATACGCATACACCTGTGTGTGCACACTCACATACACTCACACATACACACACACACACACACACACGTAGGCACCCATGCGCACACTCACACACGCACTCACCGGGCTGTCGGAGACTTCCCGGTCGTTGATCACGAACCGGAAGCTGGCGTCGGGGGACAGCTGCTCGGCCTGCAGCCAGAAGCGGACCTGGCCGTGCTCGAAGACCTCGTAGGCCAGCTCGGACTTGAGCGGGACGGCTGCGGGGAGGGGCCGTCAGGGCGCGCCCGCGAGGGGAGCGCTCACAAAGGAGGTCCTGCTGCTGGAGACTCCCCAGCAGTGAGCCCCCGGGGTGAAGGGGACTGTGAACCCAGAAACAAAAGGCCCCGCTCCAAGCGGCCCACCTTCGGACCCTGCGGGCGGGCATGTGTGCCGGCGGCCTTCTCGGGGGTCCCCTGACCCCGAGGGTGCACTCTCTGCGTCCCGTGGGATTCAGCAACCGAGGCTCCCCTCGGCCCGGCAGCCACCCTGAACCCCAAATTCAAAACTCTCGCAATGCCACGAACGTTTCTACGAGCGACAGTCAAAGTGGCATTGGCTTTAAGAGAGCAGGTGGCCAGCCTGTGGGCTGAGCGGAAAGGGGCCCCTCCCACCCAAAGCCGGACACCCCGCCCCGCCCCGCCCCGCCCCGCCCCGCGCAGCCGCTGCCCCCGGCTCACTTACTGGGATTTTTTATCTCGTTGCTCAGCGCCATCAAACGTTCGAGCTCTGCAAGGAAGAGAAACGTGCCCGTGGGCGTGGACTCCAGTGCACACGTGTGCACGCGGCTAGGAGGCTGCCAGCGGCAGAGCCACCTCATTTAACGGAGGACCGAAGGGATCCCCGCGGAGGGAAAGGAGGCGGCGCTGTCCCAGGAGTCAGCGCCCACTTCCTATGGCCCGCTCAGACCCGCGAGGGCCCAGGTCGGGGGTGGGGCACGTGGGGCCGGGCGTGGGCAGGGCGTGTGGGCGGGGCCGGGGTGGGCAGGGCATGCGGGCGGGGCCAGGCGTGGGCAGGTGTATGGGTGGGGCGTGTGGTGCAAGGCATGTGGGCGGGGCCAGGTGTGGGCGGGATGTGTGGGCGGGGCCAGACTGGCTGTGGCATGTGGGTGGGGCATGGGGTGCAGGGGCGTGGGGTGGGGCATGGGGTGCAGGGGCGTGGGGTGGGGCCCGGGTAGGGTCCCAGCAGAGAGGTCTGCTCCCAGGTCTGCTAATTCCACAGGAACTCTGCCCTGGGGTTGGCCTGGCTGCCAAGGGGCTGGTGGTGGCGGCTGCCGCCCCCCTTCTGAGCGCCCTCAGCGTCTCTGGCCCCAGAGTCCCACCGAGGGTGTCACCACGAGGATGCCCTCCCTCTGGCAGAGCGCATTGCTCCTGAGAGGCCCCCGAGAGGCCGGGGCAAGTCCCAAAGACAGAAGGTCCCAGCGCCCTCGCGCCTCCCTGCCCCTTCCTCCCGTGCTCCCTGCCGTCCCTCTAACTGGGATTTAGAGGGAGATCTGGCCACAAAGGCGCGTGTGAGCACGTGTGTCTGCCCTGAGCGCTGAAGCCAGGCTGTTCCTGACGGAGGTGAGCAGCCTGGGGCTGGTCTGGTCCGGCTGGACCCCCGCCCCCCCCATCAGGGCTCAGGAGGGACGGCCACAGACAAGGAGCTGAGCCTGCCCCCGCTGTCGCCTGACGTCTATCTACCGTCCGTGCTCACTATCAAGGATGCGCTAGCCCTAGCCAGTCTGGCTCAGTGGATAGAGCGTCGGCCTGCGGACTAAAGGGTCCCGGGTTCGATTCCGGTCAAGGGCACATGCCCGGGTTGCGGGCTCAGTCCCCAGTGGGGGGCATGCAGGAGGCAGCCGATCAGTGATTCTCTCTCATCATGGATGTTTCTATCTCTCTCTTCCTTTCCTCTCTGAAATCAATAAAAACATATTTTTAAAAAAGGATGTGATAAATCATCCCTGGCAACGAGCTGAAGTTCAGGCTCAGACGTCACCGGTCACCTCTGAAACGGCGCAGAGGGGCGCTTTCCAGAACTTTTTCAGGATGTTTGGGGGTATTTGAAGACCACTGCGTTGGGGTCAGAAGAGGCAGCTTGGAGAGCAGGATCCAGGGCCGGCTCACAGTGCACCCCGGAAAGCAGACAGGGGGTCCCCCTTACCCTGCTGAGTCCTGTGAAATTTGCAGGAGCCGCCCGACTTCCCTGCAGGTGCCCGCGGCCACCAGAATGCAGCCTCCCGCCCCAGACACTGGCCTGCCCCTCACCCGCCCCCCCTCCGCCCCGCAGCCGTCCTGGGTCAGGCCTCCTGAGGACCAGCTCCCAGCACGGCCAGCCAAGATGCAGCTGCTGAGGGGCCTGCTGCTCCACCGAAGGCGGCCAGAGGGCGGGCATCGCAGCCCAGGCCTGGGCCTCAGAGCTGTGGAGACGCGAGGGTCCTGCCCACGGCTGCCCGTCCGCCCGCCCGCCTCCCTGACGGTTCTCGGACAGAAACGGTCCCCTGCCCGGCAGGCCTGGCTCAGTGGTGGAAGCACCGACCTACGACCCAGGAGGTCACGGTTCGATTCCCGGTCAGAACACAGGTGGGCTCATGCCCAGTGGGGGGCGTGCAGGAGGCAGCCGATCCATGATTCTCTCTCATCACTGATTCTCTATCTTCCTCTCCCTCCCTCTCCCTGAAATCAATAAAAACGTGTTGTTGTTTTTTAAAGGGCCGGTACGGCTGGCCCTCCCCTGAAGAACAGGCAGGTGAGGGTCGGACAGGTGAGTGAGCCCAGGCAGAGCGCGAATCCGCCTCTGAGCTCGGCCGGCGACCCACGGAAGCCACTGCCTCTCCCGGGTCACGGTGAACGGAGGGACGGTCCTCTCTCCCGGGCGTCTCCTCCCTGTGAGGGAGGGAGGGATCCGCTCCGGCCATTCGAGGCTTTCACACACAGGAGACGTGCACAGTGTGTTTTCTCCTTCCCCCGTTACTGGACAGTGGGCGGAAAGAGGGGGGCCCCCACAAACACCCCCTTTTCCCAAGGAAACAAGCCTTTGGGGCCTCAGAGCCCGCCTTCGAAAGAGCCCCCTGACCCCGCCCACCTTACCTGCTTCATCCAGCACGAAGCTGGACGACACCCCGTCTGTGTCGCTCACGGACACCGAGTAGGTCCCCAGGTCGCCCTTCTCGGGGTTCTTGAAGAACAGCTTGGAGCTGCGGGCAAGCAGACGGGCGTCAGGGTTCCCGCCCGTCCCGTGTCCGAGGGACCGCGGCCGCCACCGGCCAGTGCGACTTACTGGCCCCCGACGGTCTCCACCCGGAACCTCTCCTCGTCGGCGACCTCCTCGTAGGCCTTGCACCAGGTGAACTGGGAGGCGTCCGTCACCTCAGGGCAGTCGAAGCTCAGGTAGATGTCGCCCTGCTCGTCCACCCCGGCGCTGACCTCCTTCGTGCCTGCGGGGCACGGACCGAGGTGACCACGCGGGACGGAGGGACACGCTGTCCTGTGGGCCTTCTCTCAGAGAGGGCCCGACCCGGGGGCCCGACACCGACGGGGAATCGTCGGCTTTGCTCCCCGTCCACCTAGGACGTGACGGCCGGGAAGACCCGACCGCTCCAGCCATACAGGGATGGGGGGCCGCACACAAATGGGGGGCCGCACACAGACGGGGGGCCTCATAGGAATGGGGGGCCACACACGGACTGCGGGCCACACATGGACTGTGGGCTGCACACGGACGGGGGCGGAAAGGGGGGGCTTTGCGGTTTGTTCTAAGTCACCACATCCCTGCACTCAGGACAGCTGGGTAACCTTGGGGGCTGTCACTCCCGGCCCCGAAGATCCTTATCTCTCAGGTCAACCCCTGGCCGCTCCCGGGGCCCAGGCGGCCACGGCCACACCAGGGATTTCCCCCACCCCACCCCCCGTTCCCCTGCTCCCTCGGCCCAGCCTTTTTGAGGGGAAAGGAGGCTTTTTTGTCACTTTCTGACCGAGGTGGACACCTGGCCCCCCTCTTCCGGGCCGGGGAGCACCGCCTCCGAGGACTAGGATGGAGGAGACGCCCTGCCTGTGGGTGAGGGGCTGAAGCCAGGCACAGAGGCTGCCGGTCGGGGAGACGGGGCGACGGGGAGGCACAGAGCCGGGACGAATCCCACACAGCCGGTGCCCAGGGAAAGGAGGACGAGGGACCCTGCCCTTCCAGCCGGCTCCACCCCTCCGCAGCTCGGACGCCTCCACCGCACCCCGCGAGCCCCCGTCACCCCCAGAAGTAGGCCCTGGCCCTGGCCGGGTGTTCAGTGGTTAGACCCCTGGCCCTCAGACCGAAGGGCCTCAGGTTCTACTTCCAGTCAAAGGCACGGGCCTCGGGTGCAGGTGCAATCCCCGGCCCCATGTGGGTCGCCAGCGGGAGGCAACCCATCGACGTGTCTCTCTCACATCAGTGTTTCTCTCTCCGTCTCTCCCTCTCCCTCTGAGGCGGTGGTTCTCAACCGTCCTAACGCCGCGACCCTTTAACACAGCTCCTCCTGTGGTGGGGACCCCCATCCATAAAGTCATTTTCGTTGCTACTTCATAACTGTAATTTTGCTACTGTTATGAATCGTAATGGAAATATCTCTGTTTGCCGAAACCGGTTTGGCTCGGTGGATAGAGCGTCGGCCTGCGGACCGAAGGGTTCCAGGTTCGATTCCGGCCAAGGGCATGTACCTTGGTTGCAGGCACATCCCCAGTGGGGGATGTGCAGGAGGCAGCTGATCGATGTTTCTCTCTCATCGATGTTTCTGACTATCTATCCCTCTCCCTTCCTCTCTGTAAAAAAATCAATAAAATATATTAAAAAAAAAAAAGAAACATCTTTGTTTTCCGACGGTCTTAGGCGACCCTGCTAGCGGTTCTCCACCTGTGGGTCATGGCATTAAAAAGGTTGAGAACCGCTGCTCTAAAGAAATCTATGAGAAAAATACTCTTGAGTGAGGATTAACAAAATAAATTAAAATTAAAAAATAAAAACAAAGAAGTACGTCCCTGGTCCCCGCCGGGGCCACCTCCTGGCCTCCTTGCTTGCAACCGAAAACCACCAGGGCCGTGTCACTTCCCGCGCAAAATCCGGTGAGATAAGGCCGCCATCAGCGCTCACACTGTTTCAACGTCACCTAAAGGTCCCGCCGACCCCCACCCGGACCCAGCGTGCCCGCGCCTGTCCCAGCGGGAGAGCCCGCGGCCCTGAGAACTTGGTCTACGTCCCCGCCATCCAACAGCTTCCAAACCTGTCACGGCTCGTCCACATTCACGCCGTAACTCGGGGTAACTCGGGGTCCCCTTGCCCGAAGCCTGCCATCCGCCCCAGCTCACCCGGCCTGGCCTCCAGGAGCACCGGCTCCGACGGGTCCGACGGCTTCCCCACGCCGCTGGCGTTCACCGCCCGCACTCGGAAGACGTAGCTTTGACCCTGGTGCAGGTCACACACCTGGAGGTGGCGGGGGAAACGCCATGAGAATAGAGAAATGAAGGGAACTGTTATTTTTCACAATTTGTGGTGAATATGCTTTCTTTTTTTTTTAATATATATATGTTTTTATTTTATTTTTTTTTTACAGAGAGGAAGGGAGAGAGATAGTTAGAAACATCGATGAGAGAGAAACATCGATCAGCCGCCTCCTGCACACCTCCTACTGGGGATGTGCCCGCAACCAAGGTACATGCCCTTGACCGGAATCGAACCTGGGACCTTCCAGTCCGCAGGCTGATGCTCTATCCACTGAGCCAAACCGGTTTCGGCTATGCTTTCTTTTTAAAAAATAAAAAAAGAAATGTGTTCCTGCCTGGCCGGCATGGCTCAGGGGTTGATCATCGACCCAGGAACCAGGAGGTCACGGTTCGATTCCCAGTCAGGGCACAGGCCTGGGCTGCGGGCTCGATCCCCAGTGTGGGGCGTGCAGGAGGCAGCGATCCATGATTCTCTCTCATCATTGATGTTTCTCCCTCTCCCTTCCTCTCTGACATCAATAAAAACATTTTCTTCAAAAGCCTTTATTAGCAACCTGTGAGCTAAGCACAGTCAGTGCGGGAGCTGGGCGGGGAGAGTGATCAATACCCACGGGCCGTGGGAGGCGTGGACGGCGCCCGCACACAGGCAGGTCTGAGGCCCCCGCTCGCTCAGTGCCGTCCAGCGCCAAGGCCGCGCTCGGGGCAGAAACGAAGCTCGCGCCACGGTCCCCAGGGCCGCGGCGGTGAGGGTCCCCTGGGCACCCACGGTCCGGGCGCTGGCCCGCCGCGGGACCCAGCCCCTGCTCCCAGAGGCCGTGGCGGCGAGGGCACCTCACCTTTAAGTAACGATGAGCCGTGGGTGCCTCGCTGACGGAGGTCCACGCTTCGGAGCCCTCCTCCTGGTACTCCACGAGGTACCCGGACACGGGGCTGCTGCCCGGGTACACGGGCGCCTTCCACAGCAGCACCAGCGAGGTGTCCCTGACCTCGCAGAAGGTCAGGTCGTAGGTGGGACCTGGAGCAGCGGGGGATCCGGTCAGCCCCCCTGCACGCAGGGCGTCCCCTCTCGCTGTCCCCCGGGTGCGAGGCAGGTGCGGGGCGGGGTGGGGGGGGCGGGTCCAGGAGAGCGGCCCTACCCGGCTCCGGCGCCGTCCAGGCCTCGCACTGGAAGAGCTCGCTGGGGTCCGAGGACTGCCCGATGCCCACCAGGTTGGTGGCGGCGATTTTGAACTCATAGGCCGCGCCTTCGGTCAAGCCCTCCACCTGTCAGGGCATGAGAGTCATTCACACGTCGGGGAAAGAGCCTGCCGGCCGGGCTGGGCAGAGCAGCGTGCCCGTGGGTTACAGTGACCACGAGGCGGGGCCGGCCGGCTCTCCTGGCTGCCCCCCATCGCGGCAGGTCAGGCACCTGCCGGGGCCACGCCGGGGCCTGGGCACCGGTCACCGTGGTGTCCCTACCGGCTGTCGGCCACTCACTCACCTGCCTTTCCTCCTCGCGCTGCTTCTCAGAAAGGAAGGAAAACGCCCCGAGACCCTCCCGGCCCCGTGGCCCCCGGAGGCGGGGGGGGGGTGGGGATGTGATCCGGGTTTGTCCCCGCGCTCGGGGCGGCTGAGGGCCCGGCCCCCGCGTGCGCCCCGCAGAGCCCACGAGGCCGACACCCACCGTCAGGAGCCGCTCCGTCACGGGCGCCGCGTTGACCTCGTGCCAGTTCCTGTGCTGGGCCTCCCGCTTGTCCACGAAGTAGCCCAGGACGGGCGCGCCCCCGCTGAACCGCGGCACCTTCCAGCCGAGCGTCATGGAGCGGCCGTCGCAGTTCAGGAGCGTGATCCCGTACGGGTGGGACGGGACGGCTGCGGGGACACGCGCGTCACCACCTGCGCGGCCCTGTCTCCGTCCACCACGCGGCCCACGCGGCAGCCACGCGATGCGGCCCTGGGCGCTGGCCCTCTGCCCTTTCTTGGCGACCTTTTAACCGTCTTTGTTTTTCTCTCTCTTCTCAAAGGAAGCTGGGAAATGCTCTCATAGCCCAGCCAGTGCTCAGTGGAGGCGCGCTGACCTAGGAACCAGGAGGTCAGGGTTCGGGTCCCGGTCAGGGCACATGCCTGGGTAGCGGGCTCGATCCCCAGTATCGGCATGCAGGGGGCAGCGGACCCATGATTGCCTCTCATCAATGGTGTTTCTCTCCCTCCCTCTCCCGTCCTCTCTGAAACCAACAAAATCTATTTAAAATCCTCCCATATGTACTCTGGCTACTTCCCAACGCGCCCCCCTCTATTCGGAAGCTTCCAGGGCGACGATGGCGTCAGAGTGGCCTGGACACGGAAACAGGCGAGGAAAGCCTGGTGGGGCTGGCCCCTTCCACACACCCCCTCCCCCCGGGCTGGGAGCGGGACCCTCTTCTCTCACAGGAGGAGAGGATGTGTCTCTGCTCCCCCTTCACCCCAACTCTGAGTCGCCTACATCCAGGCGCCCTCTGCTACCTGAGACTCAGGTGAGCTGCGAACAAGCTCTTCTCGGCATAGGATAAGATTTTAAATAACTGATTCTCAGCTCGCCAGAATATAGGATGAGAACTTAAATAACTGATTCTCAGCTCGCTGGAATATAGGATGAGAACTTAAATAACTGATTCTCAGCTCGCTGGAATATAGGATGAGAACTTAAATAACTGATTCTCAGCTCGCCGGAATGACTTAAAAAGGGGAGCGAGTGTCTGAAAGTCCCCGCCAAGGAGAACAGAGATTAGAATGATGACCCTGAGACAAAGCGATAATTCAGTTTTGCTGTTATGTTTGCCCACCCACGTGTTATCAGACTTGACATTCTAGAAACACGATCCTCAGAAGAGAAATCTTAATTGCTGAAAATGGTAAAGTGCGTCAGAGACAAAAATAATTAAATAGCGAAGTGTATTTCTCAGAAATGCAAAGGTCCTGCTATGACCCAAACGTGGCTGTGCAGCGGCTTGTCTGAGGACCTCCTGACTGTGCGCAGGCCTGTGCTGAGCTCCGTGGAGCCCACGTGACAGTCACAGAACCTCCTGACTGTGCGCAGGCCTATGCTGAGCTCCGTGGAGCCCACGTGACAGTCACAGAACCTCCTGACTGTGCGTAGGCCTGTGCTGAGCTCCGTGGAGCCCACGTGACAGTCACAGAACCTCCTGACTGTGCGCAGGCCTGTGCTGAGCTCCGTGGAGCCCACGTGACAGTCACAGAACCTCCTGACTGTGTGCAGGCCTGTGCTGAGCTCCGTGGAGCCCACGTGACAGTCACAGAACCTCCTGACTGTGTGCAGGCCTGTGCTGAGCTCCATGGAGCCCACCTGACAGTCACAGAACCTCCTGTGTGCAGGCCTGTGCTGAGCTCCGTGGAACCACATGTGACAGTCACAGAACCTCCTGACGGGGTGCAGGCCTGTGCTGAGCTCCATGGAGCCCACCTGACAGTCACAGAACCTCCTGACTGTGTGCAGGCCTGTGCTGAGCTCCGTGACAGTCACAGAACCTCCTGACTGTGTGCAGGCCTGTGCTGAGCTCCGTGGAGCCCACGTGACAGTCACAGAACCTCCTGACTGTGTGCAGGCCTGTGCTGAGCTCCGTGGAGCCCATGTGGCTGACAGTCACAGAACCTTCTGACTGTGCGCAGGCCTGTGCTGAGCTCCATGGAGCCCACGTGACAGTCACAGAACCTCCTGACTGTGCGCAGGCCTGTGCTGAGCTCCGTGGAGCCCACGTGACAGTCACAGAACCTCCTGACTGTGCGCAGGCCTGTGCTGAGCTCCATGGAGCCCACGTGACAGTCACAGAACCTCCTGACTGTGTGCAGGCCTGTGCTGAGCTCCATGGAGCCCACGTGACAGTCACAGAACCTCCTGACTGTGCGCAGGCCTGTGCTGAGCTCCGTGGAGCCCACGTGACAGTCACAGAACCTCCTGACTGGGTGCAGGCCTGTGCTGAGCTCCGTGGAACCGCATGTGACAGTCATAGAACCTCCTGACTGGGTGCAGGCCTGTGCTGAGCTCCGTGGAGCCCACGTGACAGTCACAGAACCTCCTGACTGGGTGCAGGCCTGTGCTGAGCTCCGTGGAACCGCATGTGACAGTCATAGAACCTCCTGACTGGGTGCAGGCCTGTGCTGAGCTCCGTGGAGCCCACGTGACAGTCACAGAACCTCCTGACTGTGCGCAGGCCTGTGCTGAGCTTCGTGGAGCCCACGTGGCAACAGTCACAGAACCTCCTGACTGTGTGCAGGCCTGTGCTGAGCTCCGTGGAGCCCACGTGGCTGACAGTCACAGAACCTCCTGACTGTGTGCAGGCCTGTGCTGAGCTCCATGGAGCCCACGTGGCTGACAGTCACAGAACGGCAGCTCACACGCCCGCAGTTGCCACCGGTCCTGCAGTCCGGGACGTGATTGGTCAGCTCCATCACAATAACCATGTCCTAAGGTGACCGGAACAAAGCCACGAAGTGACATAAACACCTGAGATCCCCAGGGGCCATTCCCTAAAGTCCCTTACACGGAGGACCGCTCCGAAGGCCGCTGCCTGGCCTCAGCCTCTGGCGGAGGGAGAAACCGGGCCCTCAGCACATACTTCAATGTGGGCACGTGAGCGGGAAGGTCTTTACTTGGCATGTTGTTAGCATGTGGCTAATCAGCACACAGGCATTTCCGAGGCAGGAGCCTGGGTGAGCAGTTCCCGCAGAACCCCACGTTCTCTGGGGGGGCGATTCACACCACCCTTTCTTGGGGACACTGCACATGGCAGCACACGTGTGTGCCGTGCAGAAGCCCACGCCCTGGCGCGGGGACACAGAGCAGCGCGTGACTTACTGAGCGCGGCCTGGACCTTGATGGCGTCCGACTCCTGCGAGTTCTCGCTGGTCCCCACGGCATTCACCGCTTTCACGCGGAAGATGTACTGCTCGCCCGTGGTCAGGCCGTGCACCACGAACCTGGGGAAACGGGGGGCGTGGCTGCGGGCGTGGCCTGTCCCTCCTTCACAGAAACAGGCCATTACGGGGTTTGGGAAGGTTTATTTTCTTTGTTAAGCTAGTGATTCTCTCTCATCATTGATGTTTCTGTCTCTATCTCTCCCTTCCTCTCTCTGAAATCAATAAAAATATATTTAAAATATATATACACTGAGTGGCCAGATTATTATGATCTCTGAACACATAATAATCTGGCCACTCAGAGTGAGTGCGCGTGTGTGTGTGTGTGTGTGTGTGTGTGTGTATGTGTGTGTGTGTGTGTATTAGAGGCCCGGTGCATGAATTCGTGCATGGGTGGGTCCAGCCAGCCTGGCCAGGGGGAGGGGACATGGGTGGTTGGCGGGCCTGCCTGCTGGTCGAACTCCTGGTCGAGGGGACAATTTGCATATTAGCCTTTTATTACATAGGATGTACACTGAGTGGCCGGATTATTATGCGTTCAGAGATCATAATAATCTGGCCACTCAGTGTATATGCATGTGTGTGTGTGTGTGTGTGTGTGTGTGTGTGTGTATATATATTTTTTAAAGACCTCAACATAGGTGCTTTGCCTGTGGTAAGTGCTCAGTAAACGTATAATTTATCATTTAAATTATAATTGATAAAGTGTCATGTATCTTGCGGAGTCTGCAACATTGTAACCATTTATAAAACTCCTCCACCAGAGAACTGTGTAGAGGGTTTTGCTCTGAGACAACCTCCTGTGTTCTAGCCAAGGACAGTGAGTAAAATCTGTTATTCTCCTCAGTTACATCTCATCTTTCCCTAGCCACAGCTTTCCCAAGCATTTTCGCAAAAAAATAAAAAAAAGTTTGAAAAGGAATGACGGCTGAGCCATAATTGGTAACGTGGCCACGGTGGACAGCGTGCCCTGGGGACGCCTCACTCGGACGCCCCCGCCCACTCCGCGCGAAGCAAGGGAGAACCGATGGTGGGAGCGGAGATGGAGGTGCCGGTGCCCCCGCGGGGAGGAGCCGGGCCCCTGGGATTTGTCCCGATTGCTGGCTAGAGAGGAGACGGCCAGTTATGCGAACAGAGCAGTTTTAAACCTTCGGAAAGTTAAAATGGAAAAATAAAGCACCTTTCACATCAGGGTTGCCCTTTTAACCCCCCATTCAAGGCAAATCTTAAATGCTGATGAGGTCGGAGAAGAGAGTGCTGTGACTCTTCCCCTTCAGCACGAGCAGCACCAAGCCAGCTGCCTAGGAACCAGTTCATCGGCCTCAACCCCACACCCCGTGGGAACAAGACAGACGCGGCGTGTACAGCCTTCCCAGAGGCGTGGCTACCGCGGGATACGTTGCCCCTCGGTGCCCTGCGGCTCCCGGTTCAGTTCTGTCTCTTGAACTCTGCCCCCAGGCAGCGGCCTGGGGCCTCGGGAAGGCGGGGAGAGGGGCCACACCTGTTGTAGCTGATGGGCTTGTGGTTACAGGGTTCCCAGGCGTTGGATCCTGCCACGCAGCAGTCCACGTAGTAGCCGAGGAGGTCCTCTTCGTGTTTGGGCCTGTCCCACTCCACCACGACCGACGTCTTTGTGTCCCGAGAGACAAGGACCCGGCCGGGCGCCGAGGGGGTGACTTCGCGGGGGAGACGGATTGGGACACGGTCAGTGACGCTGGAGTTTCAGAAGACACACCACCACCTTCCAGCCCCTCTGTCCAACAGGGAATGGCTGCCCAAGTTCGGGCCTTTAGATGATATTTGGATGAGGAGGAGGAAAAAACGAGGGTGGGTGAACCCTCAGAAGGGCCCTGGGGTGCCTGCCAGGCTTCTCTGTCCTGCTGAGGCCCCCACCTGACCCCACAGAAAGAGGGTACAATCATGAAATCACCCGTCCCCCCACCCGGACGGCGGAGGGATCTTCCAGTGACACTCGCTCTTTGGCTGGGTCGTAACTTCGTTGAAATGGAAGACTGCCGACCGTCAGGCAATCGGTCACCATCCCATCCTGTGCATCTCTGAAGGAACTCGGACTCACACCATGATTTGACTAGGGATTTGCACCTCGTCTAGCATCTGACATCGCCAGAGAGGGGACCTCAACCATACAGACAAAAAACTCCAGTCCATCTAGGGCAGGGGTCCTCAAACTTTTTAAACAGGGGGCCAGTTCACTGTCCCTCAGACCGTGGGAGGGCCGGACTATAGTTTTAAAAAAAAACTATGAACAAATCCCTATGCGCACTGCGAGCCCGGGACGCGTCGGCTGCTAAGCAGGACAGGCAGCGGCCCCCGGCGGGCCGGATAAATGTCCTCGGCGGGCCGCCTGTGGCCTGCGGGCCGTAGTTTGAGGACGTCTGATTTAGGGACTGGGATTTTTTATAAATATAATTTTTATTGACTTCAGAGAGGAAGGGAGAGAGAGAGAGAGAGAAACATCCATGATGAGAGGGAATCATGGATCAGCTGCCTCCTGCACGCCCCCACACTGGGGATGGAGCCCACCACCCGGGCATGGGCCTTGACCGGGAATCAAACCGTGACCTCCTGGTTCATAGGTCGATGCTCAACCACTGAGCCCCTGCCAGCCCGGTGGGACCGGGATTTTTTTAAAGTGGCCATTGCCTGAAAGTGTGTGCACCTCATTCATCAGTTCATATGAGGAGACTGTGGAGAAATGCTGAGAACTGACCAAAGCGAGGCGGAGGGAGCTCTCCTCTCTGGTCAAATGAAACGCTCAGGGCCCCGGAATGGTCACTCCTAGGCGGCGCTAGCATCTTCATCACACAAAGCCGCGGGCGCCCGCTGCCGCCTGGCTCCGGGCCCGTCCTGAATCCCGGCCGCGCGGTAACAGCTCACCTATGTTGTCCTGGGCCTGGATGGGGGGCGTGATTTCCGACGGGTCGCTCAGCCCGTGCCTGTTTGCAGACAGAACTCGGAACACGTAGGGCTTCCCCTCCGCGAGGTCGAAGACGGCGTAGCGCGGCGACCTGACCGCCGTCTGGGCGTTGACCCGCTGCCAGCTGCCACTCCCGACCATGGACTGCGGGGAGAAGGGGACTGTGACGGGGCCGACCCCGCAGCGGGTCGGAGGGAACCGTCCGTCATACGGGGGGGTGTCCATCCCCTACTCCGACACTGGGCCCTCGAAACACCGTCTATGATGTGTATGAAAAGGGGAGCCCGTTTGAGGAGGTAAGAAATTATTTGAAGTTGAAAATGCTGACCAATGGAATTCTTACTCGAAAGCGAGTAATTACGTAACATAACGTTGGTTCCCCAGAGACACAGTCACAGCTTCTGTGACGATGGAGGCTTTGCCAAGGCGGCCCGCAGCCCAGGGCGGTCACCCCACGTCAGCCGCTAACACCTGCGCTTCGAGAGCAAAGGACAGACGACTGCGAGACGGGATTGCACGGCACGTGGACAGGGTGTAAGTTTTGTTGGGTGTATGTGTGTGCATGTGTATCTGTGTGTGCATGTGTATCTGTGTGTGCATGTGTATCTGTGTGTGCATATGTATCTCTGTGTGCATGTGTATCTGTGTGCATGTGTGTGCATGTGTGTGCGTGTGTATCTGTGTGTGCATGTGTATCTGTGTGTGCATGTGTATCTGTGTGTGCATGTGTATCTGTGTGTGCGTGTGTATCTGTGTGTGCATGTGTGTGTGCATGTGTATCTGTGTGTGCATGTGTGGGTACACGTGATACGTGTGTTCCAGGGCCACAACATGCCAGCTATTTCTTTCCTGCTTTTCGTTGTTTTTGCTGTTGTTCATCCTCACCCAAGGATATTTTTCCCATTGTTTTTTAGGGAGAGTGTGTAGGGGGGGGCGGGAGGAGAGAAACATCAATGTGAGAGAGACACATCGACTGGTTGCCTCCCCACACGCACCCCAACCAGAGGGGGGATCCAGCCTGCAACCGAGGTGCACGCCCTTGACCAGAATTGAACCCACAACCCTTCAGTCCAGGGGCGGACGGACACGCTAACCACGGAGAACGCCTGGCCAGGGCCACCAGCTGCTCTGTGTCTGTCAGAAGTAGGCCTGCCTGGCCTGCGGCCACGGGAAGTGTGAATCCCTCTGCAGGGTCGCCACCCAGTGGCCACGCAGCTTCTGAACAAATCCTCCTGGGGCCTGGCAGCCTGGCGTTGGGGGGGAAGGCTAAATCCGGTGCCTCCCTATAGGCCTCCCTATAGGTGGGGACTCGGCCTCCTGATGGGAGGGGATGGGACAGGCTTGCTCATGGGGGGGGGGTGTCAGGGGGGCAGGGCTGGCAGGAGCCACCCTCCTAGAACGTGACGGGGCTCTGTGACGGGCACTGGGTAGTGGCCCGTCTCCAAGGCCCACCGCGTGGCACAGAGCGGCCGCCGCGATTGGCGGTCTCGGGATGGGAGGCATACCTTCTCGATGAAGTAGGTCAGGGGCTCCTTGCCCCGGGGAGCAGGGGGCTCCCAGCTGAGGACCACGTAGGTCCTGCTGACCTCTGAGGCGTGCACGTTGGTGGGGGGCCCCGGGATCTGCACGTCGCCTGGAGGGGAAGACAGCGGTGAGCCCGGCCGCCGGGTGGGGCCCATGGAGGAGCCGCACGTCCATGCGGGAAGTCAGCACGCCGAGCGGACTGTTCCGGAGCCGAGGCGGCAGGCCCGGTAAAGACCACTCCATTCCTGCTCTGCCCCCAGCCAGCTCCCAGGACAGGAGCCGGCCCGCCGGCCAGGGTTCCTGCTGGGCGTGGGGTGGGGATCAGCCAGGAGAAGCCCACCGCAGCCCTGGCTGCCCTGGGGCGTGGTTTCGAGAAGGGACGGCCACCGAGCACCGTTCGGGGCCAACAGGAAAACCAACCAGCGGACTCCCCCGTGTGGGGCCTCTGGGGACACGGTGGACTGAGGCCACGTGGAGAGGAGCTCCAAGTGTATCTCTTTAGGTGGCAGCTCCGTGTTAATGAATTATTTTTATTTTACACCAGAGGCCCGGGGCACAAAATTCGTGCACTGGCGGGGAGGGGGGTGTCCCTCAGCCCAGCCTGCTGGCTCCCAGCTGCTCGCCTGCCTGCCTGTCCCTAACCACTTCTGCCTGCCAGCCTGATCACCCCCTAACCACTCCCCTGGCAGCCTGATCACCCCCTAACCACTCCCCTGCCAGCCTGATCACCCCCTAACCACTCCCCTGCCAGCCTGATCACCCCCTAACCGCTCCCCTGCCAGCCTGATCAACACCTAACCGCTCCCCTGCCAGCCTGATCACCCCCTAACTGCTCCCCTGCCAGCCTGATCACCCCCTAACCGCTTCCCTGCCAGCCTGATCACCCCCTAACCACTCCCCTGCCAGCCTGATAACCCCCTAACCACTCCCCAGTCAGCCTGATCACCCCCTAACCACTCCACTGCCAGCCTGATCAACGCCTAACTGCTCCCCTGCCGGCTCAGTCACCCCTAACTGCCCTCCCCTGCAGGCCTGGTTGCCCCAAACTTCCCTCCCCTGCCAGCCTGGTCGCCCCCAACTGCCCTCCCCTGCCAGCCTGGTTACCCCCAACAGCCCTTTTCTGACGGCCTGGTTGCCCCTAACTGCCCTCCCCTGCAGGCCTGGTTGCCCCTAACTTCCCTCCCCTGTTGGCCTGGTCACCCCTAGGTGACCATCTTGTGCAAGGGTGTGATGGTTAATTTGCATATTACCTCTTTATTATATAGGACTAGAGGCCCAGTGCACGAATTGGTGCACCAGTGGGGTCCCTCGGCCTGGCCTGCGGGATCGGGCCAAAACCGGCTCTCCGACATCATCCCCTGAGGGGTCCTGGATTACAAGAGGGCACAGGCCAGGCTGAGGGACCCCACCGGTGCACGACTGGGGCCGGGGAGGGACCACGGGAGGGCTCCAGGGCGTGTCCGGCCCGTCTCGCTCAGTCCCAATCAGCCGACCCCAGCAGCAAGCTAACCTACCAGTCAGAGCATCTGCCCCCTGGTGGTCAGTGCACATCACAGCAAGCGGTTGAGTGGCCTTAGCATATCATTAGCATATTACGCTTTGATTGGTTGAACGGCTGACCGGACGACTGGACCCTTAGCGTATTAGGCTTTTATTATATAGGATGTTCATGCTTTGTCCTCTGACTATGGGCCCAACTAAAATCTTTGGATTTTGGACCAATAACGCTAGATCCTCCTTCTCAGTAAGTCAACCTTTCTGGATGTCTGTGGGAGGAATATGAGGAAGCGTATAAAGTCTAACAGGGACATGATTTGACAGGTAAGGCCAGGCCACTTAGTGAAATATTGGAAGTAAAACTTCTGCCTAGACCAGGGGTGGGCAAACTTTTTGACTCGAGGGCCACAATGGGCTCTTAAACTGGACCGGAGGGCCGGACCAAAAGCATGGATGGAGTGTTTGTGTGAACTAATACAAATTCAAAGTAAAGGAGCGGAGGGGAGAGCAAGAGAACCGGATAAAACAGCCGGATCCGGCCCGCAGGCCGTAGTTTGCCCAAGGCTGGCCTAGACAATACTGAGCACTTGCCCCGGAACGGACGGTGTGAGAGGGGAGCCGGCTCCAGCCAGTCCTCAGGCCTTGGGGTCGGTTTGGTGGCTTCCCTCCCTGTCCCCAAAAGAATGCCTTCCTGGACCCCACAGAACAGTGTCCACGACGCGGCCACACCCGGACTCCCACTCTCGCTCCCTCGTTCTGCCTTGTATGGTTCTCAGCTTCCCCAGGCCGTAAGCCTGCAGGTCTGACCACCTGGTGCTATGTGTACCTGTAAGAGTGTCCCTGTCACACAAGTGCCTTCCCTCTCTCTCCTGCCTCGAATTACAACCTCAGTCCCTGGGGTGTGAGAGCGACGTACCTTCCAGGTCATCCTGAGAGATCACAATTTCTTTATCTTCCCCCAAACGGATGGCTGCAGAGAGAAAGGTTGATGCTAAATTTGACATCCAAAGGCCCCTTAAAAAAGCGCTATTTTGCCCGTCGGGGGTGGCTCAGAGGTTGAGCAAGGACTCATGAACCAGGAGGTCACGGTCTGATTCCCAGTCAGGGCACAGGCCCGGGGGCGGGATTAATCACCAGAAGGGGGCGTGCAGGAGGCAACCGATCAATGATTCTCTCCCATCACTGATGTTTCTCTCTCTCCCTCTCCCTTCCTCTCCGAAATCAACAGAAACATTTGAAAAGCACCATTTCCCTCGCTGCCTCGGAGGCACGCATCGCCTTCGCTCCGATGAGGACGGCACGCTGCCTGCCCTGAGGTCATCGGGGCTGCCTCTGTGGGAACGGTCCCGACGATGCTCAGACGTCTCAGCTCCTTGCAGTGGACTCGAGAGGCCATGCAGGTAAGGGGCCCGCCGGGGCTCCCTTAAGAGCATAATTAGGGTCCCATCCCATTAGGGAACCTGCATCGTGTGGAATTAAAATCCCAAAATAGAGTGGCTTGGTTTCAACACCTGCCTCCTCGTGTGTTGAAACGATACCCACCGTGGGCTTGGCAAAGCCCAATGCTCCAGGTCACCGGATTCCGGTGGAGAACGGCAGAAAGGTGCCCCGAGGCATAAACCACGGCCCGCCTCCGCTCCCCCAGGGCATTCACGGGAGACCACGGGACACCTCGGCCCTCTCTGGCCCTCCCCACCCACGACCATGTTCTCAAGGCTCAGACACCGTCGGGGGCAGGGAGAAAGGAAGAATCACACAACACGGCCCCATGCGCCCCAGTCCTAGCTGGACCCTGACCTTTTTTTTTTTTTTTTTTTTAACATATTTTATTGATATTTTACAGAGAGGAAGGGAGAGGGATAGAGAGTTAGAAACATCGATGAGAGAGAAACATCGATCAGCTGCCTCCTGCACACCTCCCACTGGGGATGTGCCCGCAACCAAGGTACATGCCCTTGACCGGAATCGAACCCGGGACCCCTCAGTCCGCAGGCCGACGCTCTATCCACTGAGCCACACCGGTTTTGGCAGGACCCTGACCTTTTAGGGACCTACCTTGTAACCTTTTGAGGTCAGCAGGGTCGAGGGCAGCCACAGCCTCCGAGGCTCGGGACGGCCGGCTGACGCCGGCGCTGTTGACCGCCCTGACGCGGAACTCGTAAGACCGCCCTTCCAACAGCCCCGTCACGGGGTACTTGCAGATTTTTACGGGGGCATCATTGCACTGAACCCAGTTGTTAGTTCCCACCTCACACCTTCAAAGAAAAAAGAGTCAAGGGTAGCAACTCCATCCGCGTAATGAATATACAGGAGCAACTACATCAGCATAATGAATATATTTGGACATATGTAATATACTAGAGGCCCAGTGCATGGATTCGTGCCCTGGTGGGGTCCCTCAGCCTGGCCTGCACCCTCTCGCAATCTGGGACCCCTCGGGGGATGTCGGAGAGCCGGTTTCAGCCCGATCCTCGCAGGCCAGGCCTAGGGACCCCACTGGTGCACGAATCCATGCACCGGGCCTTTAGTATGCATATAAGATCCTTGGTTAATCTCTTCCCACCCTCCCCTCCCCCCCCTTCCCTCTGAGATTCATCAGTCTGTTCCATGTTTCCATGCGTGTGCGTTGAGCGTCTGCCCCCTGGTGGTCAGTGCGCGTCACAGCTACCGGTGGAATGGTCAAACGGTCGATAAGGGTTGTATCCATATAGATAACAATTATAAAGGGCAAAGATCTCACATGGGCAAAATCGATGCCATCAAAATATCGATCTACACAAAGAGCATAAATAAACCTTAAAAGACAGCTAGTTAGGAAAGAGAGAGTATATTCCCGAGCCTCTGTAGCGTACAGGTTAGGATCAGCTCCTGACTCCGGGGAAAACTGTCTCAGATCTCAGACCCATCCTCCCTCGGTAGCTCTTGAACAACTCACGTCACAAAATCTCTCAGATGCCTTTGGCTCCCCAGCCCATCTGCTGCCCGGGCTGCGGAGGGGGAACGGCCCTGCGCCCCACGGCCCAAAGGGGGGCCTGGCGACCAAGCCCAGAGGGGTCTCCCTGCGCTGGCTCCCCGTCCCTCCAGTAACAGTAAGGCGTATCTTCCTAGCAGGCTTCTCGTGTGGAATCTGGACGTCTCCCGGAAACATGAAGTCCTGCCCTGGCCAGTGTGCCCCATGCTCCAAAGGGTTGCAGATTCGATTCCCTGTCAAGGGCACTGGGTTGCGGGTTCGATACTGTGCCCGTGTCAGGGCATGTGGGGAAGCAACCATTCGATGTTTCTCTCTCACAGCGATGTTTCTCTCTCTCTCTCTCCCTCCCTCCCTCTCTCTCTCCCCTCCCCCCTCCCTTCCACTGTTTCTAAAAAATCAATGGAAAACATATCCTCAGGTGAAGATCAACCAAAAATAAAAGAAAACAATAAGTCCTGACCAGAAATCCGGACATGATGGACCTCCATTTCCCAAAGGCAGAGATATTTAAGTGCCAACACTTCACGTCGGATTTCCCGGGAGAAATTAAGCTGAAATAAACAGCCTTTTGAGCAGCTCAGTGTCAGGGCTGCATCTTCATCTCAAAAGGAATCCACTCTCGCCCTAACCGGTTTGGCTCAGTGGCTAGAGCATCGGCCTGGGGACTGAGGGGTCCCGGGTTCGATTCCGGTCAAGGGCATGTACCTTGGTTGCGGGCACATCCCCAGTGGGAGGTGTGCAGGAGGCAGCTGATCGATGTTTCTCTCTCATCGATGTTTCTAACTCTCTATCCCTCTCCCTTCCTCTCTGTGAAAAATCAATTAAAAAAATATATTTTTTAAAAAAAAGGAATCCACTCTCGCCCTGGCCAGTGTGGCTCAGTGGACAGAGCACCGGCCTGCGGACTGAGGGGTCCCGGGTTCGATCCCGGTTGAGGGCATGTGCCTTGGTTGCGGGCACATCCTCAGTAGGGGGTGTTCAGGAGGCAGCTGATCGATTTTTCTCTCTCATCGATGTTTCTAACTCTCTATCCCTCTCCCTTTCTTTCTGTAAAAAAAAAAAAAAAAATCAATAAAATGTATTTTTTTAAAAAGGAATCCACTCTCTTTTCCCTAATTAGGCAGAATTTTTTATGCAAGTCCTCTGACCCCCACGTGCTAACCTGCTGCAGCCAAGTTCTGTGTTCTTATTGGGGGTTTTTTAAATATGTTTTTACTGATTTCAGAGAGAGGGAGGGAGAGGGAGAGAGAGAGAAACATCCATGATGAGAGAGTCATCGATCGGCTGTCTCCTACACGCCCCCCACTGGGGATCGAGCCCACAACCCAGGCATGTGCCCTGACCAGGAGCCGAACCTCGACCTCCTGGTTCATAGGTCGACGCTCAGCCCCTGAGCCACACCGGCGGGGCTGTATCTTTATCTTTTAATGGGGGTTATTACCTGAGAAGGTGCATGAGACCCACGGCCAGAGAGTTGGGGAAATTATCAAATGTCGCAGGAAAACTGAAAAGGTGACCCCAAACTTCTTCTGTTTTTTGCTTTTCTAATTCCAGGTAAACCCTGCCCGAACCCCCACCGTGCTTCAGGTCTGACTCCAGGGGACGACATGAACATTTTAGCTAAGCAAGTAGCTTTGTTGTGGCGAAGAACGTTAATGGAATTCCGGCCAAGGGCACATGCCCGGGTTTTGGGCTCGATCCCCTGTAGGGGGCGTGCAGGAGGCAGCCAATCAATGATTCTCTCTCCTCATTGATGTTTCTCTCCCTCTCCCTTCCTCCCTGAAATCAATTTAAAAATCTATTTAAAGAATGGTGTCGTAAGCCGAGTGTGGGAATCTTACCCAATACCTTGTCCACGTGTTTCATGGAACATTCAGGAACACCCACCGGTCAGAACGCAACGGGCACTCACCGGTCGATGAAGTAGCCGATGACGGCGCCCTCGGAGGTCGTGTTGGGTGGCTTCCAGGTGACGATGACGTAGTCTCGGTTGGCATCGTGGCACCGCACGTCCATCGGCGCGCCAGGAGCCCCTGTGACCAGCGGGTCCGCATCTGGTGGGGAAGGGAGAGGAGAGGTGCCCTGTGATGGGAGTCCCTGGGTGGGGACATTTTAAAGCCGGTTGAGGCAGGCCGGCATGGCTCAGCGGTTGAGCGTCGACCTATGAACCAGGAGGTCACGGTTCGATTCCCGGTCAGGGCACAGGCCCGGGTTGCAGGCTCCATCCCCAGTGGGGGCCGTGCAGGAGGCAGCCGATCAATGGTTCTCTCATCATGGATGTTTCTAACGCTCTCTCCCTCTCCCTTCCTCTCTGAAATCAATAAAAACATATTAAAAAGAGGGGGAAAAAAAAAGCCTGATGACAACTTCTTCAAACTCAGACGCCCAGCTGCCCGACGGGACCCCCGTCTAACCCCCACACCCAATGGCTGAGCGTCCTGGGCTGTGATGGATGGGGACAGGCGATGGAAACACACAGGCGTTCTTGAATGCAATGCCTCCCTTCCTCTGTAACGAGCTCAACTCTGAATTTCCGTGATTGGATCCCGAACCGAGGTCCGCTTCCCGGGAAGGCCTGCTGTCACGCGGTGTTGTGTCGTCAAAAATTCAGGGGACAGCCCTGGCCGGCGTGGCTCAGTGGTTAGAGCGTCAGCCTGCGTATCCAAGGGTCTCGGGTTCGATTCCCATCAGGGGCACAGATCTGGGTTGCAGGTCCAGGGGTGGGCAAACTTTTTGACTCGAGGGCCACAGTGGGTTCTTAAACTGGACCGGAGGGCCGGAACAAAAGCATGGATGGAGTGTTTGTGTGAACTAATACAAATTCAAAGTAAAGGAGCGGAGGGGAGAGCAAGAGAACCGGATAGAACAGCCGGATCCGGCCTGCGGGCCGTCGTTTGCCCACGGCTGTTCTAGCCCCAGCCCCAGTCGGGTTGTGTGCGGGAGGCAACCCATCAGTGTGTCTCTCTCACGTTAATATCTCTCTCTACCTCCACCCCCTCCCTTCCACTCTCTCTAAAAATCAATGGGAAAAATATCCTTGGGTGAGGATTAAAGAAAAAAAAATGGCCCTGACCAGTTTGGCTCAGTGGATAGAGCGTCGGTCCACGGACCCAAGTGTCCCGGGTTCGATTCTGGTCCAGGGCAGGTACCTCGGTTGCAGGCCCCTCCCCAGTCAGGGCGCGTGCAGGAGGCAACCAACCGAGGTGCTTCTCTCACATCCATGTTTCTCTCTGTCTCCCCCTCTCTCTTCCACTCTCTCTCAAAAATCAAAAACAACAAAAAAAGGAAAAAAGCGTCACAGAAGAAACAATAGCAAACACGTGGCCTTTTCAGCACCTGGGAAACGTGACCGTGGATGCTTCGGTATTTCAAAGTCCTTAAGAACAGAAAGCCTTCGAGTTGTCTTCAGCAAGTGCTGAGCAAATGTGTGGGCCGCCCGCCCGCCCTCGGCTCGCTCATCCCGCTGGTTTGCGACCCCCGTGCAGGGAGGGCCCGTTCTGAAGCTGAACGACGGCGGCGGGACCCCCAGAGCCGCGGAGACCTCGGTGCCCGAGTCCACGGGAACCTGGGCTCCCACCCGCCCTGGGCGTCACGGTCCTGCTCCGTCCTCAGCGACTAGATACGGGGGGGGCAAACGTTTTGACTCGAGGGCCACCATGGGTTCTTAAACTGGACCGGAGGGCCGGAACAAAAGCATGGATGGAGTGTTTGTGTGAACTAATATAAATTCAAAGGAAAGGAGCGGAGGGGAGAGCAAGAGAACCGGATAGAACAGCCGGATCCGGCCCGCGGGCCGCAGTTTGCCCACGGCTGGACTAGAAGCTGAGGCTTCTTGACATGCAGCCAAGCATTTCCGTCCCATTCAAAGTTCTGGGGGACGCCCTGGGACAGGTGACCGTGGCCCCACCCCTGCCCGCCCGGCCTGCCTCTCCCTGAGCCCCGAGGGACCCCACGACCCAGGCCCGGGAGCGCCCACCGACCTCTGACGAACAGGAAGGCGCGGTGCTCGCTGACGCCGCCCCGGGACAGGATCCTGAGGGTGTAGAGGCCCTCGTCGTCCTTGCTCAGCTGGCTGAAGGACAGCGAGGCCTGGCCCTCCCCGAAGAACATCTGCGTCCACGGGGACTCCTTCAGCAGCACGTCTGCGAGGGGAGGCGGGGGTCAGGCACCTGAGCGCTCGCACCGGGGCCCGCGCCCGCCCTGCCCACGCGGGACGGCCCCTGGGCTCCACGGCCCGAGAGCCAGGCTCACCAAGAGCCCACGAGGAAGCGAGGCATCGACGGGGCCGCGGGGGCCGCCACACGGGCCAAGGTCCACGCAGGCGAGAAAAGCGAGTCCCCTGTCATTTGGTTTCCCAGCCCTGGCCGGTGTGGCTCAGTGGACAGAGCGCCGGCCCGGGGACTGGAGGGTCTCGGGTTCGATTCCATACAAGGGCACCTACCTCTGCTGCAGGCTCCACCCCAGGCCCCGGTCAGGGTGCATGCGGGAGGCAACCGATCCATGTGTCTCCCTCACGTGCGTGTTTCTCTGTCTCTGTCTCTCCCCCTCCCTCCTACTCTCTCTAAAATCAATGGGAAAACATCATCGGTTGAGGATTAACAACAACAACAGTTTTGGTCTCCCCACGTGGAGGGAGCCCCCCCCCCCCCCCAGGCTGCAGCCGCCCTGACTCACCGTCCCGGTACCACTCGGCGCGCGGCTGCACCCGCTTCAGGTCCGGCGTCACCAGCAGCGTGCACTTCAGCGTGACCGTCTCGCCTTCTCTCCGGAAGGTGACCCCAAACTTCTCCAGAAACTGGACATCGAAGTGCGTGTACGGAACCACGGACGGCAGGGGCACTGCGGAGGGAAGGGACGGTCACGGGAAGGGCCCACGGGTCAGGCACGGGGGACACACGCTCACTGCCTGGGACACGGGGACACACGCTCACTGCCTGGGACACGGGGGACACACGCTCACTGCCTGGGACACGGGGACACACGCTCACTGCCTGGGACACGGGAGACACACGCTCACTGCCTGGGACACGGGGACACACGCTCACTGCCTGGGACACGGGGACACACGCTCACTGCCTGGGACACGGGGACACACGCTCACTGCCTGGGACACGGGGACACACGCTCACTGCCTGGGACACACGCTCACTGCCTGGGACACGGGGACACACGCTCACTGCCTGGGACACGGGGACACACGCTCACTGCCTGGGACACGGGGGACACACGCTCACTGCCTGGGACACGGGGACACACGCTCACTGCCTGGGACACGGGGGACACACGCTCACTGCCTGGGACACGGGGACACACGCTCACTGCCTGGGACACACGCTCACTGCCTGGGACACGGGGACACACGCTCACTGCCTGGGACACACGCTCACTGCCTGGGACACGGGGACACACGCTCACTGCCTGGGACACACGCTCACTGCCTGGGACACACGCTCACTGCCTGGGACACGGGGGACACACGCTCACTGCCTGGGACACACGCTCACTGCCTGGGACACGGGGACACACGCTCACTGCCTGGGACACACGCTCACTGCCTGGGACACGGGGACACACGCTCACTGCCTGGGACACACGCTCACTGCCTGGGACACACGCTCACTGCCTGGGACACGGGGGACACACGCTCACTGCCTGGGACACGGGGACACACGCTCACTGCCTGGGACACGGGGACACACGCTCACTGCCTGGGACACGGGGACACACGCTCACTGCCTGGGACACGGGGACACACGCTCACTGCCTGGGACACGGCTGCGGAGCAAAGGGAGCCACGTGGCATGAGTGACGGGCGACAGCAGGCAGAGGCGCAGGTGTGTCCACGTGGGGGCCTCGCCCGTGACCGTCCAGGCAGGCCTGGCGCCCGCTCAGGGCCTGGGCCCGCTGCGCCTTACGAGTGAGCCAGGGCGTGGGAAAGAGAAAACTATCCTTCCACCCAAAGGGCAGCACGGTCTGCGTCCCGGTCAAGGATGTGGATTCCAGCTTTTTCCCAACTGAAAGTGCCACGTTTCACCCCAGGACAGCCCGGAGCACGTGCCAGCAGACGCTGCCGCTTGGAGAGCCTTTCGAACTTTTTAAAAAAAAAACTGACCCTTAGAAAATAATGTTTTAGCCCGGCCGGTGTGGCTCAGGGGTTGAGCGTCGACCCAGGAACCAGGAGGTCACGGTTCGATTCCCGGTCAGGGCACAGGCCCGGTTGCAGGCTCGATCCCACTGCGGGGCGTGCAGGAGGCAGCGGATCCATGATTCTCTATCATCACTGATGTTTCTATCTCTCCCTCTCCCTTCCTCTCGGACATCAGTAAAAAATCTATATAGTAAAAAAAATAATAATTTTTAAACTATGTGCTATGTCAGCATATAGTTTTCTGCCCCAAAGGGGAGAAAAGTGGACTTACAGCCAATCGGGAGGCCCATGGAGTGGATCGGCTCCTCTTCCCCTCGGAACCCTGGAAGGCAACGGGGTGATGGGCAGAGAGAGCCGGGGCGTGGAGGCGTGCCCCCCCCTTCCCCGCCCCCGTCCCTGGGGTGCTCACTCACTTTTCACCACCACGGCCGCGTTGGTGGAGGCCTGTCCGTGCACGTTCGTGGCCACCGCGGAGTAGGTGGCGGTGTCATCGAAGCTCGCCCTTGGAGAGAAAAAGCAAGGCTGTCGGCTGTCCCATAGAAGCAGACGACCTGCCTCTGAACACGACGACCTTGAAAGCAGCCACGTGGCCTTGGTCCTTGCTCACCAACGACGTGCCTAAGACCAACGCCGGCTCTGCCCAGGGCCCGGGTGTTCAGGACCGACGCCGGCGAGGTCTGGTCCCAACCTCATAACAAACGAGAGGCCCGGTGCACGAAATCCGTGCATGGGTAGGGTCCCCAGGCCTGGCCGGCGATCAGGGCCGATCAGGTTCCCCCGCCTCCCCGCCTCCTCCTTCCCTCACTCCCTCAGTGCCCTGCCACTGCCGCCGCTGGGTACCCACCATGTTCCACGCCGCCCCCTGGTGGTCAGCGCACATCATAGTGAGCGACCGAACTCCCAGTGTCCCAGTCAAACTCCCAAGGGGACAATTTGCATATCAGCCTTTTATTATATAGGATAAACAGTATGTTAACCCTCACCCAGGGATATTTCTTCCATTTATTTGTAGAGAGAGTGGAAGGGAGAGGGAGAGACAGACAGAGAAATATGGACGTGAGAGAGACACAATGATTGGTTGCCTCCTACACGCACCCTGACCAGGGCCAGGGATGGAGCCTGCAACAGAGGTACGTGCCCCTGACCAGAATCAAACCAGGAATCCTTCAGTCCGCCAGCTGACGCGCTATCCGCTGAGCAAGCTGGCCAGGGCTAAACTATGTATTTTAAGCAGCTCGAATACACCTATGGAGTACCTCACGTCACTCGGGGGACTTTGGTGATTAGATAAAACAACGCATTTGAAAATGCTCTGCAACTTGAACATGTTTTGGTTTGTTTGTGTTAATCCTCACCCGAGGATATTTTTCCACTGATTTTTAGGGAGACTGGCAGAGAGAGGGAGAGACAGAGACACCGACGTGAGAGAAACACACCGAATGGTTGTCTCCTGCACACGCCAGACCAGGGCCCGGGCTGGGGAGGAGCCTACAACCGAGGTACATGCCCTGGACCGGGATCGAACCCGGGACCCTTTGGTCCGCAGGCTGATGCTCTACCCACTGAGCTACACAGGCTGGGGCTGTTTCTTGCCTGTTCTTCATTAAAAAGCACCCACTGATTGGGGGGTGAGGGCATGTATGGGAGTGGGGTGGGGGGGGCAATGGTAAGATATGTACACATATAATACCTTAATAAAAATATATATAAAATAAATAAATACTCAAAAAAAAAAAAAAAGCATCCACTGAATTCCTGGACCCGAAGTTCAAAGATGCGCTTCCGTCTCCTCCACGGCCTCCACACCCCAGTGGCACCGGGTCTCGGAGCTCTGAGAACCGGATTCATTGCTCCTGTGCCTCCCCCTCCCCCCCCCCCCCCCCCCCCGCCGCCGGGCGGTGTGCGAGGGGAGGGCCTGAGGTGAGAGAGCTGCTTGCAGGGAGCCAGGAGGAGCCTTGCCAAGCCCCCCTCAACCCCCCCCCCACCAGCTCCTCCGGGGATTTAACCTGCTTTTCAGCTGACTCTGCATTAAGAAGGGGAGAGGCCCTAACACTCAGCACTGCGAGCTCCCCAATTAGCACCGGCTGCGTGCGGAGCAGCTGGGGGCGCAGCAGCTGGGGGAGCCGGGCCTCTGTGCCGCCTGTGCCCGCTGGCCCTGCAGGGGGCTGGGCCCTCAGCTCCCGCCGGCCGGCCTGTGCACAGGCCACAGCCCCCCAAGCCTTCCGACCCCCTGCCTGCCACCCCCCGCCCCGCCAGGGCAGGGGCTGCTGGGACAGCAAGCAGGAGGCTCTGTGCGGCCCTCCCTGCCGCTCGCCGCTGCATTCCTGCCTGGTGACGGCTGTGCACAGTGTGACCGATCCCGACGGAGGTCATGGCGGTTATAAATAAACGCACCTGCACGGGGAGCCCACACCCTCCGGCTGCGGTGCAGGGAGGGCTGTGCCTGGGCTGCCGGGGGCGGGGTAAGGGCGGGCGGACGTTGAGGACACTTTAACTAAGCACCTGGCCCTGGGGTGACCTGGGGTGACGTGGGGATGGAGGTGACGTGGGGATGGGGTGACATGGGGATGGGGGTGACATGAGGACGGGGTGACGTGGGGATGGGGTGACATGGGGACGGGGGTGCTGGCCACATGCCTCACTGCACTGTGGGACCTGCGCTCCCCCCTCCGAGGCCATCAGCCTCAGCTCCTGCTTGGAGAAACGCACGCAGGCCGTGACAGCCACGGGTCATGTTTCCTGTCTGGACAGGGTCCCAGGACAGGCAGGGGCCAGACAGACTTCCAAGGGGCACCGGGCCCCCCGAGTCCCCGTGTGGAGGTCGAGTGAAAGTGAAGTAGGGGTGGGGTGGAGGTGGGGTGGGGGAGGGAGGTAGGGGGTGGGGTGGGGTGGGGTGGGGTGGGGTGGGAGGTAGGGCTGGAAGTAGGAGTAAGGGTGGAGGTGTGGTGGGGATGGGGGTGGGGGGTGGGGGTGCGGGTGGAATTAGGAGTAAGGGTGGAGGTGTGGGGTGTGGTGAGGGTGGAGGTGTGGGGTGGGAGGTAGGGGTGGGAGTGGGAGTGGGGGTGGGAGGTAGGGGTGGGAGTAGGGGTGGAGGTGTGGTGTGGTGTGGTGGGGTGAGGTGGGGTGGGGGTGGGAGGTAGGGGTGGGAGTGGGGTGAGGTGGGGTGGGGGTGGGAGGTAGGGGTGGGAGTGGGGTGAGGTGGGGGTGTGGTGGGGGTGGAGGGAGCTCCAGATGAAATACAGGCGAGACCGTCCCGTCACTGTCCTCCCGGCGTGAGGAGCGATTAAAATTCTGTGGGAAACAGAACTCGCCCTGGGAGTCCCGCGAGGGAGTCTGTGAGCGCCTGGCGCCCGTCTGGGCCGGAATCCGAGCGGCCGGGGGGACGGGGCGGGCCCCACGCTGCGCTCAGCGCTTCAAGAATCCGGGGCCGCGGCCACAGGACATTCCCAGGAGCACATGTCACTCCTGTCACAGGGAGGCTCATTCCTCAGCCGCACACCACCCGGCCGGGCCCTCCGATCCGATGACGGGGACTCGGCCCCTTAGGGAGACAGCTGAGAGCAGCCCCACGCCCCTCCCTCCCCCCTGGGTCCTTCTCTGAAGCGGGGTCGCATTGCCCCTACACCCCAATTCAGACAAGAGCGCTGCTGAGAGGTCGGCTCGGGTCTCCTCTGCCCCGTGCACAGCCCGGGGCGTGGGGCTGGGGTCCGAGCCGCCGCCCACCGGCCCACGGCCCGTCGCTGCCCCACAGGCCACCCTGCGCGGAGGCCACGCCTTTCAGACTCCAGAGAGGGAAACAGCTTTTCTTTCTAAAACAATTGTTAAAACAAAGCTCGGCCCAGCGGCCTGGTTCAGCGGTTAATGTGGACCCAGGAGCCAGGAGGTCAGGGTTCGATTCCCTGTCGGGGCACAGGCCCAGGTTGCGGGCTCCATCCCCAGTGCGGGGCGTGCAGGAGGCCGCCGATCGACGATTCTCTCTCAGCACTGATGTTTCTCTCTCCCCCTCTCCCTTCCTCTCTGACATTTAAAAATAAACCATTTTTTCCAAGACGTCCAAGGCAGGGTCTCGGCTTCGATCCTGGGTCCTGAATTATTTACACGGGTCCCTCCCCTCTCCCCGGAAAGGATCTGGTAGAACTTACTGCGCACACGGTTTCCGTGTGTTTCTATGCCACATGTAAAAGGCGTGTTCTTAGGTCAGTCTCACCGTAACTCCTGAGCAAACAGAGAAGCTGGCGCTTTTATGACCCGACTCCGGATCATCATTTTCAGACAAAGGGAGCTCATGACTGTGCCCGGGTCACAGGTCAACAGGGCCCAGCCCAGGTCAGTGTTTGTCTTTTTTTTCTTTTTTTTTTTTTAATATATTTTATTGATATTTTACAGAGAGGACGGGAGAGGGATAGAGAGCTAGAAACATCGATGAGAGAGAAACATCGATCAGCTGCCTCCTGCACACCTCCCACTGGGGATGTGCCCGCAACCAAGGTCCATGCCCTTGACCGGAATCGAACCCGGGACCCTTCAGTCCGCAGGCCGACGCTCCATCCACTGAGCCACACCGGTTTCAGCCACAGTGTTTGTCTTAATTGCGGGACGGTAAGACGTCAGGTTTTGGAGAATGGGAATGGGGTTGGAAGGAAAAGGGTGGATTGCATAATGTTACGACCTTTTTGTAAAAAATAAAGACTGTGCATACAGAGGACCGGAAAAAGAACAGGAGCCCAGCCTATGTGCTCAGCGGCCGAGTGTCCACCTGTGACCCAGGAGGTCACGGTTCGATTCCAGGTCAGGGCGCAGGCCCGGGTTTGGGCTCCTTTGCCAGTGGGGGGCGTGCCGGAGGCAGCCGATCCATGACTCCCATCACTGATACTCCCATCACTGATGTTTCTACCTCTCTCTCCCCCTTCCTCTCTGTCATCAATAAAAACACGTTTTTTAAAGAACAAGAGAACCTCACTTCAGTTTAAAAAACCGAACCCCGTGCACTGTGTCAGGGAAAAAGCAAAGCCACCGGGTGTGAGCCGTGAGAATAATTTTTGCTTTCTTTTCCTTCTCTGTACTTTCTACATTTTTCCAACTTACCACGAGGCAAAGCCAAGGTCATGCTTCTTTGAAGAGCGTGAGCTTAGCCTTGCCCAACCTGGTACAAGACGCAGCCCGCCGTTACCCAAGTGTGCGCACGGCCTCCCGCACCTCACGCAGCCGCGCACCCGGGACGGTCTCCCCTGGCACCTCGGCTTCTCTGTTCCCAGGCGGAGCCCAGAGGGGCTGGTGAATGTGCGCCCCGCTAGCCGGACCCTGAAGCGCAGCCACGTGCACTAACTCAGAGACCACCAACGCTGCCTGGGGTGCCCGTCCACGCAGAGCGGCCCGACCTGAGGTTTGGGACACTGACCTGCCTCAGCCCTCACCTGTGCGTCACTGGCGTGTGCACACGGCCCTCGCCTGGGGGTCTCCTACCTGTGCACATGGCTCACCTGTGGATCGCCAGCGTGTGCACACGGCCCTCGCCTGGTGGCCTCCTACCTGTGCACACGGCTCACCTGTGGATCTCCAGCGTGTGCACACGGCCCTCGCCTGGGGGCCTCCTACCTGTGCACACGGCTCACCTGTGGATCTCCAGCGTGTGCACACGGCCCTCACCTAGGGGGGGGGTCTCCTACCTATGCACACGGCTCACCAGTGGATCTCCAGCGTGTGCACACGGCCCTCACCTAGGGGGGGGGTCTCCTACCTGTGCACACGGCCCTCACCTGTGGATCTCCAGCGTGTGCACACCGTACTTGCTCTCGATCCTGTACTTGCCGGGGTCGGCCGCTTGGCTGATCAGGACGCCGTCTTTGTACCTGCAGGAGGAGACGCGTGTCAGTGCGAGGGGGCTGGGGTTGTGCCCCTCCTAGGGTGTCAACGCCCGCCTCTGCAGGGGACTCTGTGTCACGGGCGGAGGGTGAGGGCGCCTGGGGCCGCCCGGGCCACACGTCTGCCTGTGTAAGGACAGAGCGGCTCGTGCTGGCTTCCGACTTTGGGCGCTGCTCGGCCCCGGGAGAGGGGTCATCCGAGGTCTCCTTGGACTCTGAAGGGAATTCAGGGTCTATGTCAGCCTTGGGCAAACTACGGCCCGCGGGCCGGATCCGGCTGTTCTATCCGGTTCTCTTGCTCTCCCCTCCGCTCCTTTACTTTGAATTTATATTAGTTCACACAAACACTCCATCCATGCTTTCGTTCCGGCCCTCCGGTCCAGTCTAAGAACCCATGGTGGCCCTCGAGTCCAAAAGTTTGCCCACCCCTGGTCTATGTCCTTCCCATGGGAAAATAGACGGATGATGTCGCCCGTCCCAGACCACCTCCCTGGCCTCCGCACAGCCCGGGTGTGTGAGTGCCGCGGGTCCATCCCGGACCCCGACCCCGACCCCGACCCCGACCTCGACCCCGGCCGGGAAGCCGGCCCCTCAGCCTGGCCCCGAGGGCTCCTTTCAGAGAAAAACCCCTGCGGGGCGTCCCTCTCCCTAAGACAGAGGGGCCTGTGCTTATTCACCAGGGACCCCGAGTTTCATCCACGTGCTTCCCACGGGTGTCGAGCAGGCGTCCACCCAGTGGCGTGGGGCAGGCGTGTTCTTGGCGTGGCTCCGCTGCCTCCCACCGTGGAGCCTCGCGGGTCCCTGTGCCCGCGCTCGGCCGGGAGGGCCCACTCACCACTGCACCACGGGCGTGGGGAAGCCCTGCACCGTGAAACACAGCTTCACGGACATCCTCTCCCACACGGTGTGGGACCGCAGCCGCACCAGGATCTCGGGGGCGCGCCTCATCCGCTCCTCGAACACGCGCCGCTCCCAGGCCAGCGAGTCCTCCGCCTGCGGAGCGAGGCCGGTCAGCGCCGGGGAGAGGACACGCGTGGGCAAGCGGCTCCGCCCTGAGGCCACGGGACGCCCCGCGGATGGACGCACCACAGCCCACCCCGCCTCCCGCCCGACCTACCGCCTGCTGCGTGGCGTATCTGTCCAGCTGCTCCCGCGCCTGGGCCCGCGCCAGGTGCACGCTGTCCTCCAGCCCCGCCAGCTCCCGCAGGAAGCGCTCCCGCTTGGCCTCCCCGTACAAGGCCGCCTGGGACTCGTACCTGTGGGGGGAGGAGGGCAGGACGCGGCCAGGGCCTGTCATGGGGGACGCACGGCCAGGGCTGTCTTACGGAGAAACACCAGTTCCCTTTGTCTTCCGTTCAGGGGGGCCTCAGGGCGTGTTAGTACCGCACCTGCCTGGCCCGCACCTGCCTCCCCCGCAAGTGCATGGCCCGCACCTGCCTCCCCCACACCTGCCTCCCCCACACCTGCCTCCCCCGCACGTGTCTCCCCCGCACGTGTCTCCCCCTCACGTGCCTGGCCCACACCTTCCTCCCCCACACGTGCCTGGCCCACACCTGCCTGACCCACACCTTCCTCCCCCCGCATCTGCCTGGCCAGCACCTGCCTCCCCCACACCTGCCTCCCCCGCACCTGCCTCCCCCGCACCTGCCTCCCCCGCACCTTCCTCCCCCGCACCTTCCTCCCCCACACGTGCCTCCCCCGCACCTTCCTCCCCCGCACCTTCCTCCCCCGCACCTTCCTCCCCCACACGTGCCTCCCCCGCACCTTCCTCCCCCGCACCTTCCTCCCCCGCACCTTCCTCCCCCGCACCTTCCTCCCCCACACGTGCCTCCCCCGCACCTTCCTCCCCCGCACCTTCCTCCCCCGCACCTTCCTCCCCCGCACCTTCCTCCCCCGCACCTTCCTCCCCCACACGTGCCTCCCCCGCACCTTCCTCCCCCGCACCTTCCTCCCCCGCACCTTCCTCCCCCGCACGTGCCTCCCCCGCACCTTCCTCCCCCGCACCTTCCTCCCCCGCACCTTCCTCCCCCGCACCTTCCTCCCCCACACGTGCCTCCCCCGCACCTCCCTCCCCCGCACCTCCCTCCCCCGCACCTCCCTCCCCCGCACCTTCCTCCCCCCCACCTTCCTCCCCCGCACCTTCCTCCCCCGCACCTTCCTCCCCCGCACCTTCCTCCCCCGCACCTTCCTCCCCCGCACCTTCCTCCCCCGCACCTTCCTCCCCCACACGTGCCTCCCCCGCACCTTCCTCCCCCGCACCTTCCTCCCCCGCACCTTCCTCCCCCGCACCTTCCTCCCCCGCACCTTCCTCCCCCACACGTGCCTCCCCCGCACCTTCCTCCCCCGCACCTTCCTCCCCCGCACCTTCCTCCCCCACACGTGCCTCCCCCGCACCTTCCTCCCCCGCACCTTCCTCCCCCGCACCTTCCTCCCCCGCACCTTCCTCCCCCACACGTGCCTCCCCCGCACCTTCCTCCCCCGCACCTTCCTCCCCCGCACCTTCCTCCCCCGCACCTTCCTCCCCCACACGTGCCTCCCCCGCACCTTCCTCCCCCGCACCTTCCTCCCCCGCACCTTCCTCCCCCGCACCTTCCTCCCCCGCACCTTCCTCCCCCGCACCTTCCTCCCCCACACGTGCCTCCCCCGCACCTTCCTCCCCCGCACCTTCCTCCCCCGCACCTTCCTCCCCCGCACCTTCCTCCCCCGCACCTTCCTCCCCCGCACCTTCCTCCCCCACACGTGCCTCCCCCGCACCTTCCTCCCCCGCACCTTCCTCCCCCGCACCTTCCTCCCCCGCACCTTCCTCCCCCGCACCTTCCTCCCCCACACGTGCCTCCCCCGCACCTTCCTCCCCCGCACCTTCCTCCCCCGCACCTTCCTCCCCCGCACCTTCCTCCCCCGCACCTTCCTCCCCCGCACCTTCCTCCCCCACACGTGCCTCCCCCGCACCTTCCTCCCCCGCACCTTCCTCCCCCGCACCTTCCTCCCCCGCACCTTCCTCCCCCGCACCTTCCTCCCCCGCACCTTCCTCCCCCGCACCTTCCTCCCCCGCACCTTCCTCCCCCGCACCTTCCTCCCCCACACGTGCCTCCCCCGCACCTTCCTCCCCCGCACCTTCCTCCCCCGCACCTTCCTCCCCCGCACCTTCCTCCCCCGCACCTTCCTCCCCCGCACCTTCCTCCCCCACACGTGCCTCCCCCGCACCTTCCTCCCCCGCACCTTCCTCCCCCGCACCTTCCTCCCCCGCACCTTCCTCCCCCACACGTGCCTCCCCCGCACCTTCCTCCCCCGCACCTTCCTCCCCCGCACCTTCCTCCCCCGCACCTTCCTCCCCCGCACCTTCCTCCCCCACACGTGCCTCCCCCGCACCTTCCTCCCCCGCACCTTCCTCCCCCGCACCTTCCTCCCCCGCACCTTCCTCCCCCGCACCTTCCTCCCCCCACACGTGCCTCCCCCACACCTTCCTCCCCCACACGTGCCTCCCCCCCACCTGCCTCCCCCGCACCTTCCTCCCCCGCACCTTCCTCCCCCGCACCTTCCTCCCCCGCACCTTCCTCCCCCGCACCTTCCTCCCCCACACGTGCCTCCCCCGCACCTTCCTCCCCCGCACCTTCCTCCCCCACACGTGCCTCCCCCGCACCTCCCTCCCCCGCACCTCCCTCCCCCGCACCTCCCTCCCCCGCACCTCCCTCCCCCCCACCTGCCTCCCCCGCACCTTCCTCCCCCGCACCTTCCTCCCCCGCACCTTCCTCCCCCGCACCTTCCTCCCCCGCACCTTCCTCCCCCGCACGTGCCTCCCCCGCACCTTCCTCCCCCGCACCTTCCTCCCCCACACGTGCCTCCCCCGCACCTTCCTCCCCCGCACCTTCCTCCCCCGCACCTTCCTCCCCCGCACCTTCCTCCCCCGCACCTTCCTCCCCCACACCTTCCTCCCCCGCACGTGCCTCCCCCGCACCTTCCTCCCCCCCACCTGCCTCCCCCGCACCTTCCTCCCCCGCACCTTCCTCCCCCGCACCTTCCTCCCCCGCACCTTCCTCCCCCGCACCTTCCTCCCCCACACGTGCCTCCCCCACACCTTCCTCCCCCACACCTGCCTCCCCCACACGTGCCTCCCCCCCACCTGCCTCCCCCGCACCTTCCTCCCCCGCACCTTCCTCCCCCGCACCTTCCTCCCCCGCACCTTCCTCCCCCACACGTGCCTCCCCCGCACCTTCCTCCCCCGCACCTTCCTCCCCCACACCTTCCTCCCCCGCACCTTCCTCCCCCGCACCTTCCTCCCCCACACGTGCCTCCCCCGCACCTTCCTCCCCCGCACCTTCCTCCCCCACACGTGCCTCCCCCGCACCTTCCTCCCCCGCACCTTCCTCCCCCACACGTGCCTCCCCCGCACCTTCCTCCCCCGCACCTTCCTCCCCCACACGTGCCTCCCCCGCACCTTCCTCCCCCGCACCTTCCTCCCCCACACGTGCCTCCCCCGCACCTTCCTCCCCCGCACCTTCCTCCCCCGCACCTTCCTCCCCCGCACCTTCCTCCCCCGCACCTTCCTCCCCCACACGTGCCTCCCCCGCACCTTCCTCCCCCGCACCTTCCTCCCCCGCACCTTCCTCCCCCACACGTGCCTCCCCCGCACCTTCCTCCCCCGCACCTTCCTCCCCCGCACCTTCCTCCCCCGCACCTTCCTCCCCCGCACCTTCCTCCCCCGCACCTCCCTCCCCCGCACCTTCCTCCCCCCCACCTGCCTCCCCCGCACCTTCCTCCCCCGCACCTTCCTCCCCCGCACCTTCCTCCCCCGCACCTTCCTCCCCCGCACCTTCCTCCCCCGCACCTTCCTCCCCCGCACCTTCCTCCCCCGCACCTTCCTCCCCCGCACCTTCCTCCCCCACACGTGCCTCCCCCGCACCTTCCTCCCCCGCACCTTCCTCCCCCGCACCTTCCTCCCCCGCACCTTCCTCCCCCACACGTGCCTCCCCCGCACCTTCCTCCCCCGCACCTTCCTCCCCCGCACCTTCCTCCCCCGCACCTTCCTCCCCCACACGTGCCTCCCCCGCACCTTCCTCCCCCGCACCTTCCTCCCCCGCACCTTCCTCCCCCACACGTGCCTCCCCCGCACCTTCCTCCCCCGCACCTTCCTCCCCCGCACCTTCCTCCCCCGCACCTTCCTCCCCCGCACCTTCCTCCCCCGCACCTTCCTCCCCCGCACCTCCCTCCCCCGCACCTCCCTCCCCCGCACCTCCCTCCCCCGCACCTCCCTCCCCCGCACCTCCCTCCCCCGCACCTTCCTCCCCCGCACCTCCCTCCCCCGCACCTTCCTCCCCCGCACCTTCCTCCCCCGCACCTTCCTCCCCCACACGTGCCTCCCCCGCACCTCCCTCCCCCGCACCTCCCTCCCCCGCACCTCCCTCCCCCGCACCTCCCTCCCCCGCACCTTCCTCCCCCGCACCTTCCTCCCCCGCACCTCCCTCCCCCGCACCTCCCTCCCCCGCACCTCCCTCCCCCGCACCTCCCTCCCCCGCACCTCCCTCCCCCGCACCTCCCTCCCCCGCACCTCCCTCCCCCGCACCTTCCTCCCCCCCACCTGCCTCCCCCGCACCTTCCTCCCCCGCACCTTCCTCCCCCGCACCTTCCTCCCCCGCACCTTCCTCCCCCGCACCTTCCTCCCCCGCACCTTCCTCCCCCACACGTGCCTCCCCCACACCTTCCTCCCCCGCACCTTCCTCCCCCACACGTGCCTCCCCCGCACCTTCCTCCCCCGCACCTTCCTCCCCCGCACCTTCCTCCCCCACACGTGCCTCCCCCGCACCTTCCTCCCCCGCACCTTCCTCCCCCGCACCTTCCTCCCCCGCACCTTCCTCCCCCGCACCTTCCTCCCCCACACGTGCCTCCCCCGCACCTTCCTCCCCCGCACCTTCCTCCCCCGCACCTTCCTCCCCCGCACCTTCCTCCCCCGCACCTTCCTCCCCCGCACCTTCCTCCCCCGCACCTTCCTCCCCCACACGTGCCTCCCCCACACCTTCCTCCCCCACACCTGCCTCCCCCACACGTGCCTCCCCCCCACCTGCCTCCCCCGCACCTTCCTCCCCCGCACCTTCCTCCCCCGCACCTTCCTCCCCCGCACCTTCCTCCCCCACACGTGCCTCCCCCACACCTTCCTCCCCCGCACCTTCCTCCCCCGCACGTGCCTCCCCCGCACCTTCCTCCCCCGCACCTTCCTCCCCCGCACCTTCCTCCCCCGCACCTTCCTCCCCCGCACCTTCCTCCCCCACACGTGCCTCCCCCGCACCTTCCTCCCCCGCACCTTCCTCCCCCGCACCTTCCTCCCCCACACCTTCCTCCCCCACACGTGCCTCCCCCACACCTTCCTCCCCCACACCTGCCTCCCCCACACGTGCCTCCCCCACACCTGCCTCCCCCCCACCTGCCTCCCCCCGCACCTGCCTCCCCCACACCTGCCTCCCCCACACGTGCCTCCCCCACACCTGCCTCCCCCACACCTGCCTCCCCCACACCTGCCTCCCCCCGCACCTGCCTCCCCCACACCTGCCTCCCCCACACGTGCCTCCCCCGCACCTTCCTTCCCCACACCTGCCTCCCCCACACCTGCCTCCCCCACACGTGCCTCCCCCGCACCTTCCTTCCCCACACCTGCCTGGCCCACACCTGCCTCCCCCACACCTTCCTCCCTCACACCTGCCTCCCCCGCACATGCCTCCCCCGCACATGCCTCCCCCACACCTGCCTCCCCCCCACCTGCCTCCCCCACACCTGCCTCCCCCACACGTGCCTCCCCCATACCTTCCTTCCCCACACCTGCCTGGCCAGCACCTACCAAGACGGCTGGACAGAGAGGGACTATCACCACCAGAGATAAAACACGCTCAGGTTCACCAGGCGTTTTAGGAAGATTTCCAACAGCCCGGATCCTCAAAGTGAGTTCCCCGGAACCCCGTGAATTACCCGGTCCCCGGCGATGAAATGCCATTCACCCGCCCCTTGCACCCTAGGGGAAACTGAGGAATGGGAAGTTTCATGATACGTTCTAGGTCCCACCAGGCATAACTGGTAAACCTTAAGTGATAAAGCTCGAGTCCTCTCCCTGTGCCAACAATTAAACACAGGGGGACCCTCTTTTCCTATCCAACTCAGAAAGCCCGATTTTTCACGGGGCACACGGTGAGCCTTCACTTGGCACTAAATGAATGTGTGTGGCAAGTCCCCATAAGGCCATAAAGGCACGTCTCCAGTTCCACACAGTGAGGGCTCTTCTCTGCGGCTGCACGGGGCTGTGGACAAACTCCTCGTCTCCCGGCAACTTCCACCATGAGGCCTGTTCTCCCGCCTTGCCTTCCCTTCCCTTCAGGATTGATGGGTTTAGAGAAAACACCCCTATCCAATCGTTTTAGAGAAAACACCCCTATTCAGTCGTTTTAGAGAAAACACCCCTATTCAGTCGCTTTAGAGAAAACGCCCCTATCCAATCGTTTTAGAGAAAACACCCCTATCCAATCGTTTTAGAGAAAACACCCCTATCCAATCGTGGGGAGGGGAGGGGAGGGGAGGGGGGCATCAGATGTGACAGGAAGCGGCCGCCGGCTGTGTGACTACTTTGATCCTAAAAGATCGGAGGAGGGTCACCACCCGTCTCTCCGGGACCTGGAATAGTGTTTGGACTGACGTTCTCAGGAACCCGTCTCATTCCTCTGCCCTTTTCCCAGGAGCCGAGTCCTCCGAAATGTGGAGTGGGGGGAGCCACGGCTTCGCTGCCCCGCCCCCGACGCGGGTGGAACCCCGCCCCGCTGTCCCCTCCTTCCCCGCCCCCGACACGGTGGAACCCCACCCCCCTGTCCTCTCCTTCCCCGCCCCCGACACGGTGGAACCCCACCCCCCTGTCCTCTCCTTCCCCGCCCCTGACCCGGGTGGAACCCCGCCCCGCTGTGAAAAACCGACTTGCTTGAGTCCCCACCCTCACTGGAAGAGGCTGGTGGTGGAAATTCAAAATAAACTTCACACCCTTAGTCCTGCTGCCATCAGGTGTGACCCTCCTGACACGTGTGGCCAGGCCGGTGCCGGGTGGGCCGGCTGCAGACCTGAGACCAAAGCCAGCGGCACCATGCGTGGGCGGGGGCGGAGGGCGTGGGCTTGGGGCGAGTGGCGTGGGACGAGGGGCGAGGGGCGTGGACTCCGGGCCACGGGCCCCATTCTCAGGGCCGAGAGGAACACCGGACCATATAGCTCTGACTTCACCTGTTGCCTGCCTGTCCTCCCAGGCTCCCTGCCCTGTCCGGGGAGGGGAGGGGGAGGGGGGGGGGATATGTGATGGGACCCTGTCCCGGTGGGAGGCGAGGTGCTGCGACCTGTGACCCAGGCGGCCTGCGGGAGACCAGGGCGTACCTTCTCTTGTTCTCATGCTCGCTCTCCTCCTGCTCGGAGCTCACCCTCTTGGCGCAGAGCCTGCAGACCGTGCCCCCCTGTGACAGCAGCTTCTGGCTGGAAGCTTGCTGGGCGGAGGACCGCTCGCTGAGAGACTGCTGGGAGGACGACCGGGAGGACGAGCGCCTTGATGAACACGGAGAGTGAGCGGTCAGAAAACTGCTCTTTCCGCACACCACAAACCACGCTGGGAACACACGCATGCACACGCATGCACACGCATGCACACACAGGTACACACAATGCAGGCTTGTGTGTGTACATGCCTACCTGTACATTACCTTTGTGTATTGAGTTATGCAAATGTGTGCATTCTCACATGTGTACGTACATACACCCTTGCATGTGCACTCAAACATGTGCACACATGCCTACACACTGTGTGCATGTGCGCACGTACACACATGCACGTGTGCGTACACACACGCACATGCACCTATGCACGCGCGCACACCTACATCCCTCTGCACCCGGCTCCCCACACGCAGAGGGACACTGTCACCTGAGCTCCTTCCCTACTGCCCCTGCCCAGTGTCAGCCTGTGCCCACAGCTCTGGCCCAGCACCGGGATTATATATATCCGAGGCTCCCCGAGGCGGCTGGGCGGGGCTGGGAGTGTTTGCCTTTGTTTGCTATGGGGATGGCAACTGGACCCGGGACCCCAGGCATTTCTAAATATAGGGCGCTGGTGACATGCGCAAGGAACCTAAGGCTGGAGCCCAACCGCCAGCAGCTCTCGCTCTCAGCCCAACCTTCCCATCCGTGCCCTGGAGCTGCCGCTGTGCTGTCCCTGGGGCGGGAGCTGCTGGCCCCTGAGGATGCTGGACTTTAGAAACTCGCAGAGGACGCTGGGGCATGACCCCAGCCTGTGACGCAGCTCACTTCACTTCTTGTTACATTTACTATTCATGCAGCAACGTTTCCACCCATCGTTACTCGGCCATCCCATAATTTCTCTGCCACTGGCATCTTTCCCATTGGTTTCCCTCCCGTTGCCCTTGTTTTCTGGTGGCTTTTTAAATTCCTGTTCTGGAAGATGCATGAAGGAGGATAAAGTCAATGAACACTTCCTATAAAGTCCCCACCCCTCCTAATCTAACCCAGGGTCAGAGCCAGTATACCAGGATCCACTAGGATCTACTAGGCTCCACCCGGATCCATCAGGATCTACCAGGTCCACCAGGATCTACCAGGATCTATGGGGTCCACCAGGGTCTACCAGGATCTACCCGGAGCTACCAGGCTCCACCAGGATCTACCAGGATCCACCAGGATCCACCAGGATCTACAGGGTCCACCAGGATCTACAGGGTCCACCAGGATCTACCAGGCTCCACCAGGATCTACCAGGCTCCACCAGGATCCACCAGGATCTACAGGTCCACCAGGATCTATCAAGATCCACCAGGATCTACAGGGTCCACCGGGATCCACCGGGATCCACCAGGGTCCACCAGGATCTACCAGGCTCCACCAGGATCCACCAGGATCTACCAGGATCCACCAGGATCTACAGGGTCCACCAGGATCTACCAGGCTCCACCAGGATCTACCAGGATCCACCAGGATCTACAGGGTCCACCAGGATCTACCAGATCCACCAGGATCTACAGGGTCCACCGGGATCCACCAGGGTCCACCAGGGTCCACCAGGACCTACCAGGATCTAGCAGGCCTAGCAAATTCTACCAGGGTCTACCCAGATGCCAGGTAGCACTCCACACATAGTTCACTGCCCAGCCGATCAGCCACATTTCCCTCTGGCATTGAAGACGGGCATCAGGGATCACTGCCACCCCAACCCTCCCCAATCATGTCACTGCAGGCTCCGGGGGAGCAGGTAAAGCTCCCTGCCTTTGAAGGGGGGACGCCCATCATCGAAGTTCTATGTGTCTAAGGCAGGGGTGGGGAACGTGCAGTCCAAAGGCCATATGAGGCCTGCGAAGCCCTTTGCCTGGCCCTGCCAAGGCATGGGGGGTGAGTTTATTCCATGACTGACCACCAAGAGCACGTGACTTTTAAGTGGATGACTTTGTATGGCCCATGGGTGATGTTGTAAATACCCCAACAGCCCTCGGCAGAAACCAGGTTCCCACCCCTGGTCCAGCCGGTGGGTCCCAGCTTACATTTTTGCGGCATATTCGTTCATAAGGTATCTTGTCTGGATATTCCGATACGACTGGTCGAAGTGCTTGTGCCTCCTCTGGTAAAAAGGCATGGTGACGAGCGACATCTTGGAGTTCACCTGTGAACGAAGAGTAACAAGCAGCGTGAGGTCCTTTCCGGACGCAGTCCTGCCACGGCTCCCGAACGCTGTCCACCAAGCGTGTGGCAAAGGGGAACATCAAGTCCCGTTAGCAAAACGCACGGGGCGGTGAAGGCTCGACGGTACGCGCGTGAACAATCCCGGCTGGCAGTCCAGGGGCCGAGTGAGGTCCCCCGGAGCCGATTTCATTTTCTGTCTGCTTCTGTGCAATTAGAACATTGGGCCCCGGCCAGTGTGGCTCAGTGGATAGAGCATCCGCCTGCAGACCAAAGGGTCCCGGGTTCCATGCCGGTCAAGGGCACGTACCTTGGTTGCAGGCTCTTCCCCGCCCCGGGCCCTAGTCGGGTCTCATGCGGGAGACAACCAATCCACATGTTTCTCTCACATCGATGTTTCTCTCTGTCTCTCCCTCCCTCTTCCACTCCCCCTAACAATCCATGGAAAACTATCCTTGGGTGAGGATTATAAGAAAAAGAACACTGGACTATGCATTTCATTTTTTTGTTTGTTTTCTTTTTAATCCTCATCCAAGGATATCTTTTTCATTGATTTTTTTTTTGAGAGAGAGAGAGAGAGTGGAGGGGAGGAAGGAGGGGGGCAAAGAGAGAAACATTGATGTGAGACACACACTGTTTGGCTGCCTCCCGCATGCACCCCAAGGCCAGGGGTCGAGCCTGCAACGGAGATACATGCCCTTGACGGGCAATCCAATGCACGACCCTTTGGGCCTCGGGCCAATGCTCCCACTGAGAAAACTGCCAGGCCTATGTGTTCCATTTCACTGTCAACGCAACCAATATTTACCAAATGCCGGGTTTGTTCAAGGCAACGCGGGTAATGAGGATAAAAACAATTAAAACACAGGTTAGAGAAGGGAACACATGCTTGGACTACGGGGGCAGGGAGGTGCACAGTGCTCCGGGGAGCAGGGGGACTGTGTGTAACTGAGGGGGGATCAGCGAGGCCCCTGCATGGGGGACATCGGAGGAGAGCTCGAGGGTGGGTGGGCCGACAGGCAAGCGGGGAGGGAGGAAGGGAGGGCGTCCCTGAGCAAACACAGAGCTGGAGGAGTGGAGGCGGGAGGAGGAATCCCTGTGGAGACACACACACACACACACGACGTGGTGTCTGCGCTGGACTCACACGGCTGGAAAGGAAGCCCCTGTAGCCCCGAGTGGGTGGACGGCAGGGAGGAGGCCGCAGCCACAGGGAGAGCCGGGGAACGTGGGGAACATGACCGTTTGGGTGATTTTTCCCAAAAATCAGTTGGGCTCCCTCTGGGCTGGGCCCTGGACAGCTGAACTAGTGGGGGGCCCGGCAGGCCGTGTGCTGGCCCCGGAGGCGCCCGCGCCGTGCGGGCGTAGCTCTCGGACCCGAGGTCAGACCGTGTCAGGGACACGATTCGCCAGCTTGGGCCGGTTTTCTCTCCTGGACGTCCACTCGCACCTGCCGGCCGGAGGGACCCCCTCCCACAGCAGAGCGCGGAACCGGCCTGGCGGTCGCCCCACCCTGCGTGTACTCGGTCCGCGTTGACTTAAGCCTCAAATCAGGCTGCACTTCTTGGCAAAGGGAAGGGTCCTGTCACCCGGCCTGGATGACAGGAGAGGACAAGCTGTCTCCGAAAGTCTGATCTGTGGCCGCCGGCGCCCCCAGGAGCGGGTGGTCCGCACGGGCAGGACCGGGCTGCGTCTGAGGGTGAAATGCTCGGGGCCACGGCAGCCTCCCTCCTGGTCCCCGAGTCCTGGGCAGGGCCCGGCCCCGTTGGCTCGCTCACTCGCCATCTCCGCTCGCTTAGGAGGCATAGAGCTGGGGGTCACCCAGACCAGGGCTCAAGGACTCCGCTTACCCGCCTGTCATTCCACAAGCACGTGGGCATTGCCGGGCACCCGCCCAGCCTGGCCACGGACCACGGGCCCGGGCGGGCGGTCTCAGTGCCCTCGCCCGGATGCAGGGGCTCCCGGCCCCCACCTGGCCCCCTGCCTGGCCCCCCGCCTGGCCCCCCGCCTGGCCCTGCACCCCTGCCCTCACCAGCGTTCACCAATCTCACGCCCAAAGCAGCCACAGGGCAGGACCACACGTGTGTGCCAGGCCCTCTCCCCTCGCCCCATGGACTGCCCGGCGCCCCCGAGGCCCCAGGCGGGAGACCAGCCCCCACCCCAGGAAGCGGGCTCCGTGGGCTCGGCAGATGCCGGAGCCGCCACCCGGGAGTCACAGGCCCTTAGGAGGGACCCGGGGAACGGGACCAGACTCGCTGTGTACAGACGATGTGCAACATCAGAAAGAAAAGGGGATCGCGGGGCCCAGCAGCCGCCAGACGCACCCCGTCTTCCAAGGAAAGTGACCCCTGACCGGCCAAATGTCCTCCCACAGACGTGCGGGCAGGGGAGCCGCTCCCCTCCCACAGCCCCGGGGAGGCCCTGGGGCCCGGCCCGGCCTCGGCCTGCTTTGCCGAGAAATGGGGCTCCTGTCCCTTCGGCTCCAGGGCTGTGTGGGCCTGTGACCCCGGTTAGGCCACACGCCACGGCGAGCACGGACCACCCCAGCACCAGGAGCGGGCCCGGCGGCCCGGAGCCCAGGCTGGGGCTTCTCAG